>NC_079194.1:24380441-24736691 GCF_029499605.1 Hyla sarda
TGGGTTCACTAAAGAATTTGATGCTACAGAGCAGGAGTGTATATTAACCTGACCCTATACCTTTTAGGGGAGGAAATCCTAGTACCTTTAATCCACCTATAGTCCTGGGAGGAGCTATAGATATTTTTTTATAAAACGGTATTAAAAGAGGTTAAATCCCTGCTCTACCCCCAACCCCATCCAAAAATCTCCAGAAAAGAAAAAGAGGCTTTGGATAATCTAAGTAAACGGGATGATATAGTTACCATATATCATAAGCTGATAAAGGGGGGGGGGGGGGGTTCTATAGTGTTATGGAAATGGTCAGATCACGGTAGGGAGATGGAAAATCAGCTGGGAAACTTGGTGCTATATGAGAAATTAAAAGCAGCTTTAATTTGTATCTCTATGGTAATTGAAAAAGTGTGTGCTTCACGTTTTTTCTTTATTTTGACACTTTTTTGCGTAATTTTTGTTAGTATGTCAGGGCTCTGCTAATATCATACTTTCTATCCAGCGATTGTAATTGTTGTTTGGGCCTCCCCTCTAGGTGCACCATCTATCCTGTTTTTATTTTATCCTGTGCACATTAGCACTAAGGAGGAAACGTCACCGTGGTTGAGGACATCCTGGTAAGGAGATGGGTCCCTCAAAAGGCAGGGCCAGTGAAATTGGGGGGCTTAGACTCTAGGGTGGGCACATACACCCCTTCCTCTCCCAGAATCTCCTTTCCATCCGGCCTCCCTGAAGTATATCAGTGACTATCTACAGCATCCCTACACACTACTTCACAACACCACATTATCACTTTACGTTTATTTAATTATATTTGTATTTTTATGTGTTTTGTCCAGGTAGCCATGGAGTGTGTAACGGTCAGCTCTCGGACCAGACACGCTAGCCGTGAGCGCTTTCCTCCTCTATACTCCTCAGCAGGCGGGGCTGGGATTCACATTGCAGGACGTGCTCGCATGCGAATCCCAGCTCGTCACTCTCCTCTGCTCTATGCTGTCCTTCCGGTCCTCTCGCAGCGCCGGCGCACATGCCCCCGGCCTCCTAGGGCGCGCACGCGCCAGAGCTCTAAGGTTTAATTGGCCAGTGCGCCCGTAATTATCATCTACACCTGCACCTATCCTATAAGTATCAGCACCTCCCACTGACTCCTGACGGATCTTTGTTTGCTTTAGTGCCCTAGAGAAAGTCGTAGTCTTGTAGTCTTGCCATGCTGTGTTCCTGACCCCATTGTTCTGTGATCTGACCTTGCTCCTGTGCTGCCTGCCTATTGATCTCCTGCTACGTTCTTGACTTCTCACCTGTGCCACCTGCCCTGACCTTCTGCTATCCAGACCACGAATTGCCATATCCCTCCTGTGCCTCGAATCTCCTCAGCCGCCTCTGTGGTCGAGCCGTACCAGGTGTAGCGACCTGGGTGCCGCCTGCCGCAGCAAATCCATCCCACTTTGCGGCGGGCTCTAGTGAAAACCAGCAGCACCTTAGACTCTGCTCCCTGGCACGGCCCGGATCATTTACCACAGAGGTCCAGCGGTTCCACTACTACCCTGAATGCTGCAGCCTACTGCCGTGAGTCTAACGGAGTGTATGGTACCTTTTTATCTAGTTTCTTAATAAAATTGAGTTTTATATCTGTCCTACAAGATAGCTACAGCTTCTGTCAATTTCCCCACACAAATAATATTTTTTTTAGTTGCGCCATACATTTTATGGTATAATGAGTGATGTCATTACAAAGGACAATTGTTCATGCAAAAAAAAAAAAAAGCCCTATATGGGTCTGTGGATAGAAATATTAAAAAGAATTATGATGTTTAGAAGGAGAGGAGGAAAAAAGGAAAATGCAAAAATAAAATTGGCTGTGTCCATAAGGCCAAAATATGTTGTGTCCTTAAGGGGTTAGAGAGAATCTCCTCACAAAAAGACGACACAATCCTTAGTCACATACTGAAACTGGCAGAACAGGTCTATCGAGGCCATAAATAACAAATGACTACTTGGTGCAGAACACAAATACAATATCCTGAGGGGATATCAGTACAAGTGGCTGACCATCTAATGTAGAAAACCACTGACAGCGTTTAAAGGGGTAGTCCGCTGTTAGACATCTTATCCTCTATCCAAAGGATTGTGCCCCCCCCCCGCTATCTTTCGCAGCACCCGCGTTCTAAACAAACGCCAGATTCCTGCCACGCCCCATTGTGACGACACGTTACGGCCTCCAGCTCTGAGGATTCTGAACAAAATGTTCAGAACATTGAAGCACCGGAGTACCCCTTTAAATGGGCTCTGTCAGATTGAAAAACTTTAGATGAAAAAGTACAGGTTTTGGCTGATGGGATCAACCTTTGTCATAGATTTGTTGGCATTTTTGATACTGTCTTTACAGGGGATCTTGTAGGTTTTGTAATTAAAATATAATATTATTGATTCCATATGGTGAACAATGTAAATGGTAAAAAAAAAAAAAATAAGTTTGTTCTTTTTCTTTAGGGTGGTACAATAATAGAGAACCATGTAAATATCGGAATCATTTAATTTGTCTTAACCCACAGAATAAAGATACTGGGACTCATTTACTAAGACTTTTCCAAGTAGATTTTGTAGGGTTTTTGTGTTGCATGTTTCCGGCGCCAGAACTTGCAACTAAAAATAAAAAAAAAAACCCTACTAGCTCTTTACTTTGGGCTATGTTCACACAGTGGAATTTTGCGGAAGAATGCAGCCAGAATTTCCTCCAAAATTGTGGATATTTTGCCTTATGAACATAGCCTTAATCTGAAAAATGGGCATGGTCACTGGGGAAAGGAGTAAGGTGTGGTGAGGGTGTGATGATGGCAAATGGAATTACCCTAGGGGCAGATGGCATTAACTCCTTGTGTTCGTGACGCCAGGGCGTAGTTTTACCTCTACACCACCCGAAGGTATACCGCTGGATCTTGGGCTAGGCACGGGGGCAAATGATGACTCAGACGCCAAGTTACGGAACAACGTCAGCATTACTGAGTTACACAGGTGCAACAGTCTATACAGCTTGGCTAGGCTTAAGGAGGTGACCAGTGACTTCAGAGACCACTTGCTGGGACTTATCGTGGACTTGGACAATTTGATGCAGGACCACACTGACTTGGACTGACTTGACTGGGACTGATTAGACAGACTTCACCCATTTGTAGCTTACCAGGCTTTGACTTTCACCTGGGGGGTAGTGGACTTGTGGATCCGTGGCTGCGTGGTAGACTTTAGGCCTTCCTAGGACACCAGACACTCTCTCAGGACTTAACCTCGCTGCACTCAGTAGAGAAGGGCATAAGAGACTGTGCTAGCTCCCCCCAGGGCTTATAGGGAGGAGACTTTTGATGGGGTCCCATAGGTCACTCTGTAGGTCACATGGTCACTGATACCTTCCTTGGTTACATAGCAACATTATTTAAAGGCATATAACAATATATGCACATTACACTACATAAGATCATACATAAGACACAGGTACAAGGGGAAGCCCAGGGGTCACAGAATGGAGTCTGCCTGACAGGGCAGCAAGGGTACAGGGGTGCAACTCCAGTACTGGGCCACCACACATGTCTCCGAAAAAAGTGAAAAAGAAAAATTCCAAATGTTCCCACATACAATGAGGGAGATTTATGAAAACATGTGTAGAGGAAGAGCGGTGCAGCGCCCATAGCAACCAATCAGATCGCTTCTTTCATTTTTAAAGAGACGTGTGAAAAATGAAAGAAGGAATCTGATTGGTTGCTATGGGCAACTGCACCACTCCTCCCAGGTTCTGATAAATCTCCCTCAATCAATGTTATGGATTTGATCTCTGGAAAACCCGAAAGCGCAATGCAGGGGAAAGCGGGGGAAACCGCCAAATTAGTAAATACCGTGGGGAAAAAAAATACTAAGAAAACTCCACTCCACTCTTAGTAAATGAGGGTCATTGAGGGAAATTAAAGGGGTTCTCCGCCATAAGGTGATTTTAGCACGTACCTGGCAGACAGTAATGGACATGCTTAGGAAGGATCTGCGCTTGTCTTGGGGCTAAATGACTATGTTGTGAGATTACCATAACACTGTGGCTAGCTTTTTGTGAACTGGTATTTCCTGTTTGAGTTTTCTTTTTTCGACTACAAATCCCATAATTCCATTTTCCTACCTCCCACACATCAGCCACCCCACCCATTGAAACATGAATGAGCTGCATCCATTCAAAAGACCTGTGGTTTTCAATCAGGGTGCCTACAGCTGTTGCATTAGTTGCAGATTGATCTCTTTCCCACCAAGTGATCGCTCCACCCATTGAAGCAGACAGGCTCCCTGTCATCAGCTGACTAGTGATGTCAGATCTCGGCCACATTGCAACCTGGGAAAAATCTGAGACAACAGTCATTTTGTATGCTGTTAAAAATAAATATTGGGATGAAAATCACAGAAGAATTGTGAGAAAACCATCACACACAGGTACAGACACTATATTATGAACTACACTAATGTTACAACCCCTGTAGCATAATCAAAAAAAAAATCCTGGAATACCCCTTTAGTCAATCTTTTTAGATAGCTTTTCTCATCTAAATTTGTCACAGGAAAAGTCGCAGGCTGGTCCCGTGAGACTTTTCCTGCAACATTTCATTTAGACTGTTTCATTTTTATGACCACAAAGTGATCTGATTTAGACCATTTTGTGCAGTGGACACTAATTTATCATGTGCGACTTTTCTGTGAAATGTCGCACAGGCCAGATTTAAAAGAAATCACAGAAATCACACAAAAAAAACAAAAAGAGATCACAGGGCGAAATCACACGTCACTCTATAGAACAGGTGATGACTTCCACAGAGCGGTGGGAGAAATATGGCGCTGACTAGAAAAGGACACGTCCGGTGGATGAAAAGGATTTATTCAAATGCAACGCGTTTCACCGTTTTCGTTTTAGCCTATATCACTCTATTCCAGTCCTCAAACGCGGTCCTCAAGTCCCCCCAACAGGTCATATTTTCAGTATTTCCTTAGTCTTTCACCGGTGATATAGCTGTGGTGATATCATGATGAGGACCTGTTGGGGGTACTTGAGGACCGAGCTTGAGAAACACTGCTCTATGCGACAATTGTATTAAAGGGGTACTCCGCTGCTCTGCGTTTGGCACGAACTGTTCCGAACGCTGGAGACGGTGCTGGGAGCTTGTGACATCATAGCCCCGACCCCTCATGATGTCATGCCCCACCCCCTCAATGCAAGTCTATGGGAGGGGGCGTGACGATGTCACGCCCCCTCCCATAGACTTGCATTGAGGGGGCGGGGCATGACTTCACGAGGGGGTGGGGCTATGAGGTCACGAGCTCCCGACTCCAACGTTCGGAACAGTTTGTTCCAAACGCTGAGCAGCGGAGTACCCCCTTTAAGGTCCATGCGACTTTTAACACAACTGTTGCACGCCCGTCACTGCGACATTCATTTAGAGGAGTTCAGCAGGTATTCATCAAAGTCCGTGCGCCACTTTCCTCGCGACATTTTTTTTTTTTCTCTAAACTGTACGAAAAGCTAGTTCAGTTTTGATAAACGCCCCTCTCGTTGTGTCAGTTTTACCATAAAGTGAACTGTGTAAAAACGAAACCCTCCAAACATTCAAACACTGTCAAACAATCCCAGACACACACACACAATTTTATTTTGGTAAAATGCATGGTGTCCCTTCAAAGTACAATTGGTTCTGCAAAAAAACAAGCCTCATATATGTGTGTGTGGTTGAAAAAATAAATGACAGCGAGGAGGAAAAACATGAAAACCTCAAAACATTTAAAGTGACTCTGTCCTTAAAGGGGTATAACAGGATTTTTTTTTATGTGACTATGCTACAGGGGCAGTAAAGTTAGTGTAGTTCATAATATAGTGTCTGTACCTGTGTGTGATGGTTGGTCTCATATTTCTTATGTGATCTTTGCTCTGGATGTTCCTTTTTACCAGCATACAAAATGACTGTTGTCTCAGATTTTTCCCAGCTTGCAATGCGGCCGAGACCTGACATCAGTAGTCAGCTGATGACAGGGAGCCTGTCTGCTTCAATGGGTGGAGGGATCATTTGGTGGGGGAGAGATCAATCTGCAACTAATGCAACAGTTGTAGGCACCCTGATTGAAAACCACAGGTCTTTTGAATGGATGCAGCTCATTTATGTTTCAGTGGGTGGAGGGATCATTTGGTGGGAGAGAGATCAATCTGCAATTAATGCAACAGCTGTAGGCACCCTGATTGAAAACCACAGGTCTTTTGAATGGATGCAGCTCATTTATGTTTCAGTGGGTGGAGGGATCATTTGGTGGGAGAGAGATCAATCTGCAATTAATGCAACAGCTGTAGGCACCCTGATTGAAAACCACAGGTCTTTTGAATGGATGCAGCTCATTTATGTTTCTGTGGGAGGAGGGATCATTTGGTGGGAGAGAGATCAATCTGCAATTAATGCAACAGCTGTAGGCACCCTGATTGGAAACCATAGGTCTTTTGAATGGATGCAGCTCATTTATGTCTCTATGGGTGGGGTGGCTGATGTGTGGGTGGGACGGAAATGGAATTATGGGATTTGTAGGCAAAAGAAGAAAACTCAAACAGGAAATACCAGTTCACAAAAAGCTAACCACAGTATTATGGTAAACTCACAACATAGCCATTTATCCCCATGACAAGCGCAGATCCTTCCTAAGCATGTCCATTACTGTCTGCCAGGTACATACTAAAATCACCTTATGCTGGAGAACCCCTTTAAGGGATTAATGGAAGACAGTTCAGATCTCCTACCACTTTAGGAACCTCAGGTAAACTGATTCAGGTGAGGAGATGATCCGAACAATTATTATAGGTAAATATTTACAATACACAATCCCTAACAGCAGCCGCTACTGTGTCATGTGCCGTCTGTTAGTATTAGACGTGTGATTTATCCAGTGGTGGCTGCCAATGAATAGAATATATAGGATATGATGAATGAGGTGTCTCTGGGATTTGGTTTCCATACACCACTCCCTGGGAGGAGGAGGAGGATGGACGCAGCCCGGTGTGTCCTCCCAGCCTCCAGCACGATCCTCCCATAGGCTCACACAGTATTACATTACATCTCCTACCTGTATGGACTGGACACGGTAGAACACTTACAGGCAGGACGCACATCCAGGTGAGTGTTCGGGGGTCACTTACTTTCTTTTTACTTGTTACTTTCTTGTAAAGCTCTGGAATGTAGAGACATCGTATTCATGCTATACACGGGAGAATGAAGGATACGGAAGAGTAATGAAGTCATCCAGGGATGTGCAGGAAGGGAGAGATGAAAGGGATTTTCTGATTTAATGTGAATTAAGTTTAAGGATACGTTCACACATACGCAGATTTGATGCGCCGGATTTTCTGCTGCAGATTTCAATGCACAGGATCCTGTACGTGTGAACGTACCCTAAAGGGGTACTCCGGTAGAATTTTTTTTTTTATTCAACTGTTGCCAGAAAGAAACAGATTTGTTAAGGACATCTGTAGTGCAGTATAACTTATCCCCTATCCTTCAGATAGGGGATAAGTTATAGATCGCGGGAGTCCGAGCGATGGGGCCCCCCGGGATCTCCTGGACGGGGCTGCGGCAGTATACTGGAAAGGGGGTGTTCCGTCCCCGCATGACGCGGCGGCCGACACGCCCCCTCCATGTACCCCATAGAGATACATGGAGGGGGCGTGTCTGCCGCAGCTTTCTGCTGGGGACAAAACTTCGCTCATCTCTATTCACTTCCTACAGACTGCCGCGGCCCTGTCCAGGAGATCCTGGGGGGCCCCAGTGCTCAGACCCCTCGCGATCTATCATTTATCCCCTATCCTTCAGATAGGGGATAAGTTATTTTGCGCTGGAATACTCCTTTAAATGACTTCTATTAAAAAAATCTTAATCCTTCCAGTACTTATTAGCTGCTAAATACTACAGAGGACATTTTTTTTTTTGGGGAGCACAGTGCTTTCTGCTGACTTCACGAGCACAGTGCTCTCTGCTGACATCTCTGTCCATTTTAGGAACTGTCCAGAGCAGCATATGTTTGTTATGGGGATTTTCTCCTACTCTAGACAGTTCCTAAAATGGACAGAGATGTCAGCAGAGAGCACTGTGGTTGTGATGTCAGCAGAGAGCTCTGTTCCAAAAAGAAAAGAATTTCCTCTGTAGTATTCAGCAGCTAAGAAGTACTGAAAGGATTAAGATTTTTTAATAGAAGTCATTTACAAATCTGTTTAACTTTCTGGCACCAGTTGATGAAGAAAAAAAAAAAAAAGTTTACCACCGGAGTTCCCCTTTAAGGAGAACTGCAATGTTAAACACTTATCCGCTATCCGCAGGCTACGGGATATGGGAGGCATTCATCATTGTAGGTGTAAGTGAAAACATTTTTTACACTTTTTTATTAATTTTTTGTGTGCTGGTTATGTGTAGGAGCACAAAATGTATTAAATGGTCACAGGGCATTTGATACATTTTGTGCAGGTCACATTTTCTGAAATTTCACTCTTCACATACACCAAAAAGCTAAGTCTGGGCTGGTGTACTTATATAGACTTTTCTGTGGCTTTGCGCCATTTTTGCGCCTTCTCACAGTTCATAAAACCCTTCCATATGGTGTCTTGCAAAAATCTGTATATTACAACTCAAAATCAGCAGAAATGTGTAAATCAAATGGTGCAAAAAAGGTGCAAAAAAAGGACTCTTGCACCAAATAAGGGGTAAACACAATAATAAATGCAGGCCTACTAGTTTGATCGCGGGGGTCTGACTGCTGGGATCCCCTGCAATCTCCCGTATGGGGACCCCACAATGCCGCGGCTAATGCATGTCGTCGACCTCCCTCACAGGGCCCTGTACAGGAGATCACAGGGGGTCCAAGCATTCAGACCCCAACCCCCCCCCCCTGCGGATAGGGGATAAGTGTCTTAAAGGGGTACTCCCGTGGAAAACTTTTTTTTTTCTAATTAACTCTTGCCAGAAAGATAAATAGATTTGTAAATCACTTCTGTTAAAAGATCTTAATCCTTCCAGTATTTTTTAGGGGCTGTATACTAAAGAGAAGTCCAAAAAAGAAATGCATTTCCTCTGATGTCATGACCACAGTGCTCTCTGCTGACCTCTGCTGTCCATTTCAGGAACTGTCCAGAGCAGCGTATGTTTGCTATGGGGATTTTCTCCAGCCCTGGACAGTTCCTAAAATGGACAGCAGAGGTCAGCAGAGAGCACTGTGGTCATGACATCAGAGGAAATGCATTTCTTTTTTGGATTTCTGGCACCAGTTGATTTAAATAAAAAATTACGCATTTCGGGAGGATCTGAGGAAGGGAGGGATCCTCCCGAAACGCGTAATCTTGTCCATTTTATTGGTTTTTTTTTTAATAAAATGTCCTGCTGAGGACTTTCCGATTACCTTTGGCATCCGCCTCATCTGTCTACAAGAGTCTGCAGCGCCATACCTGAGGGTTTTTTCCTGCTCTACTTCTGTATAGAGGAAGAGCGGTGCAGTTGCAGATAGCAACCAATCAGATCGCTTCTTTCATTTTTCGTAGGTCTCTTTAACCCCTTAACGCCGCAGGACGTATATTTATGTTCTGCACTGGCTCCCGCGATATAACGCAGGGTCACGCGGTGACCCCGTGTCATATCGGGTCAGTCCCAGCAGCCATCAACGGCCGAGACCCGCGGCTAATACCAGACATCACCGATCGCGGTGATGCCCAGCATTAACCCTTCACACGCGGCGATCAAAGTTGATCACCTCCTCTGAAGTGACACCAAAACCATCCCGGAAGCTCAGTTGGGCTGTTTGGATCCGCCGTGGTGAAGTCGCGGCATCCTGAACAGCTTGCAGGACACGAGGAGGATCCATACCTGTCTGCTGCGTGTCCGATCGCCGAATGACTGCTCGGCGCATGGGATCCAGGCAGGAGCAGTCGAGCGGCGATAACACTGATCAATGCCATTTTAATGCATGGCAGTGATCAGTGTAGGAAATCAGTGTGTGCAATGTTATAGTCCCCTATGGGGGCTATAACATTGCAAAAAAAAGTGCGCTTGCGTGCAAATCGCGCCAAGCACGCGAATCAGCGTTCGCAGCCTGGAGTGATGTCATATGCCTAGGGGGATGCACGTACATGCAGGGCTAGCTGGTGACTATGGCAACTCTGCTCAACTACAGTGCGCATGCCCAGAGTCTCACTGTTTGCATAGGAGGCCTTTTTGTTAAGGGAACAATGCCCGAAATAAAAAAGAAATAATATTAAAAAAATAAAAAATGAAAATAATAAGAAAAAGCGTAAACCTGCAGCCTCTTATGTGATCCCCATGGCTAATGGGCACTTACACCAAATGGGTCTTTTGTAGCAATTTACTAGGGCATTGTTCCCTTAACAAAGATGGCTCCTATGCAAACAGTGAGACTCTGGGCATGCGCACTGTAGTTGAGCAGAGTTGCCATAGTCACCAGCACGCCCTGCATGTACGTGCATCCCCCTAGGCATATGACATCACTCCAGGCTGCGAACGCTGATCCGCGCGATTGGCGCGCAAGCGCACTGACTGTGTTTACAAACGATCTTTACACACGTGTGTCCCGGTGAGTGGAAGCACCCATAGCAACTGTAAGCATTTGTTTTTAACTTTGCACTAGTATGTGGTTAATAATGTAACCATGATCCTGCTTTTATCTCATATCTATTTATCTATCTCATATCTATCTATCTATCTATCTATCTATCTCTCATATCTATCTCATCTCATATCTATCTCTCATATGTATCTCATCTCATATCTATCTATCTATCTATCATATCTTTATCTATCTCATATCTATCTATCTCTGTAAAATGTTCGGAGTCTAACGCGTTTCTGGCAGATTCTGTGAATATGAGCATTTCACACTTGGACCAAGGTAATGTGGTGTGCCACCATGGTTAGTGGCAGGGCCACGGGTGTTGCAGTGAGTGGTGGGATCAGATGGTGTTCACCCCTGGGGCAAGATCTTGTTAACTCCTAACGTTCGTGACGCCAGGATGTGGTTGTTTGCATGTGATGGCATATGATGAATGAGAGTCCAAAGCAGGTTTTGATGCAACTTGAACTTTACATTAGAAGAAGGCAGAAAACAGTCTTTACAATTAGCCAACTTCCACAGAGGTGACCGGGACACAGAGAACCTCTCAGGCTTGCTTGGACTTGTAGTTGCAGTAATAATGATGATGATGCGGCCACTGTACTACTGTTATCACTTGGTAGGGACAGAAGAGACTTGACTTGTACTCGCAGATTTATTTTGTCTGCAGGGTTATAGGCTTTGGCCTAGATACGCTGGACTTAACTTGTACACGACTTGGGCTTTAATGTCCGGGAATCAAGAGAGTGAGAATAGAGACTACAGCCCCTTATATATCAGGGGCTGGACTAAAGCCCATTGGTTGCTGGTTGCCTGGTTACCTGTGCTCATGGAACTCTGAGCATATCATGTGATCACACAGCACATGACAGATCACATGACCTTAGGAAGGTCCTATACAGGGTAAAAATCCTAACAACCTTCACATATTACTTACATTCACTGTACAATACAATGTTCATACTTAATATACAATAGAATACCATTTAATGACTTAGGGGGGACCCTGCAGGAGAGCCCTGTGGACCTGAGGGACTCTACCTGAGGGGACTTTAGGACAGTACAGAACCATGTTCTGTACCGGGACACCACAGTAGCACAATGTCTTGGGCCAGCCCTGCCTCTAGAAAAGACCACCTTTTTGACGAGACCATCCCCTTATCCCAGTGTTTCCCAACAATGGTGCCTCCAGGCACTGCATTCTGGGAATTGTAGTTTTGCAACAGCTGGAGGGACATAGGTTGTGAAACACAGTTGTAGATCATAGACTATAGCAGTGGTCTTCAACCTGCGGACCTCCAGATGTTGCAAAACTACAACTCCCAGCATGCCCGGACAGCCGTTGGCTGTCCGGGCATGCTGGGAGTTGTAGTTTTGCAACATCTGGAGGTCCGCAGGTTGGAGACCACTAGACTATAGAATAGCATCCAACATCAAGCAGCTGCTTCTAAATGGTGCATACAAAAAATATGGGGAAAAACTGTTCCAGGTAAAACCTCCTCGAAAGACAAGGGGGCGCTCCATTCGTCTAAAGAAAAAAAAAAAGTTTAGTTTCCAGGGGCGACAAGACTTCTTTAGCATAAGAACTGTGAAGTAATGGAACAGTCTACCTCAGGAACTGGTCACAGCAGGAATTGTTGAGAGCTTCAAAATGTGCTCAGACACATTCTTAGAACTATATAACCTTAAAGGAGATCTCCGGCAAAAGTGAACTCATCTCTTATCAATGGGATAGGGGATAAGTAACTGATCATGGGTGGTCCGACCACTGGGTGGTCCCCTGTGATCACTGGTACAGGACCCAGCATTCAGTGAGGAGAACGTGCTGCAGATGGCATGTGCTTCATTCATTTCTATGGGAGAGCCGAAAAGACCAGAGCACAGCTCATCAGCGCTCTCATAGAAATAAATGTAGTGCCTGCTGTCTACTGGTAGACAACACACGCGCCGGGGTCCACTCCTGGAGAGCTTGGGGGGGTCCCAGTAGTCGGAACCCCCGCGATCAGCTACTTATATCTGGGGTGGCCCAGTATGGGAGATGTTACCCCGTACCGTTGCTGTCCTGTCAGGCAGCCTCCTTCAGTGTCCCCAGGGCCCCTTGCACCTGTTTCCCCCCTGTACATATGTTCTGCAGTGTATTGTATTATAAAATGTGTTGTATCTCTAAGAGTTATGTCATGTGATTGTTACCCAGGAGGTACCAGTGACCAGGTGACCCCAATAGTGACCTATGGGCCCCCTGCTAGTCTCCCCATATAAGCCCTGGGTGGAGCTTCTCTCTTCCTGCTGAGGTCCAGTGCAGTCTTGTCTAGTGTGTGTGTCCAGAGTGTTGGAGACCTCAAAGTCCAGTCCTGCAGCCGCCATCAAGTCAAGTAAGATAAAGTCACAGCTTTATAAGTCAAGTCAAGTCAGTCCCTGTCATCTGTCAAGTCAGCGTGGTCTGCATTCAACTGTCCAGTCCCACTACAAGTCCCAGCAAGCCCTTAAAGGAGAACTCCAGAATATAAAAATTGTCCCCCATAGTGCCGGTAGTAAAAAAAATAAAGATGTACGTACCTTCCTCTGCTCCCCCGGGGCCTCTGGTAACCGGCTCCGGTCTCCGCCGCGATCCTCTTCCTGGTTGCCGGTGGTCGGATGAGTCATACTGCACTCAGCCAATCACCAGCCGCAGTGAAGTCCCGACTCGGCCGGCGATAGGCCGAGCGGCAGTGTGATGTTTTCGGCCCCGGCCGCAGGTGCCAGTGTAGTGAAGAATTTTGTGTCCTGAAGCGTTTTCATACTGCCGCTCAGCCTATCGCTGGCTGAGTCTGACTTCGCTGCGGCTGGTGATTGGCTGATTCGTCCGACCACCGGTAACCAGGAAGTGGATTGTGGCAGAGAGCCGGTTACCGGAGGCCCCGGGGGAGCGGAGGAAGGTATGTACATCTTTATTTTTTTTTACTGATGACAGTATGGGCCACAATTTTGCATATTCCGGAATTCTCCTTTAAGGTCTCTGCATCACTGGTCACCTCCGTGGGCCCTGGCTGAACTGTATAGACTTCATAATCTGTCTACCCTCAGTAAAGCTACCATTGTCCGTAACTTGGTGTCCAAGTCATTATTTGCCCCCGTGCCTAGCCCAGGATCCACCGGTATACCTTCGAGTGGTATCGAGGATAAACCATGCACTGGCATCACGAATACAAAGGGTTAATGCCATTTGCCCCTAGGGTAACAACATCCGCCCTCATCACACCCAGTTACCACATATCCTGTGGATGAGGGATAAGTTAATTTTTGCCAGAGTACTCCTTTAATACATATGCAGAACTCTAGAATCACATCCCCTCCCCTTCATCCACCCATCCTCATCCTCATCATCTCCTCCCCTCCTCGATTATACCTGGACATGTCTTTTTTGTTGTTGTTGTTGTTTTTTTATCCTCAACGGTGCTAACTATATGTTTCGTATTTCCAGGTAGAAAATGTTGCATTTTCTAACGCTTCTCATCTGCCTTGCTGGAGGCTTGGATACAGTATTTGGATACTCAAATGGACAGATAAGCGTTGCCTGTGACAGCATGCTTCCAAGCCACAGTAATGGTGTCCCCCAGTCATCTGTGTCCCCGTATAACATCACGGTGTCCAATAAAACGTTTTCTCCTGGGGACGTTATTACAGGTAAGAAATAAAGCGTGACACACACTATTACGGATATTAGTATGTAAATCAGAGCCTATAGATCTGGGGCAGTAACACTCTACAATGCACAGTCCTGTTATGTTGAGGTTCAGGAGATGCTGACCGTTTAGGTTTTTTTTTTTTAAGGGGTACTCCGGCCCTAAGACATTGTATTCCCTATCCAAAGGGGACAGCGGAATCTTCATTCAACACAATTGGGGAGATTTATCAAAACCTGTGCAAAGGAAATGTTGCCCAGTTGCCCCTAGCAACCAATCAGATCGCTGCTTTCATTTTGCAGAGGCCATGTTAAATATGAAAGAAGTGATCTGATTGGTTGCTATGGGCAACTGCACCACTCTTCCTCTACACAGGTTTTGATAAATCTCCCCCAATGTGCAGTAAATTTTGCCGAATTTCCCAGCAGAATTTTTCCAGCAGATTCCGCTAGGAAATTCTGCTGTGTGAACATAGCCATTAAAGGGGTACTCTGGCCCTAAGACATCTTATCCCCTATCCAAAGGATAGGGGATAAGATGTCTGACCGGGGGGTTCCCCCGCAAGCTTGCATTTGGCAAACTGCCGGGTGCCGACCATAGGGCCGGAGTATCGTGACTAGAGATGAGCGAACTTACAGTAAATTCGATTCGTCACGAACTTCTCGGCTTGGCGGTTGCTGACTTTTCCTGCATAAATTAGTTCAGCTTTCAGGTGCTCCCGTGGGCTGGAAAAGGTGGATACAGTCCTAGGAGACTCTTTCCTAGGACTGTATCCACCTTTTCCAGCCCACCGGAGCACCGGAAAGCTGAACTCATTTATGCAGGAAAAGTCAGCAACCGCCGAGCCGAGAAGTTTGTGACGAATCGAATTTACTGTAAGTTCGCTCATCTCTAATCGTGACGTCACGACTCCGCCCTGTGTGATGTAACGCCCCGCCCCCGCTATGCAAGTCTATGGGAGGTGGCGTGACGGCCGTCACGCCCCCTTCCATAGACTTGCATAGTGGGGGGCAGGGCGTTACGTCACATGGGGGTGGAGTCGTGGTCGGCACCCTGGCAGTTTGTGAGCTGGCAGCGCGGCGTGCAGCTCAAAGAGGTGGGTGCCGAATGCAAGATTGCAGGGGACCCCCGCGGTCAGACATCTTATCCCATATCCTTTAATGGATATGTTCACACAGCAGAACTTCCTAGTGGAATTTGCTGGAAAAATTCTGCAGGGAAATTCGGCAAAATTTACTGCACATTGGGGGAGATTTATCAAAACCTGTGTAGAGGAAGAGTGGTGCAGTTGCCCATAGCAACCAATCAGATCGCTGCTTTCATTTTCAACAAGGCCTCTGCAAAATGAAAGCAGCGATCTGATTGGTTGCTATGGGCAACTGGGACACTTTTCCTTTGCACTGGTCTTGATAAATCTCCCCCATTGTGTTACATAGTTACATAGTTAGTACGGTCGAAAAAAGACATATGTCCATCAAATTCAACCAGGGAATTAAGGGGTAGGGGTGTGGCGCGATATTGGGGAAGGGATGAGATTTTATATTTCTTCATAAGCATTAATCTTATTTTGTTCCAGGAATGTATCTAATCCTGTTTTAAAGCTGTTAATTGTTCCTGCTGTGACCAGTTCCTGAGGTAGACCGTTCCATAAATTCACAGTCCTCACGGTAAAGAAGGCGTGTCGCCCCTTGAGACTAAACTTTTTTTTCTCCAGACGGAGGGAGTGCCCCCCTCATCCTTTGGGGGGGTTTAACCTGGAACAGTTTTTCTCCATATTTTTTGTATGGGCCATTAATATACTTATATACGTTTATCATATCCCCCCTTAAACGTCTCTTCTCAAGACTAAACAATTGTAACTCCTTTAATCGCTCCTCATAGCTAAAATGTTTCATGCCCCATATTAGTTTAGTCGCACGTCTCTGCACCCTTTCCAACTCCGCAGTGTCCCTTTTATGGACAGGTGACCAAAACTGAACAGCATATTCCAGGTGAGGCCGTACCAATGCTTTATAAAGGGGGAGTATTATGTCCCTGTCCCTTGAGTCCATGCCTCTTTTGATACATGACAATATCCTGCCGGCTTTGGAAGCAGCAGCCTGACATTGCATGCTATTCTGTAGTCTGTGATCTACAAGTACACCCAGATCCTTCTCTACCAGTGACTCTGACAGCTTAATCCCCCCTAAGACATACGATGCATGCAGGTTATTAGTACCCAGATGCATAACTTTACATTTATCCACATTGAACCTCATTTGCCAAGTGGATGCCCAGACACTTAGTCTATCCAAGTCATCTTGTAACTTATGCACATCCTCTATAGACTGTACCGTGCTACAAAGCTTGGTGTCATCTGCAAAGATAGAAACAGAGTTGTTAATACCATCCTCTATATCATTGATAAATAAATTAAACAACAGCGGTCCCAGTACTGAACCTTGGGGTACACCACTAATAACCGGGGACCAATCAGAGTACGAATCATTGACCACCACTCTCTGGGTACGATCCATGAGCCAGTGTTCAATCCAGTTACAAACTAAAATTTCCAAACCCAAAGACCTTAACTTACCTGTCAGACGTCTATGAGGGACAGTATCAAATGCTTTAGCAAAATCCAGAAACACTATATCCACAGCCATTCCTCTATATACACAGCCCCCCTCTATATACACAGCCCCCCTCTATATACACAGCCCCCCTCTATATACACAGCCATTCCTCTGTCAAGGCTTCTACTCACCTCTTCATAAAAGCAAATTAGATTGGTTTGACAACTTCTATCCTTAGTAAACCCATGCTGGCTATCACTTATAATACAATTATCCCCTATGTATTCCTGTATGTAATCCCTTATAAGTCCTTCAAACAATTTACCCACAATGCACGTTAAACTTACCGGTCTATAGTTTCCTGGGGAAGACCTAGAGCCCTTTTTGAAGATTGGCACCACATTCGCCTTGCGCCAGTCCCTTGGCACAATACCAGACACCAGAGAATCTCTAAATATCATGAACAGGGGTACAGATATTACTGAACTTACCTCTCTAAGAACTCTTGGGTGTAGTCCATCTGGTCCTGGGGATTTGCTTACATTTATATCACTTAACTTACCTTGTACCATCTCTACATTAAGCCAGTTCAGTACATTACATGATGTGTTACCAGCACTGACCTGGCCAATGTCAGCTCCTTCTTCCATAGTATATACAGAACTAAAGAACCCATTCAGTAGCTCCGCCTTCTCTTGATCGCCTGTGACAACCTCCCCATTATCATTATTAAGGGGTCCTACATGCTCTGTCCTTGGTTTTTTTGCATTTATATATCTAAAAAAATATTTAGGATTAGTTTTGCTTTCTTTGGCCACCTGTCTCTCATTTTGAATTTTTGCTGTTTTTATTACATTTTTACAGATTTTATTAAGCTCCTTGTACTGTTTAAATGTTATCGCTGACCCATCAGATTTGTATTTTTTGAAGGCTATTTTTTTGCTGTTTATTGCTCTTTTAACATCATGTGTCAGCCATGTAGGATTTAGTTTCAATCGTTTATATTTGTTCCCCTTTGGTATATATTTAGCTGTATAGTTATTTAGAGTTGATTTAAAGATGTCCCATTTACCTTCTGTATCAGTATTTGAGAACACCTCCCCCCAGTCTATGTCCTGTAGTGCAGCCCTCAGCCCAGGGAAATTTGCCTTTTTAAAGTTATATGTTTTTGTCTTCCCCGCCTGTCTTTGTTTTCTACATTTTAAGTCAAAAGTAACTATATTGTGGTCGCTATTACCAAGGTTTTCCCGCACAGTTACATTACCAATCAGCTCTGCGTTGTTGGAAATGATCAGATCCAACAAGGCATCACTTCTTGTTGGGTCCTCCACAAACTGGCCCATAAAATTATCCTGCAATAAATTTAGGAATTGTCGCCCCTTTGTAGTTTTAGCCAACCCCGGACCCCAATCTATATCTGGATAGTTAAAATCTCCCATTATTACCACTGTACCTGCCCGGGCGGCCCTCTCTATTTGTTTATGAAGCCGAACTTCTATCTCTTCAGTGATATTAGGGGGTCTGTAGATTACCCCAAATATTATTTTTTCAGTATTTCCCTCCTTTTGTAATTCTACCCACAATGATTCCACATCCTCAGAATCATCACACACTATGGCATCGTTCACACTGACTTTCATACCACTTCTTACATACAGACAGACTCCACCACCTTTTCTGTTCATTCTATCCTTGCGAAACAATGTAAACCCCTGCAGATTGACAGCCCAGTCATGCGAGGAGTCCAGCCATGTCTCAGTGACCCCAACTATATCAATATGTTCCTCCAGTATCAAGGCCTCAAGCTCCCCCATTTTATTTGCTAGGCTTCTGGCATTTGTGAACATACACTTTACATTTCCATCCTTTATGTTATTGGGGTTAATGGGATTCAAGGGTGTAAGTTTTATTTTCCTATGAAGCCTATTCCTATTAGCTATTCTAACCCCTCCCTCCGCTCCACCCCCAGGTACATTTATAATTCCCACCTCTCTATCTACACTATCTTCCCCCTCTTTGCTGTAGGTTCCCTCCCCCCAAGTCCCTAGTTTAAACACTCCTCCACCCTTCTAGCCATCTTCTCCCCAAGCAAAGCTGCACCCTCCCCATTGAGGTGCAGCCCGTCCCTACGGTAGAGCCGGTAACCGACAGCGAAGTCAGCCCAGTTCTCCATGAACCCAAACCCTTCCTTCCTACACCAGCTTCTGAGCCACTTGTTTACCTCCCTGATCTCCCGCTGCCTCTCTGGTGCGGCTCGTGGTACTGGTAGTATTTCAGAAAAGACTACCTTGGAGGTCCTTGCCTTAAGCTTGCGGCCTAAGTCCCTGAAATCATTTTTAAGGACACTCCACCTACCTCTTACTTTGTCATTGGTGCCAATATGTACCATGACTGCTGGGTCCTCTCCAGCCCCGCCCAACAACCTGTCAACCCGATCCGCGATGTGCCGAACTCGTGCGCCAGGCAGACAGCACACTGTTCGGCGATCCCGGTCTTTGTGACAGATTGCCCTGTCTGTCCCCCTAATAATTGAGTCCCCCACCACTAGTACCTGTCTGGCCTGCCCTGTACTCCTCCCTCCCTCCTTACTGGAGCAGACACCCCCCTGGCGGTCAGAGGCGGTATCCTGCTGCAGTTCTGCTAGCTCTGTAATGGCATCCCCCTCATCTGCCAAGCGGGCAAACTTGTTGGGGTGTGCCAGTTCAGGACTAGCCTCCCTGACACTTTTTCCCCTACCCCTCTTTCTAACTGTAACCCAGCTAACTGCCTGACTGTCCTGCAACTCCGTCCCACTGTCCTCCCCCACCTCTATTCCCGAGAGTGCCTGCTCAGTGAGCAGGAGACTCCTCTCCATGTTGTTAATGCTTCTCATTGTTGCCAGTCGCCCCTCTAGATGCAGGATCTGGGCTTCCAAACGGACAACTAGCACACATCTCGCACAACAATATGCACTCTCAAACTGTTGTTCAAGGATTGCATACATTGAACAGGATGTACATTGGACTGCATTTTCCAACATGGAGGCCATCTAATTATGGGGATTTCACAAATGTATAGGAAAAAACAGACAGTCAAAATGACACTTAAAATTTTTTGTAGACCTTGTGGGTTCAAAAATTAAAACTCACAGCGATCTCAACCTCCTGCTTTCAAACTCCAGTTTTTGAAACTCCTCTTTCACGCCCCCTCTTACACAGCAACACTCAAAAAGAGCAAGTGTTGAATGAGGATTCCGCTCAGTCCCACAGCAGAACTCTGCAGAAATGAGAGATTATGTGAAAAAATGTGAACATGTCTTTAAAGTAGTGATGCAGTGAAAAATAACTTCTCCCCTATTTCTGAGCGGTCCTAGCGCCTGTGGGATCTTTCAAATGTGCGCAATGTCCGACAGTGTTTTCATTACATTCAGCATATTTTCGGCTGCGTGAACCCGGCCAAACACTTCCCAGCCTGATATTAGATATGAATTAGGCTAAAGTTTCCAATTAGACAATACAATAGGGTCAGAGAAAGATAGCAATCATCATTGTATCTAAAATGTATATAACTTAATAAGAAATAAATATATACATGCAAGGTAACACATAGAAAGCAAGAAAAAAATATATATATAAAGGTCGCTATGTGGATAAATTAACAATTATGTTGGAGAATATGTGTCCTTGATATAATCAAGGAGACGTATGAAAAGATAAAGTACAAATTTATAAAAAATAAAATAAAATTGGGAGTAGTTATTAAAGGGGTACTCTGCCCCTAGACACGCTATCCAAATGATAGAGGATGAGATATCTGATTGCAGGGGTCCCACAGCTGAGACCCCCGTGATCTCAGCGCAGCACCCGGCATTCTAAACAGTATGTTAAGAGATGTGATGTTGCGCCTCGCCCCCTCCACTTATGTCTATGGGAAGTGGTGTGACGGCACGCTCCCTCCCATAGACATGAATGGAGGGGGTGGAACGTCACATCATCTGCCGCGAGAACACAGCGTTCTATTACTGCATACTGTTTAGATTGCTGGGTGCTGCACGGACATCGCAGGGGGTCCTAGCAGTGGGACCCCCGTGATAAGACTTCTTATCCTCTACTGTATGCTTTGGATTGGGGATAAGATGTCTAGGGGCGGAGTACCCCTTTAAGTAAAGATGGAAATATCAAGTTAGGCAATGTTCACGCTGCGGAATTTCTGCTATTCCGCTCAAATTCTGCACAGAAAAACAGACCGCGGATGTTTTGCAGTTTTGCAGAATTTTTGTGCTTTCGAAACACAGATTCCACTCAAATTCAAAGTCCTATTAACTTCCATAGGGCTCTGATCTGTCAGGGAGGAAATTGTCAGTGTGAACGCGCCCTTATAGTATGAGGAATTATAGAAAAAAAACCATCAAGAGGTAGAAGAGAACATGAAGGTTTACACCGCACGGGCTAAAACAATTACACAGAATACACAGTCAACCAAAACAATTGTGTTGTATTGTGTGAGATGTGCAAAGTCCGCCATATATTCGTTATAGCAGAGCTTGAGAAATCCTAGGCGCCAGGATGCCATGGCAACTAAGAATTTCTTTGTGGCTCTAGGTTTTTCCGATTGTTCATTTAAAAAAATACACACAACTGTTTTATATACCTCCCCTCCATTCCTGTGCTGAGCCCCTGTTCTGCCTCCAGTCTGCGCTATAGTGTCACATGAGCAGAAGACGTCAGGTGACCACAGTGGACTTCAGGGTACTGCCGGAGCCAATCAGTGTCAACTGGAGGCGGATCGGGGGGGATCAGCGTGGAAACTCAGGCAGGGGTAAGTAAAACGGTTTGTTTTGGGGGACACTAATGATCGTGACACAGGGACAGATGAGGGAACGGTAATGACTGTGACACAGGGGGGAAGCTGAGGGGACAGTAGTGACTGTGAGATGAGGGGACAGTGATGACTGCCACAGGGAGAGATGAGGGGACACTAATGATCGCGACACAGGGACAGATGAGGGAACGGTAATGACTGTGACACAGGGGGGAAGCTGAAGGGACAGTAATGACTGTGAGAAGAGGGGACAGTAATGACTGTGCCACAGGGAGAGATGAGGGGACACTAATGATCGCGACACAGGGACAGATGAGGGAACGGTAATGACTGTGACACGGGGGAAGCTGAGGGGACAGTAATGACTGTGAGATGAGGGGACAGTAGTGACTGTGCCACAGGGAGAGATGAGGGGACACTAATGACTGATCACATGACGTCACGTGACAAGCAGCATTCTGGCTCATAAATATATTACAAATGTACATGTCATACTCATGGCCACACACAAAGCCCCTTTACCTCCATACTAAAAGCCGGTATGTGCTCCACCTACTGCTATACGGTGCTCTAATACTGCAATACAGTGCTGTAGTACTTCAGAATCTGGTGTGACATGACAGTTTTTTAGATTACATGTAAAGTTGGAGGTAGTACGGCCCAATAGAAGTCAGCGGGTGCCATATGCACCTCATAGCTTGTAAGGTGCTGCCTGTAAGAAATCTTCCAACCATTACTGACCCATATTTATTGTATTCCTCTCCATTTCAGTGACCATACAGTCCGTGTCTGGTGCAGCCTTCAAAGGATTCCTCCTTCAAGCCCAGTCAGTGGGAGGAAACTGGATTACTGGAACGTTTTCCACCACGGATTCTAACACTCAGTTATTAACATGCACACAACCAGTAAGTGAATACTTTGCAATAAAACATTTTCTTAGGATAGGTCATTAATATAAGATGGGGGAAGGTTGTGCCCCCCCCACAGTGATGAGCTTACAGAAAGGACCACATCTTATGCTTTATGTGTGGCAGCCACGGGGAATTGGTCAGACGGTGGTACGTAACTAAGGGTGGTTAGATGTATCACTTTGTGACGCCAAGGCACCATTAACCTACATGGTCCAAGGATATGACAGCTTCTCCTGGGCCAGGCGAAAGATAATAAATACACGGATGCCAGGTTACGAATAACTGTCTTTACTGAGGCAGGAGTAGATGGTACAATTCTCACAGCGCAGATTAGAGTAGAGGAGGTGCAGAAGTAAGCCTTGGGAGCCCTGTAGACTCGCTTTGACTTGTAGTATTTTACACCCTTTTGGCTTTACTTGTTGCAGGGTACGAACTAGCACTGTGTGGCTCGTCAACTCACTGCCTTTATCTGGACGGGGAACACTTGCAGAATGGTGTGGTCACTTGCTATAAGATTTTCTTTAGGCTTCCCTTCTGTCACCTCACACTCCTGCTGTCTCCTCTCCACACTGCAGCTCACACTGAGCTCTGCACTAGTAACTCCTCCCCCACCCCCCTACACTATATATGGCCCAGCTAGGGCACCTCCCATTGGACAATCAGGGTCACATGGCTACTCTGCATCACTCCTTCTAACAGATATCCTGTAAATTTCTTAAAGATAGTGAAAAACACTATAAATTAACAGGCAAACAGACTATAATGAATATTAAAGCATCACCTGAGCAGTAGGGCCAAGCGCAGGCACCTGAAGCAATGTTTACCTGACAGGATGCTCTCTGGTACTGGGACACCACATATGATGCCTCATGCCCTTAGTGAAAAAGCCATCTCATGGCGAAACGTCAGGAAGGAGGGATATAGTTTTTAGAGCAGCACTGTCATATGGTCCATGAGAAATAGGGAATACTGAAAGTCAGCTGGCAATAGCAAACAATAACGCAGCCAGGTTCATTCATTATGCTGGATGCATAACTGAAAAAGTATATACTGTCTGAACTGAGCCAGCAGGCGGTCAAAAACGAATAAAATCAGTAAATCCATTAATGCTAGTTAGCATACGGAAATATTTGAACACATATGTACAGTGCTGAAATGCTTAATACACCACTGCCACCTAGTGGCCAATGAGCATTAATATTAGTTTAAATAAAAATTTAATAAAAGTTAAGTTTTACAATTGATTTGGGTGCCTTTAGTCAGGGTTATCTCTGAAGGGATTTATTTCCCCAAGGAAAATTGTTGCATATATATTAGTTTAAACACCTACATAAGAGACTATACCTCAAAGAGGTAAGTAATGTGCAAGATAGAAGCACCACCAAAAATACAGAAAAAATTATGCACAAATAAATAACTAAACAAGAGATGGAAGAAAGTTAACAAAATCTTTATTAAAGTATATCATTAATTAAAAAACGATAGCACAAATACATAATAAAAACAAGGCACCGGAAAATACTACAGATGGGTAGATGAGGACTGGAACTGAGTATAGAGAAGTAATAAATATAAATATAAATACGAGGTCAAAGGGCAATCAAAGTATATGTCAGAGGTGGAGACGCACCAAATGGCTGCTGAACGCAAGCACGAGGGCAGGGAGAAAATGAACAAAGGGATCAAACCCAAGGACCAGAGGGAACAAGTATGCCAGACCTTACCTAGGGGGTTGGTAGGTAAGGTCTGGCATACTTGTTCCCTCTGGTCCTTGGGTTTGATCCCTTTGTTCATTTTCTCCCTGCCCTCGTGCTTGCGTTCAGCAGCCATTTGGTGCGTCTCCACCTCTGACATATACTTTGATTGCCCTTTGACCTCGTATTTATATTTATTACTTCTCTATACTCAGTTCCAGTCCTCACCTACCCATCTGTAGTATTTTCCGGTGCCTTGTTTTTATTATGTATTTGTGCTATCGTTTTTTAATTAATGATATACTTTAATAAAGATTTTGTTAACTTTCTTCCATCTCTTGTTTAGTTATTTATTTGTGCATAATTTTTTCTGTATTTTTGGTGGTGCATATATATTAGTTTCCCAGAGACAACCAAGGGGAGCTTTTTCTGGTGTTAGGCATAGACATAAGGCTATCCTTCATATACGATAGGGATAAACATTATGCTATCCTTCATATAAGATGGGGTCTAGGACTATTTATAGTATTCAGAATATTGGGCCTATGAGATAGGCTTCATGGTTCTTCTCTGCCGACACATTATATGTTAAACTATAAGAGAGTCAACAATGCAGAGGGGAACACAATCATCGTAAAATGTAACTTATTAAAGGGGTTGTCCAGACAGATGTTTATTTTTAAAGGGGCATATTGGTTTAAAACAACCAAATAAATGTTAATCACCTGCCCTATCCCCCGCAGCTGCCATTCCGACATTTATCGGGTCCCTGTTGATTCCCACTTCCTGGTTCCATCTTAATGCACAAAAAATGGAAGGTGAAGCCCAATGTATGGTGTTTATCCTGTATAATATGTACTGTGCCTTTAAGGGAAAAGTTGCAGAGGAGTCATGTGATTACTGTGGCCAATGAGTATTCAGCCTAAGCCCCCTGATCTGTTAGACAGGGATGAGCTAGTTAGCTGTAGTTAGTCAGTTCAGTCAGTGTGGGTCCAGTAAGCACAATGTGAGGATCTCTGCAGCATACCTGCCATATACCTCCAATGGGGACATGTTTAGTCTAGTGTGTGAAGAGTTAAGGAGAGTCTGTGCAGCGTTAAAGTCAGTGGAGTCTGAAGAGAAGTCGTGTGGAGCTGCTGCACCCATGTGCTAGCATCCTGCCGTCCAGGTCAAGTCAGTCAGAGTTCTAGTTGCAGAGAGAAATTGAGACAGCGCCAAAAGGGCCCCGTAGCAAAAGTAAAGGAACAAGAGTAGAAAGCCTCCGGCAGCTCCGGTCCTAAGGTGCAAGTTCATCCCTGATGGTAAGCAATTCCGGGGACGTAGCGTGGAGTATCCTGAGTCAGTGTGTCTCCTAAATCAGTCTAAAGTCCTACCAAGTCAGACTAAAGTCCAGTCAAGTTAGTTAAGTCATCACAGCTGCGCCATAACTACAAGTTCCAGAGTGCCCAGTGATTTAAAATGACATCCTATGCAACTTTACCCCAAGCAACTGCGCAACAAAGGTTGCTGTTTTAATTGCATGGACTGTAACACATCTGCCTGCAAGATCGTTCAGGAAAAAGTAGTTTCCATAACCCTGCACCTGTGGTCTTTATTGCCCAGGAATCCGTTTATCCTTGGAGTGTGGAGGTTAACACTACCCTGGCGTCACAAACTCTATTTCAGTCACAACACCCAGTCAATGCACTACAGCGCACCACCACTTAAGCCCACCACACTTATATACATTAGTCGGTCAGGTGATCTTACCAAAATCGGGGGGGGGGGGTTGACTTTAATCTGATATTTATATGGCCAGTTTTAGTTGATGGCTAAAGAATAAAATGGTGCTTTATTAAATCTAACAGGATGTTATAATATTTACCCAAAATGATGGTCTTTATGAAACATATTCATACTTATTTTTGTTCTTTTTTAGAATTCAGCTGTCAGTCATACAAGTAACAGCCAGAAAACCAAAATCACAGCCTCCTGGACAGCTCCACAGGGGGCCGGACCTGTCGTCTTCATGTATGTACTTGCAATTTGGCACAAGTGTTCCCTATTAAAGGGGTACCCCGCCCCTAGACATCTTATTCCCTATCCTGGCTGGTACTGTGGCGCTCTGAATACGAAAGCTTGGAACTTGCGTGTTCGTGATGTCACGTCACGCCCCGTCCGTTCATGTTTATGAGAGGGGGGGGGGGGGGGTGATGGCTAGTACAAAGACATCACGCCTCCTCCCATGGACATGAATGGAGGGGGCGTGATGGCTGTGGTCGCCTATCATCCGGCACAGAGCGGAGATTGCTTTGTGCACCGGATGACTGGGGTGCCACGCTGGAGATCACGGGGGGTTCCAGTGGCTGGACCCCGGCGATTAGATAAGATGTTTAGGGGCAGAGCACCCCTTTAATATAAGAATGTATAACCTAGGTCTTTAAACTGGGAACCTCCAGCTATTGCGAAACTACAACTCCCAGCATGCCCGGACAGCCAATGGCTGTCCTGGCATTCTGGGAGTTGTAGTTTTGCAATTTTCTGGAGACTGCTGGTGTGTGTGTTTTATTTTTTATTTTTATCCATTGTATGTTCATGTGGTAGCCCTTTGGGGGTGTATGGTATAGGTATATAAGGGGTTAATGTTAACCCTAGAAGAGTTCGTGACGCCAGGCTGAGGGCTGGTATGCTGAATCAGTGTTCCGGCCTATCACCGCCCTTCCCAGTAACGATAGGTGCATAAAATAACTGAAGGTCCACAAGGAGATTTGAATTTGAACTTGAATAACGTTTACTGAAGTACTTGCAATATTCACGGCACAGTAACAGTCTCATACAAACAGTCCTTTGGTTACTTAGCGACTGGCAGTAGTTGCGGACCATGAGCTAGACAATAAGTCTCTTAATTTAGGAAGAGATTTGCAGATCCGTCCGGATTTAGGGGAGTTATTAGGTCCGGAGATGCTGCAGAATGTTTGGGAGGTGATACACTCTATAATTATAATCATTCAGCCGTTGCCGCAAGGCTCGGGCCTAACTCAATGCGATTACTGCTGTACAGGTCTTGCTTGCTTAACAGCCCACGAGGTAAGAGAGAGAAACATGGCCGCCGCTCCCTTATATGGGCAGGGGGCGTGGTGAATCTGATTGGTCCGAACGTCTGCCACTCACCTTACATGGTGTGATGGGATTGCTTACGTCACAGGATCTATATATATTATAAAACCAAAACGAGGCTAGTGAGGCCTGGAACGCATCCATAGTGAGGCTTGGAACACATCACATGACCCGAAGGCCCTGCGACACCATGGAAACAAGTAATTAACCATTTATTTACATTTATACTATACTATTTATATTATCTATGCATAAATTACAAATTATACGTTAAGATAGAGGTGACTAGGGGTAGACTAGATTACAGGGATTCCTACGTCCTAGGGACTCTGGCTATGGGGACCCATAAATAAATAAGTACCGTATGAAATGTGGTACTGGGACACCACATTCATATTTATACATATATTATTTAAGCCTACATTTAAGCCTAACTTTTGTATTAACTTTTTTGTTTTGTTTGGAAGGTAGGATTTTTATCATTCCTGTAATAGAGATATTAGAAAGGTGTGGTAAGCTTGTGGGGGTATAGGGTATATGGGGTGTAGCTGTGCAGTGATGAAAGGGTGCTGGTTTAACCCTTAACTGTCGTGACGCCAGGGTGAGGGCTCCTCTGTATATGCTTGTCCTATCGCCACCCGTCCCAAGAGCGATAGGGAGGGATAATAAATGATTGTCCACAACCGGAGGTTTCAGAAAACTGTCGGAACTTTTGCTGCAGGTTTTATGCAGAATCAAACAGGAACAGTCTTTGTACAATCAGAGTCTATGAGGATCCTGACAGTTGGTTGGGACCTTGTGAGTTTTAAGCTCAGGAGATTTATATGCGCTGTTCCGCTAGGTTTAGGGGATTGAGTTTAGGTCCAGCAGTCACGCGGACTTTAGCGGGGAGTTGTATTGTAACTCACGGTTTGGTATTATCAGGCTTCGGCCTGGTCTTGTCTTTGAAAGTTGCACGGATCCCTCCTCTCTGCTAGTCCGGAAACTAAGAGAGCTAGGATTGGCTGGCAGCTCCCTTATATGGGCAGGGGCTGGCCTTGAGCTCATTGGTCCATACCATCTGTCATTCACTTTACACAAGGAATTATGGTCTAAACATGTGACCACCCATGTGACCTAGGAAGATCCTTTAAAGGGGTACTCCGGTGCTTAGACATCTTATCCCCTATCCAAGGGAACCCCAGTGATCTTGCATGCGGCACACCGTTTGTAATCAGTCCCCGGAGCGTGTTCGCTCCGGGTCTGATTACCGGCGACCACAGGGCCGACGGTGTGTGACGTCACGCCTCCGCCCCCGTGTGACGTCACGCTCCGCCCTTCAATGCAAGCCTACGGGAGGGGGCGTGATAGCCGTAGGCTTGCATTGAGGGGCGGAGCATGACGTCACATGGGGGCGGAGGCGTGACGTCACACACCGTCGGCCCTGTGGTCGCCGGTAATCAGACCCGGAGCGAACACGCTCTGGGGACTGATTACAAACGGGGTGCCGTGTGCAAGATCACGGGGGTCCCCAGCGGCGGGACTCCCGCGATCAGGCATCTTATCCCCTATCCTTTGGATAGGGGATAAGATGTCTAAGCACCGGAGTACCCCTTTAACATACCATAAGAGAATTAACAATAGTCACATGACTTAAGGTGTGCAACACTATATCCACAATTAAATATACAATTAAGTATACATACAAACATCACAAAATTGAAGAAGGAAGAGGTGACTAGGGGCTATCCCACCAGGAGGACCCTACTAGAACGAAGTAATTATTTGGGGACCACCATACAAGGTACGGTATACTATACGGTACCGGGACACCACAAAGGTATATAAGAAAACATGGGCGGATATTCTGCAAATAGTGGGGGAGATTTATCAAAAACCTGTCCAGAGGAAAAGTTGACCAGTTGCCCATAGCAACCAATCAGATCGCTGCTTTCATTTCTCAGAGGCCTTTTTTCAAAAATGAAAGCAGCGATCTGATTGGTTGCTATGGGCAACTGGTCAACTTTTCCTCTGCACAGGTTTTGATAAATCTCCCCCAGTGCATTCTACCAGCGCTAGGACCGTTCGCAAATGCGCCGCCAGTCTCCATAAACGGCAATGCGTTTCCGAGCAGATTCTGCAGAAAGAATTGACAGCCGTTGGCAGTCCGGAAATGCTGGGAGTTGTAGTTTTGCAACATCTGGAGGGCCACTGGTTAGGAAACAGTGTTTTATCTGTGTCACTGGAGCAGTCGGTTCAATGGGGGAGATTTATCAAATCTTGTGCCGTGGAAAAGTTGCTGAGTTGCCCATAGCGACCAATCAGATCGCTTCTTTCAGTTTTAACAAGGCCTCTGCAAAATGAAAGAAGCGATCTGATTGGTTGCTATGGGCAACTGGGAAACTTTTCATCTGGACAGGTTGTGATAAATCTCCCCCATAATTGTCACTTAAATTTGTGGAATTTCTGAGAGGATTATTTCTGTGGAATTCCGCTGTGTACACTTAGCCTGGAAATGCTTTGCCGTCTAACGAAACGCGGTCCTAGTGCCGGTTTCTTCTGCCGGCACCTGCAGTGGACAGATTTTTACGGTCGGAAATTCTGCCACGTGAATGGGGCCTAATTGTTCTTTTGGGGCAACCCCTGTATTTAGATAGTAATGGGCAGGAAATAAACAAACTGAGCAAAATATCGTACACTGCAGCTGATGTACGGTAGTTATTGTATTGTTATGTGACATCTATTGATTTATTCTGTTTATTTTCAGAGCAACAGTTGTACAGAGTTTCAGCGTCTTCTGGACTGGAGTGCAGAGCGACGTCGTACAAGCAGTAAGTCTAAGAATGGGGCGCCGAACTATAAACATATGGGATTTATCAAAACCTGTGCAAAGGAAACGTTGTCCAGTTGCCCGTAGCAACCAATCAGATCGCTACTTTCATTTTGCAGAGGCCTTGTTGAAAATGAAAGAAGCGATCTGATTGGTTGCTATGGGCAACTGGGCAATTTTTCTTCTGGACAGGTTTTGATAAATCTCCCCCATGGCACTTACTATACTTACTGTTATAAGAATGAATAGGCAGGTATTGTGAAATGAAAACATTTCTCATAGTAAAGCAATATAATATTACAGTATATATGTTGTATGGGACTGAATGGAATTCCGATTGTAGTCTGTACAGTGATCCCTCAACTTACAATGGCCTCAACATACAATAGTTTCAACATACAATGGTCTTTTTTTGGACCATTGTAACTTGAAACCAGACTCAACATACAATGCTACAGACAGTCCTGATCTGTGAAACGTGTCAATGGCTGGAAGAACCGACCAATCAGAATGGATATTTCACTGGTAAAACCAGTGTATTCCTAAAGTGCACTGACTGGTGTCTGGTAGCGCCCCCTACAGTACAGGGAGGTATTACATGTTCTGTACTCTTTACCTGTATTACTGAAGTGTATGCACTGACTGGTGTCTGGTAGCGCCCCCTACAGTACAGGGAGGTATTACATGTTCTGTACTACTCTTTACCTGTATTACTGAAGTGTATGCACTGACATGTGTCTGGTAGCGCCCCCTACAGTACAGGGAGGTATTACATGTTCTGTACTACTCTTTACCTGTATTACTGAAGTGTATGCACTGACATGTGTCTGGTAGCGCCCCCTACAGTACAAGGAGGTATTACATGTTCTGTACTCTTTACCTGTACCAGGGTGAGGGCGGCTCCATATTCATTTTTTTTTTTTAGGACATTGCGTGTACTGTACAGGACCCTGAAGAAGCTTCTGTCCTCTACATAGACCAGTGTTTCCCAAAGAGGGTGCCTCCAGCTGTTGCAAAACTACAACTCCCAGCATGCCTGGACAGCCTTCGGCTGTCCGGGCATGCTGGGAATTGCAGTTTTGAAACAGCTGGAGGCACCCTGGTTAGAAAACACTGACATAGACAGTGATTTACAGCTCCCAGCAGATCTTTCTTACTTTTATATATATATAAGGATTTTCTTTATCTATATTAGTTATCTACTTATTTATCTTTAATCCTCACTTTTTCCTATTTTTGGATGACATTTTGGTGGCTTGAGAACCAATTACCAGGTTTCCAAAGAGTTCTGGTCTCAACATACAATGGTTTCAACATACAATGGTCGTCCTGGAACCAATTAATATTGTAACTTGAGGGACCGCTGTACTATGATGAAGCTAAAGGGGTAGTCTCACTTAAAGGGGTATTCAGACCATAGACATCTTATCCCCTTATCCCCATTTTGTGCCGGGCTGCTGCTCCAGTCTAGGAAACCTCTGAGTTTACGGGACTGGAGAGGTGACGTCATGCCATGCCCCTCGTAAGGTCATACCACAACCCCCCCCACCCCAAACAGACCTTTTATCTCCTATAGGGGATAAGACGTCTATGGCTGGAATACCCCTTTAAATGATCTTATCATAGGGGAGAAGTGTGAGATCGTAAGGGTACGACAGCAGGGCTTCCCTTCTGCGTGATCTCCTGAACTGCATCCCGACTCCATTTTTTTTTTAATAGAGTAGTGGGTCAACATGTGAACCACAGCTGTATTCATGGTCTATGTACCTGCCGGACATAGCAGAGTACAGCGCCCAGTTGTCTTCAGAGGCTCCATAGACAACGAATGGAGCTGCAGTGCATGGGTCGACCCGCCACTCCATTAAAAAGAAAATAGAGTTATGGTGTCATTTAGGAGATCTTGGGGGAACTTAACAGTAGAACTCACACTTTACAGGTCATTTAACCCCTTAACCCCTTAAGGACTCAGCCCATTTTGGCCTTAAGGACTCAGACAATTACATTTTTACATTTTCATTTTTTCCTCCTCGCCTTCTAAAAATCATAACTCATTTATATTTTCATCCACAGACTAGTATGAGGGCTTGTTTTTTGCGCGACCAGTTGTCCTTTGTAATGACATCACTCATTATATCATAAAATGTATGGCGCAACCAAAAAACACTATTTTTGTGGGGAAATTAAAATGAAAAACGCAATTTTGCTAATTTTGGAAGGTTTCGTTTTCACGCCGTACACTTTATGGTAAAAATGACGTGTGTTCTTTATTCTGAGGGTCAATACGATTAAAATGATACCCATTATTATATACTTTTATATTATTGTTGCGCTTAAAAAAAATCACAAACTTTTGAACCAAATTAGTACGTTTATAATCCCTTTATTTTGATGACCTCTAACTTTTTTATTTTTCCGTATAAGCGGCGGTATGGGGGCTCATTTTTTGCGCCATGATCTTTACTTTTTTTTGATACCACATTTGCATATAAAAAACTTTTAATACATTTTTTATAATTTTTTTAAATAAAATGTATTAAAAAAGTAGGAATTTTGGACTTATTTTTTTTTTTCGTTCACGCCGTTCACCGTACGGGATCATTAACATTTTATTTTAATAGTTCGGACATTTACGCACGCGGCGATATCAAATATGTCTATAAAAAAATTTTTTACGCTTTTTGGGGGTAAAATAGGAAAAAACTGACGTTTTACTTTTTTATTGGGGGAGGGGATTTTTCACTTTTTTTAACTTTTACTTTTACATTTTTTACATTTTTTTTTACACTTGAATAGTCCCCATAGGGGACTATTCAGAGCAATACCATGATTGCTAATACTGATCTGTTCTATGTATAGGACATAGAACAGATCAGTATTATCGGTCATCTTCTGCTCTGGTCTGCTCTATCACAGACCAGAGCAGAAGACGCCGGGAGCCGGACGGAGGCAGGAGAGGGGACCTTCATGCGGCGTTCTGAATGATCGGATCCCCGCAGCAGCGCTGCGGGCGATCCGATCATTCATTCAAATCGCGCACTGCCGCAGATGCCGGGATCTGTATTGATCCCGGCACCTGAGGGGTTAATGGCGGACGCCCGCGAGATCGTGGGCATCGGCCATTGCCGGCGGGTCCCTGGCTGCGATCAGCAGCCGGGATCAGCCGCGCATGACACGGGCATCGCTCCGATGCCCGCGGTTATGCACAGGACGTAAATGTACGTCCTGGTGCTTTAAGTACCACCGCACCAGGAAGTACATTTACGTCCTGCGTCCTTAAGGGGTTAAGGACCGCGAGCATATATTTACGCTCGTTGCCATCTCCAGGTATGTGAAGCACGCTCAGGAGCTTAGCATGCTTCGTACCTGCTGGGTCCCGGTAGCTATCAGCAGCCAGCCTACGCAGCTAATACGGGATATCGCCGATCGGGCTGATGTCCGGTATTAACCCTTTAGACGCCGCAATCAAAGTTGATTGCGGCACCTAAACCAGGAGAAAATACTGCCCGTTAGCTCAGCGGAGCTGAGATCCAGGCTGGAGCAATTGAGCACAGATTCCACCGCTATGGCATAGCATTGTTCAGTGTAGGCATTCAAATGATTGCATGTAATAGTCCCCTACGGGGGGCTAATAAAAAGTGTAAAAAATAATTTTAAAAAGTGAATAAATGGGATTTAACCCCTTCCTTAATGCAAGTTTGACTCGCCCCCCTTTTTAGAAAAAAAAAATGTAATCAAAAATAAAAATAAACATATGTGGTATTGCCGCGTGCATAAATGTCCGCACTATAAATATATGTTGCCTAAACCGAACACACGGTAAAATAAGTTAAAAAACTATATAAATTGGGTATCATTGTAACCATATGGACCTACAGAATAAATATATGGTGTCATTTTTACCAAAAAGTGTACTGCGTAGAATCAGGAGCCCCCAAAAGTTACAAAATAGAGCTTTTTTTTTTTTTTCAATTTTGCCCCACAAATTATTTTTTTCTGCTTTTGCCATAAATTTTTGGGTGAAATGATTGATGTCATTACTAAGTAAAAATGGTGGCGCAAGAAACAATCCCTCATATTAGTCTGTAGGTGCACAATTGAAAGTGTTCTGATTTTTAGAAGGTGAGGTGGAAAAATACTAAAGTGCAAAAAAAGAAAAAAAAAAAAAAAAAGAAACTGGTCCTTAAGGGGTTAAGTTGAAATCCCCATTAATTAAATTTAATGTGTATAATGTGGGGTTCACTCTTTTACACAGCAAGACTATGACAGACCCATGTAATTCAAACAGATCATTCTTGATAATTATAGTTCTAAGATGGGCACAAAAGTCTAATGGTTTCATACACTAGGTGGCACCATCACTTGATTGTTGCAATAAATAGAGTGTTAACAGGATTATAAAAATATTTAACAGTATGGTATAAGTTTCAGGTCTCTTCTCAGGAACTTCTTCCAGACCTGTGTTACTTCACTCAGATCCACACGTCTCAATCTTTCAGACCCTGTTTGTAAGGGCTCTGACTTCAACCTGGTACCACTAGACCTTGCGAAGGCCTAGAGCCTCTTAAAGGAGATATCCAGTGGTGAAAAACGTATCCCCTATCCTAAGGATAGGGGATAAGTTTGAGATCGCGGGGGGTCCGACCTCTGGGGCCCCCTGCGATCTTTCTGTACGGGGGCCAGATAGCGGGTGTTGACCTCCGCACAAAGCGGCAGCCGACACGCCCCCTCAATACAACTCTATGGCAGAGCCGGAGATTGCCGAAGGCAGCGCTTCGGCTCTGCCATAGAGTTGTATTGAGGAGGCGTGTCGGCCGCCGCTTCGTGCGGAGGTCGACACGCCCCCTTCCCGCGGGCTATCGGGGCTCCGTACAGGAGATCGCAGGGGGCCCCTGCGGTCGGACCCCCCGCGATCTCAAACTTTTCTGTCTAAGTGCTTTCTGATGACACGTGTCTCGGGAACCGCCCAGTTTAGAAGCAAATGCCCATATCAAACTTCTTCTAAACTGGGCGGTTCCCGAGACACGTGTCATCAGAGAGCACTAAGGCTAAGTTTCCACTTGTTTTTTTTTCTGGCAGTTTTTGGATATCTGCCACTGCAGTTTTTGAGCCAAAGCCAGAAGTCTTATCAAAAGGAATAGGACACATAAAGGAAGAACTTATACTTATCCTCCTTTATGGATCCACTTCAGACTTTGGCTCAAAAACTGCAGTGGCAGTATTCCAAAAACTGCCAGAAAAAAACCCAAGTGGAAACTTAGCCTTAGACAGAAAAGAACAACCTTAACTTCAGAAGCTCATAAGTACTGAAGATTTTTTAATAGAATTAATTTACAAATCTGTTTAATTTTCTGGAGCCAGTTGATATATAAAAATTTTTTTTTTCCTGGATAACCCCTTTAACTCTTAGGGTCTCTTCACACGGCGGAATTCCGCCTCAAATAAAAGCCCAGTACACTTCTATGGGATTCCGCACTCCCATTGACACTTCGGAATTTTCGCTTGCGGAATTCCGCAAGCGGAAATTCCGAAGTGTCAATGCGAGTGCGGATTCCCATAGAAGTGTATTGGGCTTTTATTTGAGACGGAGTTCCGCTTGTGGAAATTCTGCCGTGTGAATAGACCCTTAGGGACCCCAATTGACCTTTCTCTGGCTATCTACTGGGTCAGGCCCAGCGCTTTTAGCACTGACTCAACTGGGTCTACAACTAAGCAGCACAAAAATTCAGGCCAGCAAACGTAAAGATTCCCTAACAGCTCCAAAACAGGACCTAAATACTTTTTCCACTGGGTTTGAAATATTGCTTTTCCCCTACCAGCTTTACCCAGGCTTGTAGCATATTTGCAACCAAGTCAACAGCACCTGCAGAACAGCTTGTACCCTGATGCCCATGACCTAGGCCTACTTTTCCACTACACAGGTCAAAAGCACTTTCTAATGGCCATACCACATCTGTTAAAGGGGTATTCCTGGCTTTTTTTTCTATATATCAACTGGCTCCGGAAAGTTAAACAGATTTGTAAATTACTTCTATTAAAAAATCTTAATCCTTCCAATAGTTATTAGCTTCTGAAGTTTTCTGTCTAACTGCTCAATGATGATGTCACGTCCCGGGAGCTGTGCATGATGGGAGAATATCCCTTGCATGATGGGAGAATATCCCCATAGGAGCTGCACAGCTCCCGGGACGTGAGTCATCAGAAAGCAGTTAGACAGAAAACAGCAACTCAACTTCAGAAGCTAATAACTATTGGAAGGATTAAGATTTTTTAATAGAAGTAATTTACAAATCTGTTTAACTTTCCGGAGCCAGTTGATATATATATATAAAAAAAAGTTTTTGCCTGGAATACCCCTCTAACACTTCCCCAAGACTCCTCCCACTCAGTGTGGTGGAACAGCCCATTGGGTGTCACCGTATGCGTTAATCCTCCAGCACCAGGTTGTTTCGGGGCTTTTGGCAGTGCCTGCCCCTCCCTCTGTGGCTGGTAGCCCAAAAGACTCTAGTTGCCAACCACAGATATCCAGCGTGGTGTTGCTCTCCTGTGGTCTGCAAATATATAGCCATGAATCTATACTTGGAACAACAATATTCATCATATTCTTCCATTCTTATAGTTACAGATTTCGGACACCACATGTGGGTCTCAGAAGTTTTGCCTCACCGATCCGACAAACTGTAGTCCTACTGACAGCACGTGTAACTTCATGTCCTCCGCTCCCACCAGCAATGGATTCGTGTTTGAGATGAGCGGCCCCACTGTTGGATACGTGGCCATTGGGTTCTCTGATGATGCTAAAATGGTAAGAAATCTCTTATGGATAATTAGAAAACTAAAATGTAGCCTTGTTCTTTTAACAAATATTGGCCTTTACTTTGGTTTGTTTTTAACTTTCTGCACCTTCCATTGAAATAGATCCTGGTTGTACCCAGTGAAGATCTGCCCCCTTCCTAATTACCATATTTTTCACCCTATAGGACGCTCCGGCATATAAGACGCATCCAATTTTAAATGAGGAAAATCTAGAATACAATGTAAAGTATAGGACAGTGATCTTCAACCAGTGGACCTCCAGATGCTGCAAAACTACAACTCCCAGCATGCCCGGACAGCCGTTGGCTGTCCGGGCATGCCAGGAGTTGTAGTTTTGCAACATCTGGAGGTCCGCAGGTTGAAGACCACTGGTATAGGAGGTAATACTCACATGTCCCTTCCGCTCCGGACCCCTCACCGCTCGTCACCGCTGCCCTGGATGTCGCCCTCCATCGCTGTCGCCGCGTCCCTGGGGTGTCCCCGTCACTCTGGAACGTCTCTGCTGCCCGGTATCCTCGCTCTCCGTCGCCGCCATCATGTCGCTAAGCACGCCGCTCCTATTGGATGACGGGGCAGCGTGCGCAACGACGTGATGACGACGAAGGAGAGCGCCGGCCATGCAGGGGATCCCGGCACAGAGCAGACACCGAGGAGGCAGATAAGGTCCATCTCGGTGCAGCCGGGTTAGTGTCACTTTCCCTTCAGACGCAGCGGTCAGCTTTGATCGCCACGTCTGAAGGGTTACTACAGGGCATCACCGCGATCGGTGATGTCCTGTATTAGCCGCGGGTCCCGGCCGTTGATAGCCGCAGGGACCGCTTGCGATAGGGGTGTATTCGCCGTATAAGACGTACCGACTTTTCCCCCCCCCAGTTTTGGGGAAGAAAAAGTGCGTCTTATACACTAAGACCGCCCAGACACCTGTTAGCTGAGATTATACTTTCTTTTTTTAGGGTTTATATGGTTATACAATGCTGTTTGCAGGAGGTTACGTGAATTGGGTGTGAAGAACAGCTAATTGGTTAAAACTCCTACATATTTCTTATCTCAGCACATTCCAATCAAGGACAACATCTTCAATGCTTGATGGTGGGAGGGAAAAGGAGCATACAGATGGAGGAGGAGGGAGCAGTTCAGCGAAGCTAGGATATACGATGCAATTTAGGAAAATAGACATTTTATTTATATATATTAAATATATAATAAAATGTATATATTAAATTTTATATATATATATATATATATATATATATATATATATATATATTGTGAGAAGGTGAAAGGCATAGTGCTTGATGGGCGATATGTGTCACCTAGTGTTAAGCGGCATAGGCCATGTTCGAATTTGCGATATTTCGCGAATATATGGACGAATATTCGTCATATATTCGCAAAGTTTGCGTATTGGCAATATTCGCACCCATTTTTTTTTACTATGCACCATTAAAATCGCATGCGCATTGGCCATAAAATTTGCATGCGTAATATCGTGTGATCTTCAGCAAACATGATCATTCTCATTGGCCCACAAGCTAAAAGGAGGGAGGGATCAATATTCGCGCGCCTGTCTGCCACAGTAAGTAACTAGTATTGGAGTCAGTCTTGTCTTGTTTAGACCACAAGCTGGAAGCAGGGAGGGATGATCATTGTGATGTGTACTGTGAAAAAAAAAATTAGAATATTCGTAGTTGTGAATATATAGCGCTATATTCGTGAATTCTCGAATATGCGATATTCGCGATAAATATTCGCATTGCGAATTATCGCGCCCAACACTAGTGTCACCAAGGCTCCTGGCCTTGGTGAAGTAAGAGCCGGTATTTATTCAGTGTCTGTGATGCAGACTGACACTATGGCCGTAGTATGGCTGGAAAGCCAATCCTGGACGGCTGTTACTGGGAATGGTCAAGTGTAGGGTGATCCAGTGACTGGTCAAGTGTAGGGTGATCCAGTGACTGGTCAAGTGTAGGGTGATCCAGTGACTGGTCAAGTGTAGGGTGATCCAGTGACTGGTCATGTGTAGGGTGATCCAGTGACTGGTCATAGTTTATTCAGAGCAGGTGAACGCCTTCATTTTAGGCTGGTGTGTCATATGGGGCTCCCTGGACCTCTCCTACTCAATTTTCAGTCAGATTATTGTACTTACAGCCCCAAGTTTCTTCTCCTAAGCAGGGACGTGCACACACAGACTTAAAATGGGGCTTGAGCCCTTGCCCTATAATGATAGGGGATAAGATGTCTGATCGCGGGGGTCCCGCCGCTAGGACCCCTGTGATCTTCCTGCGGTACCTGGCATTTTTAAGAGCGTCGGGTGCAGGTCCGGAGGCTTCTGACATCACGGCCATGCCCCCTCAATGCAAGTCTATGATAGGGGGCGTGATGGCGGTCACGTCCCCCTCCCATGGACTTGCATTGAGGGGGTGTGGTCGTGACGCCACGAGCAGGGCGTGACTGTGACATTTTGAGCCTCCGCCCGGCATCACCAGTCATCCGGGACGGAGAGAAAATCACGAATGTTTGGGGTGCCGCAGACGAGATTTAGGGGGTCTCCAGCGGAGGCACCCCTACGATCAGACATTTTATCCCCTTGAAGTATATGTAGAACCCTCTATATTGGACTGATTCTTAAGTTTACAGCATTATACATTGAGATGAGGTCCTTTGCACCACATAGTCTCTAGCTCAGACACACATTTCTCTTCAGTCTATATGAATTGTTGACTGAACAGGGATCACCTACCTCTTTGGGCTTCTCATCCCCATATGGATGCCAAATAGTGCATGTGCGACTGTTACAGAATGACCACTAGGTGGCAGTAGAGTACAAGACATAATCTACTCATTAGGCAGAGTGGGAGAGGAGAGTGGGAGAGGAGAGTGGGAGAGGAGAGTGGGAGAGGAGAGTGGGAGGAGAGTGAGAGAGGAGAGTGGGAGAGGAGAGTGGGAGAGGAGAGTGGGAGAGGAGAGTGGGAGAGTGAGAGGAGAGTGAGAGAGGAGAGTGGGAGAGGAGAGTGGGAGAGGAGAGTGTGGAGAGTGGGAGAGGAGAGTGGGAGAGGAGAGTGGGAGAGGAGAGTGGGAGAGGAGAGTGGGAGAGGAGAGTGGGAGAGGAGAGTGTGGAGAGTGGGAGAGGAGAGTGAGAGAGGAGAGTGGGAGAGGAGAGTGTGGAGAGTGGGAGAGGAGAGTGGGAGAGGAGAGTGGGAGAGGAGAGTGGGAGAGGAGAGTGAGAGAGGAGAGTGGGAGAGGAGAGTCTGGAGAGTGGGAGAGGAGAGTGGGAGAGGAGAGTGAGAGAAAAAAAAATTTGGGGTGAAAAAAGGAATTTCAAAATGCAGCATATTTTGTGTAATGATGATACACCCATTTATCATTAATATTAAATATTATACTGTATACTGAGTTTTAAACATCATGTTTTATCTTGTGAAGAGTCATTTTAGTTTAGTTTATAGTTATTTCCTTTTGTGTTCTCCAGGGGAACGATGACGTTTTTATTTGCACCAAGAACTCTTCAGGTTACATTTTGGTACAAAGAGGATACAACACCGGAACGGTAGCTCCAACAATCAGAAGCAATGTGAGTTAAAGGAAAAATGTATTAAATAGTTGGGTTTAAAGTATTTTTAGTTTGTGAACATCCTGACCTTATTTTATAATACGCTTTATGCATATGGCCATGTATTATGGACTACTAGCATGATGTCTGTTTGATGTAATAAACCTGAACCTCTCTTTCAATGGCAAAGTTTCCAAGATATGGCCTTTCTACCCTCGTCCTTGTTGTCATCACATTGTCTAGGTTACTGGCCACCTCTCCTTCACTCTAGAACAGTGTTTCCCAACCAGAGTACCTTCAGGTTTTGCACAACTACAACTCCCAGCATGCCCGGACAGCCAAAGTCTAGGGGCACTCTGTTAGGGAAACACTGTTCTAGAAGCATTGGTCAGGCTGGTGACATCCCCTCACACACTGCCCCTCATCCAATGTCCCGCCTCGGCCTGTGATTGGCTGAGGGGCAATGTGTCACTCTGGGCCCTGACATTACTCTGGGCGTCATAATTTCTGGGCAGACAAGAAGCGCAGATGGGGACTGGAACTGGTCACTGGAGCACAGAAGCTAAGTAAATAAAAAATGTTGTTAACTGTGGAAAAAAAACTTCCGCTGGATAACGTCTTTAAAAGGGTACTCCGGGCCTCCAGCGTTCTGAACATTTTGTGGCCGTGAAGTCACAGCCACGCTGCCTCGTGACGTCGCACCACTACCCCTCCATTCATGTCTATGGGAGGGGGCGTTTGCCGACACCCCCCCCCCCTCCCATAGACATGAATGGAGGGGGCATGGCCCAGCAGCAGGACCCCCGTGGTCAGACATCTTATCCCCTATCCTTTGGATAGGGGATAAGATGTCTGTCAGCAGAGTACCAGTGGAAAAGACATTTTTTTTCAATCGACTGGTGCCAGAAAGTTAAACAGATTTGTAAATTACTTCTATTAAAAAATATTTATCCATCCAGTACTTATTAGCAGATGTATGCTACAGAGGAAATTCTTTGCTTTTTTGTCTTGTCCACAGTGCTCTCTGCTGACAGGTACTGTCCAGAGCAGGAGAAAATCCCCATAGCAAACCTATGGACAGTTCCTGACACGGACAGAGGTGTCAGCAGAGAGCACTGTGGACAAGACAAAAAAGAAATTCAAAAAGCAAAGAATTTCCTCTGTAGCATACAGCTGCTAAGAAGTACTGGAAGGATACATATTTTTTTCATAGAAGTCATTTACAAATCTGTTTAACTTTCTGGCACCAGTTCATTAAAAAATAAAAAAAAAATAAAAAACCTTTAAGGTTATATCATCCTGACAGCTTCCCTTTAATGGTCTATTCACACGTACAGAATTCTGCGCAGATTGGATGCGCAGGATTTTCTGCTGCAGATTTCAATGTAAACTGAACACAGCTTGAAATCCTCTGCATCAAATCTGCGCAGAATACTGTACATGTGAATAGACCCTTAAGGAATATATCTTAATAAATATATCTGCAAATAAGCTGCATACACAAAACAGACTATTCTAAGTTGTTTTGTTTTTTTTGTTTTTTCAAAAATGAATAAAAAAAATGCTGAAAAACCTTAACTCTAAATGACTGAAATATAACTGTAAAATTAGATTGTGCAGCCTAATGGGTGGGGCCATTCGTCAAGTTTATTCTGCATTCTTCTCTGATTACCGTGACGCTGCTGCTTTGTGTGGGACTCTTAGGCCATGTTCACATGGTAGAATTTTTGCGGCAGAAAATTTCCGGCGCAAATTCCGTAAACAGAATGAGTTGGCGCTAGGATATGCAGCCTCTCCGTAGACGACAATGCATTTCCGAGAAACAAAATTGACCTGTTAATTCTTTCTGTGGAGGCTGGAATCTGGATTTCCCCTGGCAGATGTTTCCGCCGCGGAAATTCCACCGTGTGCACGGTGCAGCAGAGTCCCATCGAAAAAACAATGGGACTCTGCTGAAACGGAATTTCCAACCTGCTTTTTTTTTCCGTCTCAGTGTGAACATAGCCTTAGACTTGCAGAGGTAGATGGCTCAATTAACAAAAATGATCTTCGAAACTGATCCCTAAAAGTAAATTTCTGTTCTGTTGCAGAACACAGCCGGATCAATAGTATCATCCTATAAAAATGGCGTCCTACAATGTTCCTTTATCTCTCAAACCGTCATCTCCACACAACAACGATCAAGTGGTAATACCAACTTCTTTGTCTTCCTGGTCAATGGCCCTTCGGGTGCAGATGGTAAGGGAAAGAGCAACTCTTTATACCACTTACACAGTTGAATATTCTGAGCAATCTATTCTGTTTTAGTAAAGTATTTAGGTAATTAAGGTATTTGGAGGAGTTAAAGTCAGTCGTATGTACATGGGCAGACTGGTTATAGTCTTTAAATCTGTACAGAATCAATAAGACAAAGGTGTCCAACCTGCGGCCCTCCAGCTGTTGCAAAAATAAAATTCCCAGCATGTCCGGACAACTCAGTTGTATTTTTTTGCAACAGCTGCAGGGCTGCAGGTTGGACACCACAGCAATAAGGTATCCTAAATAGTCAGTACATGGAACATATCAGTTGTATACAGAAGATACATAAACTCGAGCATGATTATGGGTGCTTCAGCCTATAGCACAGTGTTTTTCAAGCAGTGTGCCTCCAGCTGTTGCAAAACTACAACACACTGCATGCCCGGACAGCCGTTGGCCGTCCGGGCATGCTGGGAGTTGTAGTTTTGCAACAGCTGGAGGCACACTGTTTGGAAAACATTGCTATAGCAATGGATCAAGGGATCCATTAGTACAAAAATTGGAAGTGCCGTAAAATGTAATTTTAAAATATTTTCATGGCTTAAACACACCAGATAATTTATATTTAATAATAATTTATGTGCAATTCTACAATTGGATAAAGTGAAGAAAAGAACAAAAGAAATAATTAGCTCCTCCACGTCTGGAGGTAACCATATTCTTGAGCCACTTACACAAAGCCAGGTCCTTCCCAACAGGTTTTTCATTCAACAGAGTTATTACATCATCAGGAAACCTGCACTAGGGTCATTATACTTTACCCAAATAGATACTGTGGCAAATATTAAAGGGGTACTCCACTTGAAAAAAAAAAATTATCAACTGGTGCCAGAAAGGTAAACAGATTTGTAAATGACTTCTATTTAAAAATCTTAATCCTTCCAGTACTTAGCTGCTGTATGCTCCACAGGAAGTTATTTTCCTTTTGAATCTCCTTTCTGTCTGACCACAGTTCTCTCTGCTGACACCACTGTCCATGTCAGGAACTGTCCAGAGCAGGAGCAATTAAACATAGCAAACCTCTCCTGCTCCAGAAAGTTCCTGACACAGGCAGAGGTGTCAGCAGAGAGCACTGTGTTCAGACAGAAAGGAAATTCAAAAAGAAAAGAACTTCCTGTGGAGCATACAGCAGCTAAGTACTGGAAGGACTAAGATTTTTAAATAGAAGTAATTTACAAATCTGTTTAACTTTCTGGCACCAGTTGATAAAAATATTTTTTTTCAAGTTGAGTACCCCTTGAAAACACTTATGTCCACTCCCAAATGCCAGCAGGAGCACAACAACATATAGCAGAAAATACAGCCAGTTTCAATCCGCACTGTATTGCATTTTATAGTCCGCACTGTATTGCATTTCATAGTCCGCACTGTATTGCATTTCATACTCCGCACTGTATTGCATTTCATAGTCCGCACTGTATTGCATTTCATAGTCCGCACTGTATTGCATTTTATAGTCCGCACTGTATTGCATTTTATAGTCCGCACTGTATTGCATTTTATAGTCCGCACTGTATTGCATTTTATAGTCCGCACTGTATTGCATTTTATAGTCCGCACTGTATTGCATTTCATAGTCCGCACTGTATTGCATTTTATAGTCCGCACTGTATTGCATTTTATAGTCCGCACTGTATTGCATTTCATAGTCCGCACTGTATTGCATTTCATAGTCCGCACTGTATTGCATTTTATAGTCCGCACTGTATTGCATTTTATAGTCCGCACTGTATTGCATTTTATAGTCCGCACTGTATTGCATTTTATAGTCCGCACTGTATTGCATTTCATAATCTGCACTGTATTGCATTTTATAGTCCGCACTGTATTGCATTTTATAGTCCGCACTGTATTGCATTTCATAGTCCGCACTGTATTGCATTTCATAGTCCGCACTGTATTGCGTTTCATAGTCCGCACTGTATTGCGTTTTATCGTCCGCACTGTATTGCATTTCATAATCCGCACTGTACTGCATTATTCATAATTTTTTCACTTGGTTCTCTTTTTGTCTACTTTTTGAAAAGTCTGAAGAGTTCACAAACTTTCAAGCACCACTGTAGATTCCCTTTACGTTCTTATTATGTGATGCATTTTCCACAGGAACAATCAATCAGCATACCAAGACAACGATATCAAACGGTCAAGTGGACATCTCAAGTTATGTGAAATCTGGTGCACAGAGCGGACTAGATCCGGTGGTTCGCGCACATGGTGAGTATAAACTATTGATTTAATGGGGGTGTCTGGTGAAATTTACGATTTTACAATTGTCCCCAGGCTGCCTAATAAAATTAAATAAAAAAAACTCAAATTCACCTCTCCACTCCCTTGTAGGGTCCAGTATCAGGGCGCAAGTCTCCAGCTGGGTCTCTGAAGACAGTCAAAAAATCCCTAGATGGGTCCCGGGACATAATAATCAAAATTCCCAAACCCCTTTAGGGCTTGCGCCCCTCAGGGACTTATTTCCTGCAACTTAGGGACCCCCTTTAAATGTAACTTTTATTATACTAAAATGCTCCGAAGTAGTGGTGTGTTCAAATCACAAGTGTATACAGTCAGGGGTATCAATCTGGGATGATCACTCTTCTTATTATCTCTCCAGAGTCAGTCAGGAGGATGAAATATTATATATATATTGCTGCAGCACCTCAGCCCTTGACAATGCCGGGTCTAATCAGCGAAAGGTTGGGGAGGTTCGCCAGTGCAGGGTTTTAATAGCAAGATGGTACGTGGCAGAGGTAACAACTAAGAGATTCCAGATAATAAGAAGAGTGATCAACTCAGATTGATACCCCTGACCGTATACACTTGTGATTTGAGCACACCACTACTTTGGAGCACTTTTGCTGTTTTAACAGTATTATAAAAGTTACATTTTAAGGGGGGTCCCTTCGTTGCAGGGATTTAGTCCGAGGGGCACAAGCCCTGAAGGGGTTTGGGAATTCCGATGACAGTCTGCTTCGCGGAGCCGACTGAAGCTGTAGACATGACATCATAGTGCCTGTTAGGATTCGGCAGGCTGGATGTGGATCCTCTGTGTCAGCGAGGAATTGGCGTGGACCGTGTCGGTGGACCGGTTCTAGGTTGCTACTGGTATTCACCAGAGCCCGCCACAAAGCGGGATGGTCTTGCTGCGGCGGTAGCAACCAGGTCGTATCCACTGGCAACGGCTCAACCTCGCTGACTGCTGAGAAGGCGTGGGACAGAAGGACTAGGCAGAGGCAAGGTCAGACGTAGCAGAAGGTCGGGGCAGGTGGCAAGGTTCGTAGTCAATGGCAATAGCAAGAGGTCAGGAACACTGGTAAGGCAAACACTATAAACGCTTTCTCTGGCACAAGGCAACAAGATCTGGCAAGGAAGTGAAGGGGAAGTGAGGTTATATGAGCAGGGAGCAGGTGGAGGCTAATTAGACTGATTGGGCCAGGCATCATTGGTGCACTGGCCCTTTAAATCTTAGAGAGCTGGCGCGCGCGCACCCTAAGGAGCGGAGCCGCGTACACCAGGACGTGACAGCCGGGGACCGGGTCAGGTGAGTGACTTGGGATGCGATTCACGAGCGGGCGCGTCCCGCTATGCGAATCTCATCCCCACCGGCAGTGTCAGTGCAGCGCTCCCGGTCAGCGGGTCTGACCGGGGCGCTGCAGAGAGAGGAACGCCGCGAGCGCTCCGGGGAGGAGCAGGGACCCGGAGCGCTCGGCATAACAGTGCCGCTTTGCCAATTAATGGCCACAGCAGTGTTCCGCCTCAGCCGGTGGTTGGCTAGCGGCACTGTCAATTCCCCCGGCTTTAGAAGCTACGCTCTTCCACTCGGGAAAGCAGAGCCACCAGCCGGGGACAGGGAGCCCCAACAGCGGAGCTACAAGGGAGCAGAGAAACGAGTGTTAACGTTTTTGTTATGTTATTAGGACAATAAGAAAATAATAAATTCTACTGGACAACCCCTTTAAAGATTCTTCTTTAAGTAATACATAAGCCTTGATAGGGAGAGAGGAGAATGGGGATATTTAGTATATCTGTGCGCTTTGATTTAGTTCTAGTTTTTGTAACGTGTCCCTGTGATATGACACAAAAACACTGGGTTCAGACCTCCAACAGGTCTCTAAAACCAGCTGAAAGAAAAATCCAAAGGATAGGGGATAAGATGTCTGATCGCGGGGGTCCCGCCACTGGGACACCCCGCCATCTCCCTGCAGCACCCAGCATTCTAAACAGTATGTTTACAACGTTGGGTTTGAGCAGCCAGAGACATCACGTCACGCCCCCTCCATGAATGTCTATGGGAGAGGGCGTGATGGCCGTCACGATGGAGAGTTGCGTGACTTCACGTATTTGGCCGCCCGAACCCAGCATTCTAAACATACTGTTGCGCGAAGATCGCCGGAGGTCCCAGCGGCAGGACCCCTGCGATCAGACATCTTATCCCCTATCTTTTGGATAGGGGATAAGATGTCTGTGGACAAAATAACCCTTTAAAGACTTCACTTCGCGGCTTGTTGTGATCTTCATCTCACTGAAGGAGACGGGCTCAGTAGACTTATAATTATGTCTCTAGGGCACAATGGAGACTGTGAGACTAGTAGAATAATCCAAAGAAGCCATTATGAAAACCTGTTCTCACCTGAAAGAACAGATCTGATGATTTTTTTTGTTGTGTTTATAAATTTCCTGCAAGGGGTTTATTGGAGCATGGCCATTGGGGTGCCTAGGTGCCAGTCATACCCTTATTCCCAGGACTAGTTGCCTCAACCACATAAGATGGCAGTATTATACATGAGATGTGGAAGGTTGGCACTCGGGGAGTGAAGGTGAGGTGTATGGGGCAGATGTTCTAGCCCAGGGGCAGGTGTTATTAACCCCTAAATGTTCGTGATGCCAGGGCGTGGTTTTCCCGGTAACCACCAAAAGGGTAGTACCGCTATCCCAAGGTTAGGCAGGGCAATAATATTCCAAGACCAGGCTTAGGGTTAACGGCAGCTTTACTGAGAAAGACAGATGGAAATAGTCTTTACAGTTAGGCCAGGATCCCAGAGAGGTGACCAGTAACACAGAAGAACCTCGCAGCTTGCTGGAACTTGTAGTGACTTTGACAAGCTTTAGGACAGCCACGCTGACTATAATTGACTTGACTATAAACTTGACTGTAGGTAGTGACAGCAGACATAGAAGACTTGATTTACTGGCATGTGGCTGTAGGTTAGGCTTGAGGCCTCCAGATCTGCTGGACACTGGCTCTGAGACGTCTGGTCTTTACTGTGCCTCAGGATCAAGAGAGAGATTGTAATGGCTGCCCCTCTTATAAAGGGTGGGGGTGGGGGGGCTGATCCAGAAGTCCATAGGTTAAGCTGCAGGTCACCTGGTTAGATGGTGCTCTCTGGGTAACAAACACATCATGTGAACACAATATCATATGACTAACTCAAAGGTCCTTAAATGGGCATTGTCACCAATATTTTTTTTCTGATATGTTGCAGTACCTATGTACTACAACATATCTCTAATATAGTTTCATTATTTTTTTTTTTTATTAAAACGGTTTGTTTTACATTTGAAAACCGGCCACTAGGGGTCTCCCTCCTAGTGGTCGGCTGCAGCCTGGTGTGACGTCACGCTTGAATTCGGACCGATGCCGGCCGGTCCTAAATCATTAAGCCTGCGCTCGTTCCCTGCCTGTCAATCAGACAGGCGGTAGCGAGCACAGTGAACGCCAGGGCTGCACGCATTGGCTGCCTAGATTCACGCGCAGCCCGTCCCCGCCCCCGGCATGTAATCATCAGTGTGCCTCCAGCTGCTGCAAAACTACAACTGCCAGCATGCCCATAAAGCTGTTGGCTGTACGGGCATGCTTGGAGTTGTAGTTTAGCAACAGCTGTAGGCACACTGATGATTAGTAATCAAAGTTCATAAAACAGTGTGCCTACAGTTTTTACAGAGTCCGTTATAGGCAAAATCTCGGTCCCGGGTCTCGGCACGTGTATATTGCAAGGCAGTCTACTCCTATACTCCTCCTCCCTGGGTAGCACATGCACTGCTAAACAGGGAGGAGGAGACCCCGGAGCAGCCTGCTGTGCGATTCGCTGATCATCTATGCGAGCTCCCGACAGGAGCGCAGCATAGATGAAGTGAGGGCGGAAGTCGTCGCCCAGCAGGCATCAGTGATGTCGTGCCTGCTGGGGAAGTCGGCTTCCGGGAGAGAAGAACGCAAGAAGACAAGAAGAGCTGAAGAGGATGACTTGGTAAGTTATAAAAACATTTTTTAAAGTAAGGGAGGGGGTTAGGGACAGATTACCAATAGGTAGGGACAGAAGAAGAAAAGAAAATGATGATGGGAGCTACTCTTTAAAGGTGCTTTGTACATAACACTATACATAATATATATTACTATGGGGGGAGACACTGCAGGAGGGCTCCTAGGACACAGAGGGACTTAACCTGACAGGGCCCAAGTAGTGTACGTGACTATATCCCGTACTGGGACATCACAGCATCTGAATATCCATCTTGTTTCCACCAAAGCAGCAGTCAATCCCAGCAGGGTCAACAAGGAAAATATTATCTGGTAAAACAAATAAGGAAAATGAGAGGTCTCATTGTGACTGCAGACTATCTCGTGAGACACTGACCCATTTTTTTGTTTCAGGTTCCCTCATGCTGATCGCCTGGATGACAACTGGGAGTATCGGGATGATTATGGCGCGATATATGAAGAGTGCGGCTGGAAAACCGTTCCTCGGGAAGGCTATATGGTTCCAGGTAAAATACAGGAAGATGAATACTAGAAATTTGACTCCTCCCCTTTCTTCCTCTGAAAACATGGACTATTTGGATTTTGGGGTCATTCTGAATGCTACCTATTTTGGTTTCATGTTGTTTCTTCCACTCAGCTCTACCATCTACCACCTCAGTTCTATTTATTGTAGTACACAATGTTTTATTGTTTTTTTTATTGTAGAATATGTCCTGAACAGGAGTAGAAACTAACATGGTGACTGTACCTAATAATATCATTACCTATTATCATAAAAAATTATTCGGCATTCATCACCTGTTCTGCAGAGATCACTTCTCAGCAGTCTTCTTATGTTCTGTAGAGATCACTTCTCTGCAGTCAGTTCTCTGCAGTAACGTTAAAGGGGTACTCCACTGGCCAGTGTTCCGGCTGCGTTTGGAACATTTTATCAAATTATTCTGCAGCAAAGCACTGTGTTTACCAGTTACGATGTGTAGACAGAAAGTGATCTCTATAGAGCAGGAGATGACTGCCGAGAAGTGATCTCTACAGTACAGGAGATGACTGCTGAGAAGTGATCTCTACAGTACAGGAGATGACTGCTGAGAAGGGATCTCTACAGTACAGGAGATGACTGCTGAGAAGTGATCTCTACAGTACAGGAGATGACTGCTGAGAAGTGACCTCTAAAGAATAGGAGATGACTGCTGAGAAGTGATATGTACAGAACAGGAGATGACTGCTGAGAAGTGACCTCTACAGAATAGGAGATGACTGCTAAGAAGTGATCTGTACAGAACAGGAGATGACTGCTGAGAAGTGATTTGTACAGAACAGGAGATTACTGCTGAGAAGTGATCTCTACAGAATAGGAGATGACTGCTGAGAAGTGATCTCTACGGAACAGGAGATGACTGCTGAGAATTGATCTCTACTGAACAGGAGATGACTGCTGAGAAGTGATCTCTACTGAACAGGAGATGACTGCTGAGAAGTGATCTCTACGGAACAGGAGATGACTGCTGAGACATAATCTCTACAGAACAGGAGATGACTGCTGAGAAGTAATCTCTACAGAACAGGAGGTGACTGCTGAGAAGTGGTCTCTACAGAACAGGAGATGACTGCTGAGAAGTGATCTCTACGGAACAGGAGATGACTGCTGAGACGTAATCTCTACAGAACAGGAGATGACTGCTGAGACGTAATCTCTACAGAACAGGAGGTGACTGCTGAGAAGTGGTCTCTACAGAACAGGAGGTGACTGCTGAGAAGTGGTCTCTACAGAACAGGAGATGACTGCTGAGAAGTGGTCTCTACAGAACAGGAGATGACTGCTGAGAAGTGATCTCTACGGAACAGGAGATGACTGCTGAGAAGTGATCTCTACGGAACAGGAGATGACTGCTGAGACATAATCTCTACAGAACAGGAGATGACTGCTGAGACGTAATCTCTACAGATCAGGAGATGACTGCTGAGACGTAATCTCTACAGAACAGGAGGTGACTGCTGAGAAGTGGTCTCTACAGAACAGGAGATGACTGCTGAGAAGTGGTCTCTACAGAACAGGAGGTGACTGCTGAGAAGTGGTCTCTACAGAACAGGAGATGACTGCTGAGAAGTGGTCTCTACAGAACAGGAGATGACTGCTGAGAAGTTGTTACGCCGAGCGCTCCGGGTCCCCGCTCCTCCCCGGAGCGCTCGCTACACTTCCCTCACTGCAGCGCCCCGGTCGGTTCCACGGACCCGGGGCGCTGCGTTACCACCTCCGGCCGGGATGCGATTCGCGATGCGGGTAGCGCCCGCTCGCGATGCGCACCCCGGCTCCCGTACCTTACTCGCTCCCCGTCAGTTCTGTCCCGGCGCGCGCGGCCCCGCTCCCTAGGGCGCGCGCGCGCCGGGTCTTTGCGATTTAAAGGGCCACTGCACCGCTGATTGGTGCAGTGGTTCCAATTAGTGTTTACACCTGTGCACTTCCCTATATCACCTCACTTCCCCTTCACTCCCTCGCCGGATCTTGTTGCCCTAGTGCCAGAGAAAGCGTTCCTTGTGTGTTCCTTGCCTGTGATTCCAGACCTTCTGCCGTTGCCCCTGACTACGATCCTTGCTGCCTGCCCCGACCTTCTGCTACGTCCGACCTTGCTTCTGTCTACTCCCTTGTACCGCGCCTATCTTCAGCAGCCAGAGAGGTTGAGCCGTTGCTAGGGGATACGACCTGGTCACTACCGCCGCAGCAAGACCATCCCGCTTTGCGGCGGGCTCTGGTGAAAACCAGTAGTGACTTAGAACCGATCCTCTAGCACGGTCCACGCCAATCCCTCTCTGGCACAGAGGATCCACTACCTGCCAGCCGGCATCGTGACAGTAGATCCGGCCATGGATCCCGCTGAAGTTCCTCTGCCAGTTGTCGCTGACCTCACCACGGTGGTCGCCCAGCAGTCACAACAGATTGCGCAACAAGGCCAACAGCTGTCTCAACTGACTGTTATGCTACAACAGTTACTACCACAGCTCCAGCAATCATCTCCTCCGCCAGCTCCTGTACCTCCTCCGCAGCGAGTGGCCGCTTCTGGAATACGACTATCCTTGCCGGATAAATTTGATGGGGACTCTAAGTTTTGCCGTGGCTTTCTTTCCCAATGTTCATTACACTTGGAGATGATGTCGGACCAGTTCCCCACTGAAAGGTCTAAGGTGGCTTTCGTAGTCAGCCTGCTGTCTGGAAAAGCCCTGGCTTGGGCCACACCGCTCTGGGACCGCAATGACCCCGTCACTGCCTCTGTACACTCCTTCTTCTCGGAAATTCGAAGTGTCTTTGAGGAACCTGCCCGAGCCTCTTCTGCTGAGACTGCCCTGTTGAACCTGGTCCAGGGTAATTCTTCCGTTGGCGAGTATGCCGTACAGTTCCGTACCCTTGCTTCAGAATTATCCTGGAATAATGAGGCACTCTGCGCGACCTTTAAAAAAGGCCTATCCAGCAACATTAAAGATGTTCTGGCCGCACGAGAAATCCCTGCTAACCTACATGAGCTCATCCATCTTGCCACTCGCATTGACATGCGTTTTTCCGAACGGCGTCAGGAGCTCCGCCAGGATATGGACTCTGTTCGCACGAGGCGTTTCTTCTCCCCGGCTCCTCTCTCCTCTGGTCCCCTGCAATCTGTTCCTGTGCCTCCCGCCGTGGAGGCTATGCAGGTCGACCGGTCTCGCCTGACACCCCAAGAGAGGACACGACGCCGCATGGAGAATCTCTGCCTGTACTGTGCTAGTACCGAACACTTCCTGAAGGATTGTCCTATCCGTCCTCCCCGCCTGGAAAGACGTCCGCTGACTCCGCACAAAGGTGAGACAGTCCTTGATGTCTACTCTGCTTCTCCACGTCTTACTGTGCCTGTGCGGATGTCTGCCTCTGCCTTCTCCTTCTCTGCTGTGGCCTTCTTGGACTCTGGATCTGCAGGAAATTTCATCTTAGCCTCTCTCGTCAACAAGTTCAACATCCCGGTGACCAGTCTCGCCAGACCCCTCTACATCAATTGTGTAAACAATGAAAGATTGGACTGTACTATACGTTTTCGCACGGAGCCCCTTCTAATGTGCATCGGATCTCATCACGAGAGGATTGAACTGTTGGTCCTCCCCAATTGCACTTCTGAAATCCTTCTTGGACTTCCCTGGCTTCAACTCCATTCCCCAATCCTGGATTGGTCCACTGGGGAGATCAAGAGTTGGGGGCCCTCTTGTTCCAAGGACTGCTTAAAACCGGTTCCCAGTAAACCTTGCCGTGTCCCTGTGCTTCCTCATGTAACCGGTCTCCCTAAGGCCTATATGGACTTTGCGGACGTTTTTTGCAAAAAACAAGCTGAGACTCTACCTCCTCACAGGCCTTATGATTGTCCCATTGACCTCCTCCCGGGCACTACTCCACCCCGGGGCAGAATCTATCCTCTGTCCGTCCCAGAGACTCTTGCCATGTCTGAATACGTCCAAGAAAATTTAAAAAAGGGCTTTATCCGTAAATCCTCCTCTCCTGCCGGAGCCGGATTTTTCTTTGTGTCCAAAAAAGATGGCTCTCTACGTCCTTGCATTGACTACCGCGGTCTTAATAAAATCACGGTTAAGAACCGCTACCCCCTACCCCTCATCTCTGAACTCTTTGATCGTCTCCAAGGTGCCCATATTTTTACCAAACTGGACTTAAGAGGTGCTTATAATCTCATCCGCATCAGAGAGGGGGATGAATGGAAAACGGCATTTAACACCAGAGATGGACACTTTGAGTATCTGGTCATGCCCTTTGGTCTATGCAACGCCCCTGCCGTCTTCCAAGACTTTGTTAATGAAATTTTTCGTGATCTACTATACTCCTGTGTTGTTGTATATCTGGACGATATCCTGATTTTTTCTGCCAATCTAGAAGAACACCGCCAGCATGTCCGTATGGTTCTTCAGAGACTTCGTGATAATCAACTCTATGCCAAAATAGAGAAATGTCTGTTTGAATGCCAATCTCTTCCTTTTCTAGGATACTTGGTCTCTGGCCAGGGACTACAAATGGACCCAGATAAACTCTCTGCCGTCTTAGATTGGCCACGCCCCTCCGGACTCCGTGCCATCCAACGTTTTTTGGGGTTCGCCAATTATTACAGGCAATTTATTCCACATTTTTCTACCATTGTGGCTCCTATTGTGGCTTTAACAAAAAAAAATGCCGATCCCAAGTCCTGGCCTCCTCAAGCGGAAGACGCCTTTAAACGACTCAAGTCTGCCTTTTCTTCGGCTCCCGTGCTCTCCAGACCTGACCCATCTAAACCCTTCCTATTGGAGGTTGATGCCTCCTCAGTGGGAGCTGGAGCTGTCCTTCTACAAAAAAACTCTTCCGGGCATGCTGTTACTTGTGGTTTTTTTTCCAGGACCTTCTCTCCGGCGGAGAGGAACTACTCCATCGGGGATCGAGAGCTTCTAGCCATTAAATTAGCACTTGAGGAATGGAGGCATCTGCTGGAGGGATCAAGATTTCCAGTTATTATTTACACCGATCACAAGAACCTCTCCTACCTCCAGTCTGCCCAACGGCTGAATCCTCGTCAGGCCAGGTGGTCTCTGTTCTTTGCCCGATTTAATTTTGAAATTCACTTTCGGCCTGCTGATAAAAACATTAGGGCCGATGCTCTCTCTCGTTCCTCAGATGCCTCTGAAATTGAACTCTCTCCTCAACACATCATTCCTCCTGACTGCCTGATTTCCACTTCTCCAGCCTCCATCAGGCAAACTCCTCCAGGAAAGACCTTTGTTTCTCCACGCCAACGCCTTGGGATCCTCAAATGGGGTCACTCCTCCCATCTCGCAGGTCATGCGGGCATCAAGAAATCTGTGCAACTCATCTCTCGCTTCTATTGGTGGCCGACTCTAGAGACTGATGTGGTGGACTTTGTGCGAGCCTGCACTATCTGTGCCCGGGATAAGACTCCTCGCCAGAAGCCCGCTGGTTTTCTTCATCCTCTACCTGTCCCCGAACAACCTTGGTCTCTGATTGGTATGGATTTTATTACTGACTTACCCCCATCCCATGGCAACACTGTTATTTGGGTGGTCGTTGATCGATTCTCCAAAATGGCACATTTCATCCCTCTTCCTGGCCTTCCTTCAGCGCCTCAGTTGGCTAAACAATTTTTTGTACACATTTTTCGTCTTCACGGGTTGCCTACACAGATCGTCTCGGATAGAGGCGTCCAATTTGTGTCTAAATTCTGGAGGGCTCTCTGTAAACAACTCAAGATTAAATTAAATTTTTCTTCTGCATACCATCCTCAATCCAATGGACAAGTAGAGAGAATTAACCAGATCTTGGGTGACTATTTACGACATTTTGTTTCCTCCCGCCAGGATGACTGGGCAGATCTTCTACCTTGGGCCGAATTCTCGTATAATTTCAGAATCTCTGAATCTTCCTCCAAATCTCCGTTTTTCGTGGTGTACGGCCGTCACCCTCTTCCCCCCCTCCCTACCCCCTTGCCCTCTGGTCTGCCCGCTGTGGATGAAATTTCTCGTGATCTTTCCACCATATGGAAAGAGACCCAAAATTCTCTCTTACAGGCTTCTTCTCGCATGAAGAGATTCGCAGATAAGAAAAGAAGAGCTCCTCCCATTTTTTCCCCTGGAGACAAGGTATGGCTCTCCGCTAAATATGTCCGTTTCCGTGTCCCGAGCTATAAGTTGGGACCACGCTATCTTGGTCCTTTTAAAGTTTTGTGTCAAATTAATCCTGTCTCTTACAAACTTCTTCTTCCTCCTTCTCTTCGTATCCCTAATGCCTTTCACGTCTCTCTTCTTAAACCTCTCATCCTCAACCGTTTTTCTCCTAAATCTGTTCCTCCCACTCCTGTTTCCGGCTCCTCGGACATCTTCTCTGTCAAAGAGATTTTGGCCTCTAAAAAGGTCAGGGGAAGAACTTTTTTTTTAGTGGATTGGGAGGGTTGTGGTCCAGAAGAGAGGTCCTGGGAACCTGAGGACAATATCCTGGACAAAAGTCTGATCCTCAGGTTCTCAGGCCCCAAGAAGAGGGGGAGACCCAAGGGGGGGGGTACTGTTACGCCGAGCGCTCCGGGTCCCCGCTCCTCCCCGGAGCGCTCGCTACACTTCCCTCACTGCAGCGCCCCGGTCGGTTCCACGGACCCGGGGCGCTGCGTTACCACCTCCGGCCGGGATGCGATTCGCGATGCGGGTAGCGCCCGCTCGCGATGCGCACCCCGGCTCCCGTACCTTACTCGCTCCCCGTCAGTTCTGTCCCGGCGCGCGCGGCCCCGCTCCCTAGGGCGCGCGCGCGCCGGGTCTTTGCGATTTAAAGGGCCACTGCACCGCTGATTGGTGCAGTGGTTCCAATTAGTGTTTACACCTGTGCACTTCCCTATATCACCTCACTTCCCCTTCACTCCCTCGCCGGATCTTGTTGCCCTAGTGCCAGAGAAAGCGTTCCTTGTGTGTTCCTTGCCTGTGATTCCAGACCTTCTGCCGTTGCCCCTGACTACGATCCTTGCTGCCTGCCCCGACCTTCTGCTACGTCCGACCTTGCTTCTGTCTACTCCCTTGTACCGCGCCTATCTTCAGCAGCCAGAGAGGTTGAGCCGTTGCTAGGGGATACGACCTGGTCACTACCGCCGCAGCAAGACCATCCCGCTTTGCGGCGGGCTCTGGTGAAAACCAGTAGTGACTTAGAACCGATCCTCTAGCACGGTCCACGCCAATCCCTCTCTGGCACAGAGGATCCACTACCTGCCAGCCGGCATCGTGACAGAAGTGGTCTCTACAGAACAGGAGATGTCTGCTAAGGGATCTCTACAGATCAGGAGGTGACTGCTGAGAAGTGGTCTCTACAGAACAGGAGATGACTGCTGAGAAGTGGTCTCTACAGAACAGGAGGTGACTGCTGAGAAGTGGTCTCTACAGAACAGGAGATGACTGCTGAGAAGTGGTCTCTACAGAACAGGAGATGACTGCTGAGAAGTGGTCTCTACAGAACAGGAGATGTCTGCTAAGGGATCTCTACAGATCAGGAGGTGACTGCTGAGAAGTGATCTTGCAGGTGGACTGGTTCACTATAACTAATTCACAGCATAATTACTATATAGTTTACTGTACTAAGGAACTGCCAAAGGGCTAGAAGTTTCATAATGATGTTGATGCTGGGAGGTACTTATTATACGAATGTGCAACAAATATTACATTTACATATCATGGATTATATTTATCATATATAGAAAATGGAGAATTGTTGGAAGTAATGTCCCTATATTAAGCTTTATATATCATCCCTTTTCATTCTTTTTGCAGGGTCACTTCTTTCTCATGATATTGACAGTGGTCCTGACCATAATAGCGTTCATCATGGTGTTTGTGTATGCTGGTGACTGGAGTGGAGTAAGTATCTTCTACCAAAACGTTTTAGGGGGTTTCCATGCTAAATTTGTTGATGAGCTATCCTCAGGATAGGCTATTAATATTGGTTGGGTGGGAGTCCGACAACCAGCACCCTGATGATCAGCTGTTTTCCGAAGCGGTAAGCAGATAGCGCCATTGTCTGTATAGTGGCTGTGCAGGGTTACTGCAGCTCAGCTTCTATTGACTGTATAACATCTACATAAATTGGAGAAATGTAGAAATGGTTTGTAGCCTAGGTCTCCAAACTGTGGACCTCCAGCTGTTGCAAAACTATGATTTCCAGCATGCCCGGACAGCCGATGGCTGCAACAGCTGGAGGTCCACCGTTTGGAGACCACTGGTTTATAGTAAAATGTAGACCACGCTTAGTATAGGGGTGATGTTATTGTAATTAAAAACTCATACCACCTTCTCTTCTTTTTTTTTTTTCCTTCTCTTTACAGGGAGCCCATCCAGTCCTTGGGGTCATAGTTATGATACTGTCATTCTTCCAACCCATCTTTGCTTTTTTCCGCCCAGATCCTAAGAGCGAAAGGTAAATCTTGCTAGGCTTTTGCTTGTTACTCCATTTTTATGCTAAGATAGCACAGGTTGGGACAAAGTCCAGGAAGTGAGGGTGGGAGTAGCACTCCTCTGTGCTCACTCCTGTCCTATTAGACTGTAGCATGAAAACAGAGCAGCCTGCAGTGATTTGATGAAGAGACCCAGCACAGCACTCAAGGAGAAAGTGAATGGTTGGTAAGTGAGGGCGGGCTCAGTACATGCCCCTTCCTGAGCAGTGGATGTTAGAATGAGTGAGCAGCAGAACAGGGCTTTGTGAGCCAAGTATAGAAGCTAGACACATAAAGACGTAAAGAATCTGCATGACCTAGATAGTAACAGGTAGAAATATCTATTTTTTTCCCTGTGATATGACAGGTACGCTTTAAGGTGTCCATACACAGAGGAAATTCAGCAAAACCCACAGTTTCTGTTTTTATGCGGGGGTGTCCTAAATTTGTACTGATGGTAGAAAGAAAGACTGAAATTCTGTACTGGATTGAAATAAAACATGTCAATATAGAGTTTCCATTTAAACACATATACGTGTTCAATTCATCCAAGCATATATATGTGTGTGCGCATGGGGGAGTTGGGAACCATAGCTGTGTGGTCAGTGCTAAAGAAGGTGTATGGGCAACTTCATCAGGAGGGACGGCAGCAGGATATTCTTAAACTAACAGGATGAGACAGACTGCCGGACATCCCATCTTGGAAGTTCCATAGACATAAATGGGAGTCCGTCTGATCACTTGAGTTTCACCGCTAGTCTCGGGAAACAGGATTGCACTTTTAGTTGAACCATATCCTACCACCGTCCATCCTGATAGTAATGCTTTAAAGGAGTAATCCGTTTTTTTATATCTTATCCCCTATCCAAAGAATAGGGGATACTATGTATGATCGCAGGGGCCTCCCGCTGGGGTCCTCCACGGTCTCGGTGCAGCCTTCGGCATTCTGTGCCGGGCGCTCCCTCCGAGACAGGGACGTGACGCCACGTCCCCTAGTGACATTGCGCCATGCCTCTCCATTCATGTCTATGGGAGGGGCAAACACTTGCTGTCACGCCCCCTCCCATAGACATGAATGGAGGGGGCATGTTGCGACCTCTGGATAGGGGATAAGATGTCTTTGGGCGGAGTACCCCTTTAATGATATACCACTGCAACGTGCGGATGGCAGAATTTCTGTAGCAGACAATTCTGCTACGGAAATTAAAATTCTGGAGAAAGAATCAACTTGTTCATTATTTCAGTGGAATCATCTCGAAAATGCATTGCAGTCTAAGGACACAGCTCGTTTCCGAGCGGTCCTGCCACGCCCAAAATGTCCACCCAGAATGTTTTTAAATGAGCCCTAATGGTAGCGACACGTGTAATTAACCAGTTGGCTCATTCAGCTGCCTCTCCCTATCTGCCATATGCATTTTGGTGGTGGCAAATTATCTCCCTGAGAACAAAAGGATTGGGCAGTTGAAATCCAATATACCCAATCCTTCTTTTCCCCCCGATTTTATCTGTTGGGGGAGATTTAGGAGGGGAGGACCCTCATACAACAGATGTCCCCGTTTTAATTGACAGTTTGGGCTGCACATGTCTAATGTGTATTGGGGGGATGCTAACAAAATGTAAATAGGGCAACTTTTGATTTTTAGCTTTTTTTAGGATGTGTTGCACCTTTTTTGTATCCAGGAATAAACCTTCTTAAAGGGGTAATCCAGGAAAAAACTTTTTTTTATATATCAACTGGCTCCAGAAAGTTAAACAGATTTGTAAATTACTTCTATTAAAAAATCTTAATCCTTTCAGTACTTATGAGCTTCTGAAGTTAAGGTTGTTCTTTTCTGTCTAAGTGCTCCCTGATGACACGTGTCTCGGGAACCGCCCAGTTTAGAAGAGGTTTGCTATGGGGATTTACTTCTAAACTGGACAGTTCCCGAGACAGGTGTCATCAGAGAGCACTTAGACAGAAAAGAACAACCTTAACTTCAGAAGCTCATAAGTACTGAAAGGATTAAGATTTTTTTAATAGAAGTAATTTACAAATCTGTTTAACTTTCTGGAGCCAGTTGATATATAAAAAAAAGTTTTTTCCTGGATAACCCCTTTAAAGGAGAACTACGGGATTGAAAATGTTATCCCCTATCCTAAGGATAGGGGAGATGTTTCAGATCGCGGGGGTCTGACCGCTGGTGCCCCCCGCGATCTCCCGTACGGGGCCCCGGCTCTCTGCATAGAGAGCACGTGGCGACCACCGCATGAGGCGGCAGCTTACATGCACCCTCCATTTGCCTTCGGCAATTTCCGGCTCTCCCATAGCAGTGTATGGAGGGGGCGTGTTGGCCGCTGCTTCGTGCGGTGGTCAACACGCCCTCTCTAACCAGAGAGCCGGGGCCCCGTACGGGAGATCGCGGGGGGCACCAGCGGTCGGACCCCCCGCGATCTGAAACTTATCCCCTATCCTTAGGATAGGGGATACATTTTTCAAATCCGTAGTTTTCCTTTAATGTATGATTATTTTTTGTAATTACAGACGTTTCATCTTCAACTGGGGACATAGTATAAATGCACTAGTGATAAAAATCCTTGCAGGTAAGACAATAATATATTATACCAAGATGATACAATACAGTGGTCCCTCAAGTTACAATGTTAATTGGTTCCAGGACGACCATTGTATGTTGAAACCATTTTATGTTAAGAGACCATAACTCTACGGAAACCTGGTAATTGGTTCCGAAGCCCCAAAATGTCATCCAAAAATAGGAAAAAAGTGAGAATTAAAGAAGAATAAGTAGATAACTAATATAGATAAACAAATCCTTACATATAAAAGTAAGAAAGATCTGCTGGGAGCTGTAAATCATTGTCTATTTCAGTGTTTCCCAACCAGGGTGCCTCCAGCTGTTGCAAAACTACAACTCCCAGCACACCTGGACAGCCGAAGGCTGTCCGGGCATGCTGGGAGTTGTAGTTTTGCAACAGCTGGAGGCACCCTCTTTGGGAAACAATGGTTTATGTAGAGGACAGAAGCTTCTTCTGGGTCCTGTACAGTAAAAAAAAAGTAAAATGGAGCCGCCCTCACCTGGTGTCTAAAGGAGCAGCTAATCCTGGTACAGGTAAAGAGTACAGAACATATAATACCTCCCTGTACTGTAGGGGGCGCTACCAGACACCAGTCAGTGCATACACTTCAGTAATACAGGTAAAGAGTACAGAACAAGTAATACCTCCCTGTACTGTAGGGGGCGCTACCAGACACCAGTCAGTGCATACACTTCAGTAATACAGGTAAAGAGTAGTACAGAACAAGTAATACCTCCCTGTACTGTAGGGGGCGCTACCAGACACCAGTCAGTGCATACACTTCAGTAATACAGGTAAAGAGTAGTACAGAACATGTAATACCTCCTTGTACTGTAGGGGGTGCTACCAGACACCAGTCAGTGCATACACTTCAGTAATACAGGTAAACAGTACAGAACATGTAATACCTCCCTGTACTGTAGGGGGCGCTACAAGACACCAGTCAGTGCATACACTTCAGTAATACAGGTAAACAGTACAGAACATGTAATACCTCCCTGTACTGTAGGGGGCGCTACCAGACACCAGTCAGTGCATACACTTCAGTAATACAGGTAAAGAGTACAGAACATGTAATACCTCCCTGTACTGTAGGGGGCGCTACCAGACACCAGTCAGTGCATGCACTTCAGTAATACAGGTAAAGAGTACAGAACATGTAATACCTCCCTGTACTGTAGGGGGCACTACCAGACACCAGTCAGTGCATGCACTTCAGTAATACAGGGGTTTTACCAGTGAAATGTCCTTTCTGATTGGTCGGTTCTTCTAGCCATTGACACGTTTCGCAGATTCCATAGCATCGTATGTTGAGTCCAGAAAAGACCATTGTATGTTGAAACTATTGTATGTTGAGACCATTGTAAGTTGAGGGATCACTGTATAGAAAGTAATTGTGGTATCACATGACTATAGGCCTACCCCTACTAACCCTACCATGTTCACATCACTCTTAGTGGCGGCCATCTTTCTCGGCCTAGAGTTGGTGGATAGATCATCAAACCTATGGATGCCCAAGGTGATGGGAGGATTTTTCGCGTGGGAAGTCCTCTTTTATATTATCCTGGAAGCCAACATGCGCCTGGGAATGAGAGGTCAGTGGTTATAATAATCTAAATAATTTAATAAAATATGTGATCTGGAGAGAACTGTGTGAACCTGCACCGATATAACTATGAAATGTAACCGTATAATAATGGGAGGACAATGTGTAGGAATACTGTATGAACTGGATGATATTTCGGAAAGCGGGATGTCCGGAGGTTCTCACGCTATAGTAAAAGTATCAACTATGTAAAAAAGAAGAAAAACGGAACACTCACCCCATGACTGTATTCAAGGCAGGTAAGCAAAACATTTAGCGGGGAGGCGGTAGATGTTCCGGGGGGAGCCTCAGACGCCGGCTAAGGCCGGCGTCTGAGGCTCCCCCCGGAACATCTACCGCCTTATCGATAAAGGGGTACTCCCGTGGAAAACTTTTTTTTATTAATCAACTGGTGCTAGATTTGTAAATTACTTCTATTAAAAAATCTTAATCCTTCCAGTACTTTTTAGGGGCTGTATGCTACAGAGGAAATGTTTATCTTTTTGGATTTCTCTTATGTCACGACCACAGTGCTCTCTGCTGACCTCTGCTGTCCATTTTAGGAACTGTCCAGAGCAGGAGAAAATCCCCATAGGAAACATTTACTGCTCTGGACACTGTCCAGTGGACAGTTCCTAAAATGGTCAGCAGAGAGCACTGTGGTCGTGACATAAGAGAAAACCAAAAAGATAACCATTTCCTCTGTAGTATACAGCCCCTAAAAAGTACTTTAAGGATTAAGATTTTTGAATAGAAGTAATTTACAAATCTGTTTAACTTTCTGGCACCAGTTGATTAAAAAAATACATTTTCCACAGTAGTACCCCTTTAACAAAATACATGGCACCAAAGCCGTGGCCCATGAGCTCCCCTGTGCAAAGGTCTAAAGGTTCAGAACAACAGATCTTTTCTGTTATGCAAATAATTGGTGATTTTTTGATTCAAAAACGACTTGTCTGATACTGAAATACTTGCACTAAAAAAAATCTTATACTGTAAAATCCTTTAACGGATGAAAATAACCTATCTCTAAAGCGATGAGATGTCAGAGGCTACATGATTGGCCAGTGACCATGTGACCTCTGGAAAAAGGAAACATGTTTTAGATCTAGTAGTAGTAGGAGTACCCGAACTATAGAGCTAATTACCATTTATTATTATTATTTATTATCAGTATTATTAATAAACTCTAACATTGTCCAATTAGTCATTAATGTGAATGTGATGGCCCCGATACAGATACAAAAACACTTATGTATTTTTTTTATTTTATTTTTTTATCTACCACAGCAAATCAAGAACATAAGGTAAGCTGTATAATATTATGGTTATAAATTATAGCCGCTTTCTTCACGTTGCAGCACTTTGTGCGTTTCATAATAAGGTCTGTCTAAACCAATAACCAACCCGAGTCAGTGTTCTCCAGCCTGTGGATCTGTAACCGCTCTGGCTATGTTCACACAATGGAATTCCGCACAGAAATTCCACCGTGTGAACATAGCCTTAGTAAGCACAATGCGTAAACATCCACAGTGTAGGAACTAAAAGTAATGTTCTATACAAGAAAAGCACAGCAAAAAAAAATGTAATCTTTGGCCAGTGACTCAGGAAGTAGGATTAAAGGGGTACTCCGGTGGAAACTCTTTTTTTATTTTATTTAATCAACTGGCTCCGGAAAGTTAAACAGATTTGTAAATTTCTTGTATTTCAAAAATCTTAATCCTTCCAGTACTTATCAGCTGCTGTATACTACACAGGAAGTTGCATAGTTGTTTTCTGTCTGACCACAGTGCTCTCTGCTGACACCTCTGTCCATGTCAGGAACTGTCCAGGTAGAGAGAGAGATAAAAAAAAAAAAAGAATGGAGGGCAGCGCCTCGTGTAATCCTGTGGCTACAATGAATAAATGGTGGGCTTCTGAATCAGGGACTCTCACCTGGTAGGTCGAGACAAATAAGCATATCACCTCTATAATAGGGGTATTCCTGGGATTGCAGGCCATAGGAGCTATGACTGGGAGCCGTGGCAGCGGTTTCCAGTAATATACGTATAAAAGGAAAAATTAAAATAAAAAAAACTCCAATAGAAGGCGCTATCCCATATAAGTCCAAAATGACTACTGTATTAACATTACCGTACTTTATTAGGTTAAAAGACAGTCAGTCAATACATCCATAGCAAAACGCGTTTCGGGTATAATATTACCCTTTTTCAATTGCAGATGCGTTTTGCAAATGCGTTTTGCAATGGATGTATTGACTGACTGTCTTTTAACCTAATAAAGTACGGTAATGTTAATACAGTAGTCATTTTGGACTTATATGGGATAGCGCCTTCTATTGGAGTTTTTTTTAATTTAAATTGTTCCTTTTATAGGAACTGTCCAGAGCAGGAGAGGCTATGGGGAGTTGATCCTGCACTGGACAGTTCCTGACATGGACAGAATTGCCAGCAGAGAGCACTGTGGTCAGACTGAAAAGAAATGTCAAAACAAAAGAACTTCCTGTGGAGCATACAGCAGCTGATAAGTACTGTAAGGATTAATATTTTTTAATAGAAGTAATTTACAAATCTGTTTTAACTTTCTGGCTCCAGTTGATTAAAAAACATTTTTTTTTCCCACCAGAGTACCCCTTTAACCCCTTAAGGACATGTGCCGTAAATGTACAGTGCTGCATAATGTCACTTAGCGCACTGCACCGTACATTTATAGTGTGGCTGTGAACGCGAGCGCAGAAGCTGTGCTCCCTTCTTTCCTGGCGGGTCCCGGCGGCTATCTGCAGGCGCGGACCCACCGGTAATGCAGACATCAGCGATCGCGCTGATGTCTGCAATTTACCCCTCAGATGCTGTGATCAATACAGATCACGGCATCTGCGGCAGTGCGGCACTTAAAAATTGCTGATTTAATCGCCCGCGGCACTGCTGTGGAGATCAGATCAGCCAAGATGGCCGACGGAGGTCCCCTCACCTGCCTCCATCCGTCTTCCGGGGTCTTCTGCACTGATCTGCCATCCAGCAGACTAAATCAGAAGATCGCCGATAATACTGATCAGTGCTTTGCCCTATGCATAGCACTGAACAGTATTAGCAATCTAATGATTGCTATAAATTGTCCCCTATGGGGATTATAAAAGTGTAAAAAAAAAAAAATGTGAAAAAGCCCTCCCCAATATAGTTTTAAATCACCCCTTTTCCCTATATTAATACACAAAAGCGTAAAAAAACTATAAATAATAAACATATTTGGCATCTTTGCGTGTGTCAATGTCCGAACTATAAAAATAATGGTCTCATCAACCACACTTGGTGAGGTCTATCCTGCAATTGTAACAAAAATAAACAAAGATAAAGGATAGAGCTTAAAACTTAGCTTTTATTTGTATTATACTATAAAATATAACCCCAACGTGAGATCTATACACAAGGCAATTGCTATATCAATGAGATACCGGAGGGGTACCCAAATCTCCGGATTTACATAAAGGTTCTCTCAAGTCAAGTGTTAATTAATATGCCGCGCCAATTGTTATGTTTGATTAATTGCAGTATATTAAAGTAATACACACATAAAAATGCAGCGTCTTCAACGCGTTTCTGTCAGCTAGTAGTGACGTCATCAGGAGGGCGTATAACTTCATTATTGCATCATGGGGTTCACTGGTTCCAATACTAAAAAGAACAAATTATGAAAGAACAACCTGCAAAGGAAATTACTGTATATGTGGCCCCTAATGAGTAAGCCTGTAAAGAAATACACATGTATATATCCTCAAGGAGGCGTATTTGACCATAGAATGTGCTGAGTTGCTGCACATAAGTCACCAGGTAAGTGTGACTCCCCTCACAGGTTGCAATTTTCAATGGGAATTAGCTAAAGAGAAAAATCAAAGAAAAACCCATCTGCCATTCTCCTTGTGCTCAGGTTACCTGTAGAGGAATAGTTTGAGCAGCCAGGATGTCACAGTTATGAAGCTCACATTCAAGCTCCGGCACTGAGCACAACCTGCTCATTTCCAGGGAGCCGGCACGTATCGGCTGCTGCTGCTCGCACTCGTGCATTCAAGCATCTGACCTCATATCCCCTTCTGGCATCTGCATCAGCTGCCAGACACAGCCGCCACTCAACGTCAGCGGGAAAGCTGTCAGTGGTGCCGTGTAAGACACGCCCTAGAGTGGCGCAGATGGATGCCGGTCCGGGGAGATAAGGTTAGTTCAACATAGAGCGACAAGGTGGGTTACTGGTAATGGTGGGTTACTGGTAATGGTGGGTTACTGGTGGCAATGATTAAAGCCCTAAATTGGTGCCAGATCCTAATGTGTAAGTATTAGAGGCAAGGCGGCTTGTGGGGTGACATACCCAAATACAGTAAGATATAAAGGATCTCTATGCCTCGGTGCCGCTTCAGTGACAATATTAAACACATATATGGGGGGAATATAAAACCCCCATAAAGAATGTGATCTCCCCACAACATTTCCAGACCGTGGTGAGATCATAGGAGGATTTACGGACAAACCTCAGATCAAACAAACAGCAATGGGGCAGAAAACAAAAAGGCACCAATAATTAAAACGGATGACGACTGGGTATTATGGTAAAATAAATCCTGAGTGGTATGGCACAAAAAATATGGTCAGAACAAACCTATTTATAAAGTGACTGGGGAAAAGGCAGGGGCCTAAGAGAGGGGCTTTGCTTCCCCTATTAAAGGATCCTACGATGTAGTCCCTAGTCGTTCCTTATTCTAACAAGGAACTACTTCCTGTTTCATGGCCACACCTACCACCAACTAAGGGGCACAGCTATGGGGAGCCCCTGTGCAAATCTGGACCTGGGTTGGTGGGAGGCCGCGACTACCTTCCCGATGAGAGAGAAAATTTCAGTGAGCACACCCTACTTTGGGTTACATTAATTGATGATGTGTTCATTTTGTGGGGTGGGTCTGGAGTTTACTTTGAAAACTTTGTCCAGTCATTAAATCAGAACCAAATAGGCATATGAAATGCAAAAAAAGGAACTGGCATTCCTGGATGTAAGGGGGTCCTACAGAGTACAGGTCACCATAAGGAAACCTCCACCAATAGAATCCTGAGGGGGAGAGCTGCCACCATGGGCCCCTCAAAAAGGGGATACCCAGGGGGCAGTACCTCCACCTCAGGAGGAACTGCACGGAAGTGACAGAGTACAAACGTCAAGCACAGGATATGTGGAACTAGTTTAGAGATAGGGGGATCCCAGAGTATACACTGACACGAGCATATAAAGCACTCCGACGGATCCCTCCAAGGAACAGCACAGGATAAAAGCGGCGCACAAGACTTCAAAGGTAAAATGGTTTATTTACCCGGCATGCAACGCGTTTCGCTGGACAACCAGCTTCATCAGCTTCAACCTGATGAAGCTGGTTGTCCAGCGAAACGCATTGCATGCCGGATAAATAAACCATTTTACCTTTCAAGTCTTGTGCGCCGCTTTTATCCTGTGCTGTTCCTTGGAGGGATCCGTCGGAGTTCTTCCCCTGTGTTGCCAGGAGCGGCTGCCGATCTTCGCCCGTTGAAGGTCATTCCACGCTTTTACCATAGTTGTACTTGGTTGTAGTACAACTATACTCAGTGAGCATTTTTGCTTTTTCCATCTCCTCTTTACAATACGTTATCACACTAGGAGCGCTCTCCTTGTCTATATTTCCGAGCATATAAAGGTGCATTGGACTAGAAATGTTTAATGTTGTCACCGAAGCGGCACCGAGGCCTAGAGATCCTTTATATCTTACTGTATTTGGGTATGTCACCCCACAAGCCACCTTGCCTCTAATACTTACACATTAGGATCTGTTACCAATTTAGGGCTTAAATAATTGCCGCCAGTAACCCACCATTACCAGTAACCCACCATGTCGCTCTATGTTGAACTAACCTTATCTCCCCGGACCGGCATCCATCTGCGCCACTCTAGGGCGTGTCTTACACGGCACCACTGACGGCTTTCCCGCTGACGTCGAGCGGCGGCGGTGTCTGGCAGCTGATGCAGATGCCAGAAGGGGATATGAGGTCAGATGCTTGAATGCACGAGTGCGAGCAGCAGCAGCCGATACGTGCCGGCTCCCTGGAAATGAGCAGGTTGTGCTCAGCGCCGGAGCTTGAATGTGAGCATCATAACTGTGACAGCCTGGCTGCTCAAACTATTCCTCTACAGGTAACCTGAGCACAAGGAGAATGGCAGATGGGTTTTTCTTTGATTTTTCTCTTTAACTAATTGCAACCTGCGAGGAGCGTTACACTTACCTGGTGACTTATGTGCATCAACTCAGCGCATTCTATGGTCAATTACGCCTCTTTGAGGATATATACATGTGTATTTCTTTACAGACTTACTCACTAGTGGACGCATATACAGTTATTTCCTTTGCAGGTTGTTCTTTCATAATTTGTTCTTTTTAGTATTGGAACCAGTGAACCCCATGATGCAATAATGAAGTTATACGCCCTCCTGATGACGTCACTACTAGCTGACAGAAACGCGTTGAAGACGGTGCATTTTTATGTGTGTATTACTTTAATATACTTCAGTTAATCAAACATAACAATTGGCGCAGCATATTAATCAACACTTGACTTGAGAGAACCTTTATGTAAATCTGGAGATTTGGGTACCCCTCCGGTATCTCATTGATATAGCAATTGCCTCGTGTATAGATGTCATACCCTGGTATGGGGTAATGGCATGGGGCTCACGTTGGGGTTATATTTTATAGTATAATACAAATAAAAGTTTGAAGCACTAATATTTATGATTCATTTTTTGAACTATAAAAATATAATGTTAAATATTCCCTACGGAAAACGGTGTAAACGGAAAAAAAACTAATTAAAGGCCAAAATTTCTTCTTTTATGTTGCATCAAACTGCAAAAATTTTTAATGAAAAGTGATCAAATAGTCACATATGCGCATACGGGGTATTAAAATAAACTACAGATAATTTTGTTTAAAAAAAAAATTAGATATTTTTTTTTTAAAGCAGTACAATAATAGAAATGTATGTAACCATGGGTATCATTTTAATCGTATAGGCCCAGAGAATAAAGAAAACATGTAGTTTTTACCGTAAAGTGTACAGCGTGAAAACGAACCCCCCCTCCCCCAAAATTTGCAAAATTAGGATTTTTGTTTAAATTTCCTTACATGAAAAAAAATTTTTGGGTTCACCATACATTTTATTTTATGGGTAAAATGAGTGATTTTTTTTGTGTGACCAGTTGCACTTTGTAATGACAAGCCCTCATATGGGTCTGTGAATGGAAATATAAAAAGTTATGGATTTTAGAAGACGAGTAGGAAAAATGAAAACACAAAAATAAAATTGGTTGTGTCCTTAAAGGGTCACTCCAGTGGAAAACATAGACAGATTTGTATCATTAACAGATTTGTAAATTACTTCTATTAAAAAATCTTAATCCTTCCAGTACTTATAAGCTGCTGAATACTACAGAGGAAATTATTTTCTTTTGGAATTTCTTTTTTGTCTTGTCCACAGCGCTCACTGCTGACACCTCTGTCTGTGTCAGGAACTGTCCAGAGCAGCATAGGTTTGCAATGGGGATTTTCTCCTGCTCTGGGCAGTTCCTGATACGGGCATCAGGTGTCAGCAGAGAGCACTGTGGACAAGACAAAAAAGAAATTCAAAAATAATTTTCTCTGTAGCATACAGCTGCTAAAAAGTACTGTAAGGGTGAAGATTTTTTAATAGAAGTCATTTACGTATCTGTTTAACTTTCTGGCACCAGTTGATTTTTAAAAAAAGTTTTCCACCGGAGTACCCCTTTAAGGTCAAAATGGGCTGTGTCCTTAAGGGGTTAAGCACTCAGCCCATTTTGGCCTTAAGGAATTTATTTTTACATTTTCGTTTTTTCCTTATCGCCTTCTAAAAATCATAAATCTTTTATATTTTAATCCACAGACGAGTATGAGGACTTGTTTTTTGCGTGACCCGCTGTCCTTTGTAATGACATCACTAATTTTTCCATAAAATGTATGGCACAACCCAAAAAATACTACTGTATATACTCGAGTATAAGCCGACCCGAATATAAGCCGAGGCCCCTAATTTCACCCCAAAAACCCAGGAAAAGTTATTGACTTGACTATAAGCCTAGGGTGGGAAATGCATCATCCCCCCTGTCATCATCCAGACCCCTGTCCTTATCTGCCCCGTCATCACCACCTGGCATCATCCCCCCCTCTGTCATCATCCAGACCCCCATCATCATTCCCCCCCCTTCATCATCACCGTCTGTCAGCCGTCACGCCCCCTCCCATAGACTTGCATTGAGGGGGCGAGGCATGACATCATGAGGGGCGTGTCCTTGAAGTCACAACCCACGCTGCCCGCTACAAGCATTCGGAACAAAATGTTCTGAACGCTGGGGCAGCGGAGTACCCCTTTAAAGGTTTGAATGGGGACATTTTAGAAGGGGGTGAAGGCATCCTTAAAGGGGTACTCCGCTGCTCAGCGTTTGGAAACCCCTTTAAGTCCCTTGCCAGTGATGCACGCTAAAACATCAGAATTCCCAAAGCAGAACAAATGGCAACAGAGCAGGGGGCATAGTAAGATTGGGAAAAGACAGGAGATAGGGAAACAGTCTGAACAGAAGAGATGGGGGACAATCGGCGGAGGGGAGATGGGGAAAAGAACAGGGGACACAATGAGATGGGGACAGGGCAAAAGAGATGGGACTGTCAGAGCAGGAGAGATGGGGACAGAGCAAGGAACATAGGCAGATGGGCACAGGGCTGGGTAGAACTGGGTAGATGGGAAAGTCATGTGATTGTGGTGGGGTCGGAGGGGGGCAGCAGGGTGGGGAACACTAAATTGCAAATTCTTGAACTTCTTGCACGACTGAAAAATTCCCTTCAATCATACTGTAGAAGTAAACTCAAAAATATTAAGGTTTAATAAACATAACTGAAATTTATAATAACCATAAGAACATTTTGCTTCACATAAGATAAAAACTTCAAGAACCTCTAAACACTATAGATGATTTTCTGTTGCAGGCGCCTGTCGAGAAAGTAGCACTAAACATCTTCATATGTGGTAATCTGGCCTTTCTGATCGCCCTGTTGGTCGGAATCGGACAATCTTAACCAGGGCTCAAGTCCTGCAGGAGATTGTGGGAACTGAGTTCCTTCACTTTTTCCACAGCAGGAACACCATTCCCATTAGCAGGAGTCCTGCAGGACCAGCCCTTAAGTGGCAAATCTTGGGTGAGTTCCCACACTTTCCCCCCCCCCCAGGACTTGACCCCGTGATCTTAACCCTGATGCCGTGGACTGTTTGTAGTAGACAGCTCTTCCTTGCCAAAGAATTTACTTGTACTAGACATTTTCATAATCTATGAATCCTTTTCTTGTCGATAAATGGAATACTCTGTGTGGACGTGACGCCAGTGAGATGTTTACAGTGACCGAGTCATGGACGAAAAAGAAGAAAACATGGGAGACCCACGTTACACTGGATTATGTTTGTGGCTTTCTCGGGAAGTTTTGTACATTTTCTGAACCACTAACAAAGTATTATTCATTTTACACATTTATTAAAATGAAGTGAAGGAGCTCTAGTCTAAGTAGAGTGAACCTCCACATTGTCACGATGCCGGCTGGCAGGTAGTGGATCCTCTGTGCCAGAGAGGGATTGGCGTGGACCGTGCTAGAGGATCGGTTCTAAGTCACTACTGGTTTTCACCAGAGCCCGCCGCAAAGCGGGATGGTCTTGCTGCGGCGGTAGTGACCAGGTCGTATCCCCTAGCAACGGCTCAACCTCTCTGGCTGCTGAAGATAGGCGCGGTACAAGGGAGTAGACAGAAGCAAGGTCGGACGTAGCAGAAGGTCGGGGCAGGCAGCAAGGATCGTAGTCAGGGGCAACGGCAGAAGGTCTGGAATCACAGGCAAGGAACACACAAGGAACGCTTTCACTGGCACTAGGGCAACAAGATCCGGCGAGGGAGTGAAGGGGAAGTGAGGTGATATAGGGAAGTGCACAGGTGTAAACACTAATTGGAACCACTGCACCAATCAGCGGTGCAGTGGCCCTTTAAATCGCAAAGACCCGGCGCGCGCGCGCCCTAGGGAGCGGGGCCGCGCGCGCCGGGACAGAACTGACGGGGAGCGAGTAAGGTACGGGAGCCGGGGTGCGCATCGCGAGCGGGCGCTACCCGCATCGCGAATCGCATCCCGGCCGGAGGTGGTAACGCAGCGCCCCGGGTCCGTGGAACCGACCGGGGCGCTGCAGTGAGGGAAGTGTAGCGAGCGCTCCGGGGAGGAGCGGGGACCCGGAGCGCTCGGCGTAACAGTACCCCCCCCCTTGGGTCTCCCCCTCTTCTTGGGGCCTGAGAACCTGAGGATCAGACTTTTGTCCAGGATATTGTCCTCAGGTTCCCAGGACCTCTCTTCTGGACCACAACCCTCCCAATCCACTAAAAAAAAAGTTCTTCCCCTGACCTTTTTAGAGGCCAAAATCTCTTTGACAGAGAAGATGTCCGAGGAGCCGGAAACAGGAGTGGGAGGAACAGATTTAGGAGAAAAACGGTTGAGGATGAGAGGTTTAAGAAGAGAGACGTGAAAGGCATTAGGGATACGAAGAGAAGGAGGAAGAAGAAGTTTGTAAGAGACAGGATTAATTTGACACAAAACTTTAAAAGGACCAAGATAGCGTGGTCCCAACTTATAGCTCGGGACACGGAAACGGACATATTTAGCGGAGAGCCATACCTTGTCTCCAGGGGAAAAAATGGGAGGAGCTCTTCTTTTCTTATCTGCGAATCTCTTCATGCGAGAAGAAGCCTGTAAGAGAGAATTTTGGGTCTCTTTCCATATGGTGGAAAGATCACGAGAAATTTCATCCACAGCGGGCAGACCAGAGGGCAAGGGGGTAGGGAGGGGGGGAAGAGGGTGACGGCCGTACACCACGAAAAACGGAGATTTGGAGGAAGATTCAGAGATTCTGAAATTATACGAGAATTCGGCCCAAGGTAGAAGATCTGCCCAGTCATCCTGGCGGGAGGAAACAAAATGTCGTAAATAGTCACCCAAGATCTGGTTAATTCTCTCTACTTGTCCATTGGATTGAGGATGGTATGCAGAAGAAAAATTTAATTTAATCTTGAGTTGTTTACAGAGAGCCCTCCAGAATTTAGACACAAATTGGACGCCTCTATCCGAGACGATCTGTGTAGGCAACCCGTGAAGACGAAAAATGTGTACAAAAAATTGTTTAGCCAACTGAGGCGCTGAAGGAAGACCAGGAAGAGGGATGAAATGTGCCATTTTGGAGAATCGATCAACGACCACCCAAATAACAGTGTTGCCATGGGATGGGGGTAAGTCAGTAATAAAATCCATACCAATCAGAGACCAAGGTTGTTCGGGGACAGGTAGAGGATGAAGAAAACCAGCGGGCTTCTGGCGAGGAGTCTTATCCCGGGCACAGATAGTGCAGGCTCGCACAAAGTCCACCACATCAGTCTCTAGAGTCGGCCACCAATAGAAGCGAGAGATGAGTTGCACAGATTTCTTGATGCCCGCATGACCTGCGAGATGGGAGGAGTGACCCCATTTGAGGATCCCAAGGCGTTGGCGTGGAGAAACAAAGGTCTTTCCTGGAGGAGTTTGCCTGATGGAGGCTGGAGAAGTGGAAATCAGGCAGTCAGGAGGAATGATGTGTTGAGGAGAGAGTTCAATTTCAGAGGCATCTGAGGAACGAGAGAGAGCATCGGCCCTAATGTTTTTATCAGCAGGCCGAAAGTGAATTTCAAAATTAAATCGGGCAAAGAACAGAGACCACCTGGCCTGACGAGGATTCAGCCGTTGGGCAGACTGGAGGTAGGAGAGGTTCTTGTGATCGGTGTAAATAATAACTGGAAATCTTGATCCCTCCAGCAGATGCCTCCATTCCTCAAGTGCTAATTTAATGGCTAGAAGCTCTCGATCCCCGATGGAGTAGTTCCTCTCCGCCGGAGAGAAGGTCCTGGAAAAAAAACCACAAGTAACAGCATGCCCGGAAGAGTTTTTTTGTAGAAGGACAGCTCCAGCTCCCACTGAGGAGGCATCAACCTCCAATAGGAAGGGTTTAGATGGGTCAGGTCTGGAGAGCACGGGAGCCGAAGAAAAGGCAGACTTGAGTCGTTTAAAGGCGTCTTCCGCTTGAGGAGGCCAAGACTTGGGATCGGCATTTTTTTTTGTTAAAGCCACAATAGGAGAAGGCAGAGGCAGACATCCGCACAGGCACAGTAAGACGTGGAGAAGCAGAGTAGACATCAAGGACTGTCTCACCTTTGTGCGGAGTCAGCGGACGTCTTTCCAGGCGGGGAGGACGGATAGGACAATCCTTCAGGAAGTGTTCGGTACTAGCACAGTACAGGCAGAGATTCTCCATGCGGCGTCGTGTCCTCTCTTGGGGTGTCAGGCGAGACCGGTCGACCTGCATAGCCTCCACGGCGGGAGGCACAGGAACAGATTGCAGGGGACCAGAGGAGAGAGGAGCCGGGGAGAAGAAACGCCTCGTGCGAACAGAGTCCATATCCTGGCGGAGCTCCTGACGCCGTTCGGAAAAACGCATGTCAATGCGAGTGGCAAGATGGATGAGTTCATGTAGGTTAGCAGGGATTTCTCGTGCGGCCAGAACATCTTTAATGTTGCTGGATAGGCCTTTTTTAAAGGTCGCGCAGAGTGCCTCATTATTCCAGGATAATTCTGAAGCAAGGGTACGGAACTGTACGGCATACTCGCCAACGGAAGAATTACCCTGGACCAGGTTCAACAGGGCAGTCTCAGCAGAAGAGGCTCGGGCAGGTTCCTCAAAGACACTTCGAATTTCCGAGAGGAAGGAGTGTACAGAGGCAGTGACGGGGTCATTGCGGTCCCAGAGCGGTGTGGCCCAAGCCAGGGCTTTTCCAGACAGCAGGCTGACTACGAAAGCCACCTTAGACCTTTCAGTGGGGAACTGGTCCGACATCATCTCCAAGTGTAATGAACATTGGGAAAGAAAGCCACGGCAAAACTTAGAGTCCCCATCAAATTTATCCGGCAAGGATAGTCGTATTCCAGAAGCGGCCACTCGCTGCGGAGGAGGTACAGGAGCTGGCGGAGGAGATGATTGCTGGAGCTGTGGTAGTAACTGTTGTAGCATAACAGTCAGTTGAGACAGCTGTTGGCCTTGTTGCGCAATCTGTTGTGACTGCTGGGCGACCACCGTGGTGAGGTCAGCGACAACTGGCAGAGGAACTTCAGCGGGATCCATGGCCGGATCTACTGTCACGATGCCGGCTGGCAGGTAGTGGATCCTCTGTGCCAGAGAGGGATTGGCGTGGACCGTGCTAGAGGATCGGTTCTAAGTCACTACTGGTTTTCACCAGAGCCCGCCGCAAAGCGGGATGGTCTTGCTGCGGCGGTAGTGACCAGGTCGTATCCCCTAGCAACGGCTCAACCTCTCTGGCTGCTGAAGATAGGCGCGGTACAAGGGAGTAGACAGAAGCAAGGTCGGACGTAGCAGAAGGTCGGGGCAGGCAGCAAGGATCGTAGTCAGGGGCAACGGCAGAAGGTCTGGAATCACAGGCAAGGAACACACAAGGAACGCTTTCACTGGCACTAGGGCAACAAGATCCGGCGAGGGAGTGAAGGGGAAGTGAGGTGATATAGGGAAGTGCACAGGTGTAAACACTAATTGGAACCACTGCACCAATCAGCGGTGCAGTGGCCCTTTAAATCGCAAAGACCCGGCGCGCGCGCGCCCTAGGGAGCGGGGCCGCGCGCGCCGGGACAGAACTGACGGGGAGCGAGTAAGGTACGGGAGCCGGGGTGCGCATCGCGAGCGGGCGCTACCCGCATCGCGAATCGCATCCCGGCCGGAGGTGGTAACGCAGCGCCCCGGGTCCGTGGAACCGACCGGGGCGCTGCAGTGAGGGAAGTGTAGCGAGCGCTCCGGGGAGGAGCGGGGACCCGGAGCGCTCGGCGTAACACACATGGACTTGCTCTTCTCCCAAAGGCCTTCACATCTTAGAGCATTAGGAGAAATAGACCCAATGGACATGCAGGAAAAACATGGAGGACACTCCCTAGACCCATTAGTTAGGCATGAGAGCTGTATATTCGGACAATTCCTGGAAAATCATCCAGTGGTACCATGTTGGGGAGAAAAGATACTACGGTTATGCAGATGTGCCATCAGGTCCTCCATATGCCGGAGATCCTCCTACTGTATGGGTGGGGGGTATTTACAAATAATGGCTGTGGTATGTGTTTTTTTACTCCTTTTTTTTCATGGGTGGCTTTTTAACGCCACCATAACTGCACCAAATTTACAAAAAGGCACAATTCGGGCTATAAATTTGGTGCAATTCCAGAAATAATTGTCTTATGTGTGAACGTACCCACCTTTCAGGTGATAGTTCCAGGAAGCTCTTTCAGAGGTGATTCCTTGTGTGTTACTGCAGGGCAGTTTAGTAGCTTTATAGTGAATGTCCTTTATTTTACATTTCATTTTACACCTTTTCATTAGCTCACAGGGTTATAAATCCGACGAGGGGAAGGGGGTGTGTCCCTCCTTATGATGGTGGGAGGTGATTGGTGCATTTGCTCACGTAGCCTTGTCCAGGAGTCATTTCTTGTCCATGACTCATGGACAAGCCTGAGGCTGCTGCACGACCGATTAGTGTCACAGTAGGTATGGAGACCCCTAGTGGTGGGATTCTAATGAGCTGTTTGCTTGATAAACTACTAGAAAATTGTAAGACAAACAAACATATTACAAAATTTGCATCTGTAAAAACGTAGGAATTTTAAAGTAATAATTTGGATAAACATGTAAACAAGTATGGTTTGTAAATTTAATTGTACCAAATATCCAGACTTTTAAACATGTCCATCCTAACCATATTGAAACATGTTAACAAATAAATAATAAAAAAGTTACAGTATGTGTGTGTAATACATATATATTTCAAATAACAATGTGATCTGCTTATATTAATGAGTCCTTTCAACTAATTTTTGTAATGTGCGTTTTTTTCTGCCACTTTTTTATGGTGGTGATTTGCGCCTTTTTAAAAAAGTTGCATTTTCATAAATTCCTGACCACTGCAAAAAGCCAACTCAAAGCACACTTACCACAGCCAAACACAGGAATGCGAGTATATGAAAAGTTCCAAAAAGCACATTGCGCCAAAATATTGAGACAATTTTACCCAAGAAAACAAGGGTAAAATGCTTCATAAATACCCCCGGGATCTCCAGCTGCCTTCACAGTGGTGGGATACTAAAAGATGCAGGAGTGAGTCATAAGTCTTAAAGGGGTACTCCACTGGCCAGCATTCGGAACATTTAGTTCCAAACGCTGTGTGCGCGCTGCGGGGGTCGGCCACACCCCCTTGTGATGTCACACCACGCCCCCTCAATGCAAGTCTATGGGATAGACTATCCTTTGGATAGAGGATAAGATGTCTAGGGGTGGAGTACCTCTTTTTAACCCTTTAGTGCTGTGAGCAAATGTGACAAGTGGCGGAGCCTTCTTGCAATGGTGACTGCTGGTCATGGTGCCATTAATTACAGGTTGCAATTACGACACAAGTCAGGACCTGACGGGACGAGTCAGAAGGTACATCTGTAAGGAGTGGAGAAAACCTGCCTCTGGGGTAGAGAAGGCGGTCCTTTTATTACAATTTGTAGAAATTGCAGCAAATAAAAATTTGCAGTTTTACTGTAAAATGATTTAGAAAAATAGCGGTAATATTGCGGCAGTAATTAAATGGGCACTGTCAGATATAAAAATTTTATGTTGTACATCTTGGCAAAACAATAGTTTTTTTAAATATATTTAAAAAAAATAATTCACATTTTATTAAAGAAAACTGCCTTTGAAAATCCCACCACTAGGGGTCCCCATACCTCCTGGGACACTGAGTCCCACAGCAGCATGAGGGTGTCCAAGAGTCATGGACACGAGATGGCTGACAAGGCTGCAGGAGGAACACAGCCTGCAGCAACACTGCTGTAAGGGTACGTTCACACGCGCGGATTTTCAGCGGATTTTACGCTGCAGATCCGCTGGTGAAGGCCCTGCTCTATGCTGTCTTTACATGTGCCTGCTCGTAGTGGCAATACGCCACTACCAGCAGGCACACTGCGATGTGCGAGTCGCAGTATACTCGCATATCACGGGAGCTTTCTGCCGAGCTAAGAGCAGGGAGAGCGGCCGCGATGTGCGAGTACGCCGTGCACATCGCTGCAGTGTGTCTGCTTGTAGCGGCGTATTGCCGCTTCCAGCAGGCACATGTAAAGCCAGCATAGAGCGGGCCTTCTCCAGCGGAACCGCAGCGAAATCCGCTGCGAAATCTGCGCGTTTGAACCTTTACACAGAGTTTTACCAAACATGCGCCTCCACCTGTTGCAAAACTACAACTCCAAGCATGCCTGGACAGTGAAAGGATGTCTGGGCATGCTGGGAGTTGTAGTTTTGCAAAAGATGTAGGCAGAGTGAGGGAGGGGGAGGAGCAATCACAGTGCAGGAAGGACACGCCCCCTCCCTTTGACAAGATGAAAAAGACATTGGGCAGCTGTAATATGCTATTTTTTTGTGAAATATGGGTGTTAGGCTTGGTTCACACCACGTTTTTGCAATGCAGTTCCCATATACGTTTTCAATTTGAAAACCGTACGGAACCGTTTTGAAAACCATATGCCTTAACTCTCCATTGAAAACTGTATGCCAAAAGATACATCCGGTTGTGTACGTTTTGCATCCTGTAAGTTTTTGTCAGTTTTTTTTTCCTATACCCAAAACTGTAGTCTACCACGGTTTTTGGCCCGGGTGAAAAACCGCATTGAAACGTATACTTTTTATTTTTTTTTAACATGGGAGTCAATGGGAACCGTACAGAACTGTATGTGCGTACGGTTCCATCCGATTTTCACCATACGGTTTTTGACTTTGCACAGTTTTTTTTTCTTGGAATTTCAATCAAACAAGTGAAACTTTATTCATAATGGAGTGAAAAGTTAAAAACGCATACTTTTTTATTTTCTTAAAAAACGGATGCAACCGGACATTGTTTTTCAAACCGTATACGGGTTAAAATTTGTACACAAGTTTTGATACAGTTTAGTCAGGTTTTGAGGAATCCGTTTATCAAAAACCTGATACGGGAACTGTATTGCAAAAACATGGTGTGAACCCGGCCTTAGAGACATAAAAATTAGATGTACATGATCAGGATGAGGTACTGAGTTTTTTTTTATTAAAATTTTTTTGTGTGGTATCTGGTTTAAACGCTTCAAACACAGACTCATAGGGAGATTTATCAAAACCTGTCAAGAGGAAAAGCTGCTGAGTTGCCCATAGCAACCAATCAGATCGCTGCTTTCATTTTCCACAGGCCTCTTCAAAAATGAAAGACGCGATCTGATTGGTTGCTATGGGCAACTCAGCAACTTTTCCTCTTGACAGGTTTTGATTAAATCTCTACCATAGTCTTTGGGTTAATTGGCTGAATTATGGCGGAGTTTTATCAAAACCCGTGCAAAGTAAAAGTTTCCCGGTTTCCCATAACAACCAATCAGATCGCTTCTTTCATTTTTAAGGCCTCTGCAAAATGAAAGAAGCGATCTGATTGGTTGTCATGGCCAACTGGGTAGGTTTTCCTCTGCACAGGTTTTGATAAATCTCCCCCTATGTTCCTGTCTGCCGGAGTGTCCGTGCATGCTGGAAGTTGTAGTTTTGCAACAGCTGGAGGGCCACACTTTGGAGCCCCCTGAACTAAAAAAAACAAAAATAAATCTGGCAGCAGAAACCCTTGGTAAGTAAGTATTAGAGATGAGCAAACTTGGGTCACGTGACGAGAGGATGTGATCTCGTCATCTCCGCCCGCTCCAGGGCGTGAGTTTTATCCGTGAAGATATAAAAAAGGTGAAAGAAAGAGTGGGGAAAATAGAGAACATGGTGCCCCAGATGGACGGTAAACTACAAAGCATTGAGAAAGTGCAGGAAGAACTCACAAAGGAAAATCATTTCTTAAAAAGGAAGATAGAAGATTTAGAGGATAGATCAAGGAGGGCTAATGTAAGAGTTATTGGCCTCCCGGAAGGGGAAGAAGGAGCGGACCCTATTGCCTTCTGCACAAAATGGCTAGCTGACACCTTTGGAGAACGGACGTTTTCAACCTGTTATGTTATAGAAAGAGCCCACAGGATACCATATACTAAACCACCGTCCGGAGCTTTGCCTAGGACTTTACTGCTAAACTTTATGTGTGCTAAAGATAGAGACACCCTATTGAAGTTATCAAGGGAGAGGGGAAAAATTGAAGTTGGGAGCGCGGGTGTTTTTTTTTTATCAGGATTTTTCAAAAGAGACTCAAAGGAAAATAATGGAGTATAGAGACATTAAGAAGAGACTCCATAATTTGAATATTGCTTTTTCACTGTTATTCCCAGCCCGTTTGAGGGTGGTTCATAATGGAAAAACACTAATTTTTCTGTCCGCAGTAGAGGCGGCAAGATGGATGGAAAGTCAGGGGTTATAAAAGCTCTGTAATGATTATTATTTATATATTTAAAAAAAAAAAAAAAAAAAAAAGATAAATAAATTTTAAAAAAAAGGGGGGGGGGGGGAGAGGGCTGGAGGAGTGAGGGAGGAGCGGAGGACCCAAGTGAATAGTGAAGGGATCCGTGGATAGAAGCGATTGATGTGGGGGGGAGGGGGGGGGGGAAGACAGCCTGGAAATCGGTTAGAAGTAGAGATGACGGAGTAAAAGAGTATGGGGACCCAGGGTAGCCAAGGAGGTAAAATGTTAGTATGGAATATTAGAGGTATTAAGGAGAGGAAGAAAAGAGTAGCTATTATGGATAGGGTTAAAAATGATCTACCTGCAGTGGTATGTTTGTTAGAAACACATTTAACAAAAGAATCTGTCCATCTAATGAAAAAGAAATGGGCTGTTCAGGAATTCCACTCGTTTGGATCAAACTACTCATGGGGGGTCTCGGTGTTGATTCACGGTAAAATGAATATGCAGGTTAAAAATGCTCGCTGTGATGATAGAGGGAGATTTGTTTTTCTCCACGTAGAGTGGAATATGGTACAAGTTATTCTTGCTTTTGTTTATATTCCTCCCCCTTTCAAAACAGAGGTATTGGTTAATCTGGTGTATTTTTAAGTGATAAAAATTATAAAGATTTATATATTATGGGGGATTTTAACTCAGTAATGGATAACAAAAGGGACCGGAGAGGAGGAATAATGAGGGAGGGGAGGAATGTCCTGGCAGATTTTTGCAAAGAAGCAGGATGGAGAGATGTATGGAGAAACCTGAATCCTTTGCGAGAAAATTTTTCCTGTTTTAATTTGAGCCATAAAACTCCATCACGTATCGATTTGATTCTGGCCAATGATAGTGGAGCAAGGGGTATTAGAAAAATTGTCTATGAGCCCAAGGGCTTGTCTGATCACTCCATGGTGGTCTGTAGTTTCGGTGGTGAAGATCGGGTCCCCCCCCAGAACATGAATAGAAATATTAATCTGCATTGGTTTGAGGTGGAAGACGTGACAAAGGGTATAGAGGAGGAGATTAAATGGTTTTGGGCTACAAACAAAGGTTCGGCCGATATATTTATGGTTTGGGATGCTATGAAAGCATATTTGAGGGGGATTTTGTCACGAAATATAACCCAGTTTAGGAGGAAAGTAAGGAAGAAAGAAGATAACTTGGTAGATCAAAAAAAAAAATTGGAGGAAGTTTATGCAACTGATGCCAGAGATGAGAACTGGGGAAAACTGGAACAAGCGCAAAAAGAATATAAAGAGTTAATGCTTGAGAAGGCACAACATAGGATTTTTTTCTGGGGACAAAAACGCTATGCGGAAGGGGGGAAATCCAATAAGTGGCTCTCTGGTATAATAAAAAATCAAAGGGAAAATACGGAAATTACTAATTTAGAAAATAAGCAGGGAATAATAGTAACGGATCAAGAGGAGATAAGGAAGATAGCGATGGAGTATTATCAAACATTATATGAATCTGAAGGGGTAAAATCAGAATCGGAGATTAAAACATTCTTACAAAATTTAGTTCTGCCAAGTTTAAATGAGGAGGGGAAGAGGAAAATGAATGAGGGGATTAGCCTGGGGGAAGTCCAAGAAGCATTGAGAACATGTGCGGGGAATTCCGCCCCAGGGTCTGATGGGTTCTCATTTGATTTTTATAAAAGATTTCATGGGTCTCTGTTGCCCTGCTTGTTGGAGATTATTAATGAATCCTTGGAAAGAGGGGCTATGACCCCTTCAATGTCTGAAGCAGTGATAATATTGATCCCCAAGAAGGGGGGCAACAGGGAAAAGATGGAGAATTACCGTCCTATATCACTATTGAATACGGATTACAAAATTTTTGCAAAATTATGGGCAGGAAGATTAAAAAAGGTTATGGGTGAGATGATAGGGCAAGAACAAAGGGGTTTTATGGTAGGTAGGAATATGTTTTCCAATATACACAGGACATTCCTTAACATTCAAACACGTGGAGGGGATCCCCGCTCCATCCTGTCATTGGACGCCAACAAAGCTTTCGACAGGGTGGAGTGGGGTTTCCTCTTTGGGGTGGTGGAAAGATTTAGTTTGGGCACTTTATTCTTAAAAGCTATAAAAATGGTTTATTCAGCTTCTATAGCAAAAATTAGTATTAATGGGAAATTTACGAATAGGTTTTTTTAAAAAAGAGGTTCAAGACAGGGATGTCCGTTATCACCTTTATTATTTGCACTCTTTATAGAGCCACTAGCAGCTATAGTTAGGAACACAGAAGTTTTTCAAGGGTTTGGGGTACAAGGGGATAGAGAAAGAATGTTATTATATGCCGATGATGTGCTTTTGTTTGTTAGGAATCCGGTAGAGAAAGTACAGGAAGTGATTAGGTTAGTGGAAAAATGTGGATATTTCTCAGGAATGAAAATTAATTGGCAGAAGTCCGGTCTCATGCCTTTGGATGAAGAAATTGAGGTCCCTATTAGCCCTGTAAAAGTACTAAGACTTAATGATAGTTTGGAATATCTGGGTGTTAAGATCTCTAGCGCTGTCTTGGATTTTGAGAGATTAAATTTGGTACCTCTGTTGGGGAAGGTAAGGGGAAAGATAAATACATGGAGGAAAATGAGATTGGGAATGGCAGATAGAATAGGACTGCTGAGAATGGTATTACTCCCCATGATAACACATTATTTGAGAGCTTCTCCCATATGGATTAAAAATATTTGGTTTAAAAAATTGGAAAGTATATTAAACAATCTTATATGGGGTGGAAAAAGAGTCAGGATCAAGAGTCAATATTTGTACCATCCCTTAGAGGAAGGAGGGCTGGGTCTCCCTAATTTTCAGCAATACTTCATAGCATCCCAACTAACATTGGTTATTCAAGAGCAACAAACACTGTTGGATTATTTGGAAAGGGGGTGTAAGAAATATAGGTCCATATGGGAGTGGTTGGAGAGTGCGAGTTTGAAGAAGGGTGTAGAAGAGGAGAACATAGCTAAAGATTTATTGGTACAAGTATGGGATAGCATGAAGTCAACAATTGGGATAACAAGTAGTGTGTGGTGTACCCCCTTATGGGAAAATGAGAACCTCCCAGAAATAAAGAAAATTGCAGAATATGTGAATTGGGAAGATAAAGGAATTGGGTTGTTAGAGCAGGTTTGCACAAATGGGGAAATAATAGATTGGGAATGTTTGAGTGAACGCTTTAATCTAAAAAATACTAATTACTTTGGTTATATACAGTTAAAAGACGCCTTGGGACAGGAAGAACCGAAAGGGAAATTAAAGGTAGGGTGTTATCACATTACAGAATATATTTAAAGTGCACAGGGGGGGGGGGGAAGGAAAATAATGAGTACTTTATATAAAATGTTAGGTCAGAAGGGTTGGGAGGACGTAGTCAAACGGTTAGGACAGGCACTTGATATAGGTGGGATTTCAGAAGAAGAGTGGAAATTGGTGTTAAAGAATATTAGAAGAACAACGATCAATGCAAATAATAGGGTGTCTTTTTTGATGTTAGTATATCGGGCACAGTACTCACCGCAATTTTTGTATACAATTAATGTTAGGGAGAATGCACAATGCCCCAAGTGTGGGTTTGAGGGAAGTAATTGGTTACATATGATATGGAATTGCACAAAGTTGCTAAAATTTTGGAGTGTAGTGTTTGAAACTATTAAAGCTAGAATAGGGGTGGTATTGCTCTTTGAACCTAAGGTTGCAATTTACGGACTAGGAACAATGGGAACTAAGCATACGGATCTTATACTTGGAGTATTAGGAGTGGCAAAGAATTTGATTCTTAGGAAATGGTTGGCCCCAGCGGTTCCATCAAGGGAAGAATGGTTAGGAGGTATAAATAAGGTTAGAACTTATGAGTTGTTGTGGTTCAAGGACAGTGAAAGAAATAAAAAAATCGAGAATAAATGGCTACCCTGGGAGAAAGGAGATAGTGAAAATGAGTAAAGAGTAAGAGAGGAGGGAAAGGAAGGAAGTCAATGATTCCGGGCAGGCTGTCTTAAAGGGAGGGGGGGGGGGGAAAGGGAGGGGGAGGGGTTTTGTTTTTTTGCTTTGTGATAATGATGTAAGCAATAATGGACTTTGTATGTATTAAATTTATAAAAAAATAAAAATAAAAATAAAAAGAGATGAGCGAACTTACAGTAAATTCGATTAGTCACAAACTTCTCGGCTCGGCGGTTGCTGACTTTTCCTGCATAAATTAGTTCAGCTTTCTGGTGGGCTGGAAAAGGTGGATACATTCCTAGGAAAGAGTCTCCTACGACTGTATCCACCTTTTCCAGCCCACCGGAGCACCTGAAAGCTGAACTAATTTATGCAGGATAAGTCATCAACTGCCGAGCCGAGAGGTTCGTAACGAATCGAATTTACTGTAAGTTCGCTCATCTCTAGTAAGTATCCTGCCTTCCTATTGTCTGAAATAATTATATAAATAAAAAAAATGAATGCTAAAGATAAAGTTAGAAAACATCCTCTGCTTTATTTAAGCACAATTGACAATCGATAAATAAAAAAACCCTAAAAGGCGACTTCATCCTGGAAAACGTCGCTATATTAACGCCTCTTCATGTCACTCAAGGTGAAATATAAAAGTAAAGAGTTGTGCAATGTATTCTAGTCCCACGCGTGGAGCTTCCGATAATTTCTCCTATGAGATTCCGATTCCCACGAGCAGCGCTATGAGGAACGCCAGGTTCCCGCACAGGTAGATCAGCAGCAGGTAAACCTCAGCCTTCACCTGGAGTGACCACAATGAAATGAAATTAATATATAAAAAGCAAAACGTATAAAACATAATACACAAATATATTCCGGATAATAGATTGAGCACACCCCACCCCTTCCAAAAAGTCAAGTCCGTATTTTGCTTAGTAGTCCTGTACCACAGACTTTATAGCAGTGGTTAGAGATGAGCGAATTTACAGTAAATTCGATTCGTCACGAACTTCTCGGCTCGGCAGTTGATGACTTATCCTGCATAAATTAGTTCAGCTTTCAGGTGCTCCCGTGGGCTGGAAAAAGGTGGATACAGTCCTAGGAGACTCTTTCCTAGGACTGTATCCACCTTTTCCAGCCCACCAGAGCACTGGAAAGCTGAACTCATTTATGCAGGAAGAGGCATCAACTGCCGAGCTGAGAAGTTCGTGACGAATCGAATTTACTGTAAATTTGCTCATCTCTAGCAGTGGTCTCAAACTGTGGCCCTCCAGTTATTGCAAAACTTCAACTCCCAGCATGCCCGGACAGCCGTTGGCTGTCCGGGCATGCTGGGAGTTGTAGTTTTGCAATATCTGGAGGGCCACAGTTTAAGACCACTGCTTTATAGGGATTAAAAGGGGTACTCCGGTGGAAATGTATTTATTTATTTTTAATCAACTGGTGCCAGAAAGTTAAACAGATTTGTAAATGACTTCTATTAAAAAATCTTTATCCTTCCAGTACTTATTAGCTGCTGAATACTACAGAGGAAAGTCTTTTCTTTTCGGAACACAGAGCTCTCTGCTGACATCACGACCACAGTGCTCTCTGCTGACATCTCTGTCCATTTTAAGAACTGTCCAGAGTAGGAGAAAATCCCCCCCATAGCAAACATATGCTGCTCTGGACAGTTCCTAAAATGGACAGAGATGTCAGCAGAGAGCACTGTGCTCGTGATGTCAGCTGAGAGTAAAGACTTTCCTATGTAGTACTCAGCAGCTAATAAGTACTGGAAGGATTAAGATTTTTTTAATAGAAGTAATTTACAAATCTATTTAACTTTCTGGCACCAGTTGATTTAAAAATAAAAAAAATTCCACCGGAGTACCCCTTTTTAACGTTCTTATGGCCAGTGTTGCCATAGAGCAGTGGTCTCCAACCTGCGGATCTCCAGATGTTGCAAAACTAGCACTCCCAGCTTGCCCGAACAGCCAACGTCTGTCAGGGCATGCTGGGAGTTGTAGGTTTGCAACATCTGGAGGGCCGCAGGTTGAAGACCACTGCCATAGAACATCTATGATGGTGTCGTTAGGTGACGTCATCACAGATGCTCACAGCAGCCCCCTATGCGAATATTAAAGATGAATTAAATGTAAAATAAATACACACCAAACACACAAATGAACTAAACTCATTTTATATAACAATTTCATATATATATATATATATATATATATATATATACATATATACACACAAATATACACACACACATATATATATATATATATATATGTTACAGTTTCCCTTTAATTAAGTGATTTTGTGCGATCGAATCACGGCGATAGTCGCATTCGTTGCGAAACCAATTTTTCCTAAAATTCGTAATGAATTTTGATTAGTCAGATTTGATTCGCTCATTACCACATCTACCTTTCTGGACAATAGAAGTAAAAGTACAGTATGTTCTACAGGTGAGTCAGATCTGTCATCAGACTATGGTGCCCTATGTAAGGGTCGGGTCCACTCACCTATTAGCCTAAATGGTGCAAAAAAATTTTGACACCTATTTAATAGGAACTACTGTATTTTCCAGCGTATAAGACAACCCCCAACTTTTACAGTTAAAATATAGTGCTTGATACTCGACGGATAAGACTACCACTCTACCGTGATGTATGGTACCTTACCATTGTTCCCCCACACTAGGTAGGCAGCATAGTACCCTCACACTCGGTAGGCAGCATAGTTCTCCCTACATTAGGTTGTCAGCATAGGTTTCCCTACATTAGGTTGTCAGCATAGTTCCCCCACATTAGGTTGGCAGTATAGTTCTCCCTACATTAGGTTGTCAGCATAGGTTTCCCTACATTAGGTTGTCAGCATAGTTCCCCCACATTAGGTTGGCAGTATAGTTCCCCCCACATTAGGATGGCAGTATAGTTCCCCCCACATTAGGTTGTCAGCATAGGTTTCCCTACAATAGGTTGTCAGTATAGTTCCCCCACATTAGGTTGGCAGTATAGTTCCCCTACATTAGGGTTGGCAGCATAGTTCCCCCACATTAAGTTGTAGTTCCCTCATATTAGGTAGGCAGTGGCCCCCCCACAGACATACAGCCTTCAGCCATACACAGTGTATGGCTGGAGACTGTATGCCTGTGTACTGCCCACCTCAGTGCTCCGACCACCGCTCCTCTGGTCCGGGGTCACGATCTACTGCTATGGCCTAGGGGCCATAGCAGTAGGTCCCGGGACTGGAGGAGCGGTGGTCGGAGCACCAAAGATGACGTGCTGGTAACTTACCATGCGCGCGAGTCCTCGCTGCTCCGCTCTGCCGTTTCTATGGGCGCATGCACGGGACCTCAGTGAGTGCGCTACCTCCCAGCGGCCCCTGCGTTTTTAAAGTTAACCCGGCGCCGCAGAGAGGTAACAGGACATCTTTGTGTCCCAAAAAGATCTTTCGGGACACAGGGATGTCGCGAGTGTGATGGGGGAAATTAATCTCGGCCGGGACGCCCAGTGTATGGATAATCCATACCCCGGGCGTCTCGGCCGACTGCAGCACCCGGCGTATAAGACGACCCCCAACTTTTGAGAACATTTTACCGGGTTTAAAAGTTGTCCTATACGCCGGAAAATACGGTACCAAAGAATATGCCACCTTATTCCACTACACCTTATTGTTGTGCCACTTTGACTAATAGTAGAACAGAACTGTCCCTATACTATGCTGCCTTTACTCTCTAACTAAAATAATGATTTCAAAATTATTACCGAGGCTCCGGTGCTTTCTGTGTCTCCTAATTTCTGCATTTCTAAAGAAAAAAAAGAGGGAAAGGAGAAAAAGAGTTAGCAGGCAGGTATTCATGTAGTGAAAAAGGTTCATCCTTGTTGCATGCCTAGTAAATTTAAAGGGGTACTCCGGGGCAAAACATCTTATCCCCTATCAAAAGGATAGGGGATAAGATGTTAGATCGCGGGGATCTCACCGCTGGGGACCCCCGTGATCGCCGCCACGGCACACCGGTCATCCGTGCACGGAGCTAACTCCGCTCCATGACAGATGACTGGCAACTACAGCCGCCGCACCCCCTCCGTTCAGGTCTATGGGAGGAGGCGTGACGGCTATGTATTAGCCATCACGCCCCCTCCCATAGACATGAATGGCATGGCATCACAAACATGGGAGCGTGGCCGCAGCGGCGGGACCCCCGATTTCTAACATCTTATCCCCTATCCTTTTGATAGGGGATAAGATGTTTTGCACCGGAGTACCTCTTTAGGGTCTATTCACACATACAGTATTCTGCGCAGATTTGATGCGCGGAATTTTCTGCTGCAGATTTCAATGTAAACTGACTGACTGAGCACAGCTTGAAATCCTGCGCATCAAATCTGCGCATTAAATTTGCGGAGAATATTGTACGTGTGAATAGACCCTTAAAGTAGATATAAACTTTTTAAAAGGTGGACACAAATAAAATGCTCAAACTATATCTGGTTAATCTACTGGCGAAATCACTAATAAACCACTTACAGGCTTCACACTCCATTCATTATATGATGAGGAAGTGTAGGACAAGATTCAGCCATTTTGTTCCTTTTTGCTTATGTTAGGTGCAAGAGCAGATAGAGTTAAAGGGGTATCCAGGAAAAAAAACTTGAGCTTCTGAAGTTGAGTTGTTCTTTTCTGTCTAAGTGCTCTCTGATGACACGTGTCTCGGGAACCACCCAGTTTAGAAGCAAATCCCCATAGCAAACCTCTTCTAAACTGGGCGATTCCCGAGACACGTGTCATCTGAGAGCACTTAGACAGAAAAGAACAACCTTAACTTCAGAAGCACATAAGTACTGAAAGGATTAAGATTTTTTAATAGAAGTAATTTACAAATCTATTTAACTTTCTGGAGCCAGTTGATATATAAAAAAAAGTTTTTTTCCTGGAATACCCCTTTAAAGCTAATCCCATCTAGAAACAAGGGATCCTGGGTATTTTAGTTGGAGAAAGGGCACAGAAACAGGAAGAAACCAGTTCATACAAACAAGCCAGAAGCGTTATGGGGGATTCAGGGCACAGCCATTTACCACCAACACAAGCTGGAATCCTTGGTAAGCATGTTCATAACTGTCTGCTTACAAAAGTCACCTTATGAACTATCTTAAAGGGGTACTCCGCTGCTCAGCGTTTGGAACAAACGGTTCCGCACGCTGGAGCTGGGATCTTGCGACGTCATAGCCCCGTGGGCGTGACATCATGAGGGATCAGGGCTATGACGTCACAAGCTCCCGCTGCCGGCCCAGCATATGGAACAGTTTGTTCCAAACGCTGAGCAGCGGCGTACCCCTTTAACCAAACAGGGAATTACTGCGTGTGTCTGTGGAAATTACTTGGTAGTTTTTAAAAAAAAGTCTTGTGATCACAGCAGCATCAGCACTGAATCCAATGTAAGTTAGACCGCATTTAGAAACAGTAATTGCGCTGCAGCTCCACTGTATATTTTGGGCAGTTTAGGAAACAGAAGAAACAACTTATTATGAACTTTTATCTAACAATATGGCACTTCTCCCATACAGAACTCCAACACAGACGGTAATTGTATAAGAAGAATACACTTTATTTCAGAAAGCACATCTGACATGTTTCTAATCCGCACCAGACTCTTCCTCATACTAGAAACATCATATGTGCTTTCTGAAATAAAGTGTATTCTTACACAATAACCTCTTACGTTGGAGTTCTGAATAAAAGAAGCGCCAAATTGTTAGATGCCATTTAAAACACCTATTGGGTTGTTTATTAAAGGGGTACTCCGGTGGAAAAGTTTTTATTTATTTATTTATTTTTTTAAATCAAATGACGCCAGAAAGTTAAGCTCCTTTCACACTATGAAAAGGACCCGTTATATAACACCTGTTATAAAATCGCGGGCAATCGCGGGGTAAAATGGCCATTAGAAAAGCCCTAACTTACGTTAATAAATCCCATTATAGTTTATGGGATTGTTCTAATACACGTTTTAACCCATTCTCACCAGTCATTCATAATGCACGTTATTTTGGGACGCGAGATAGTAGCGTGAGAAATAGTGCATGCAAAACTATTTAAAAAATTTTAAAATTTTAATCCTTCCAGTACTTATTAGCGGCTGTATACTACAGAGGAAATTCTTTACTTTTTGGATTTCTTTTCTGTCACGACAACCACAGAGCTCTCTGCTGACACCTCTGTCCATGTCAGGAACTGTCCATAGCAGGAGAAAATCCCCAAAGCAAACATATGCTGCTCTGGACATTTCCTAAAATGGACAGAGGTGTCAGCAGAGAGCACTGTGGTCGTGACAGAAAAGAAATCCAAAAAGTAAAGAATTTCCTCTGTAGTATACAGCCACTAATAAGTACTGGAAGGATTAAGATTTTTTTTTAATAGAAGTCATTTACAAATCTGCTTAACTTTCTGGCACCAGTTGATTAAAAAATGAAATTTCCAACCGGAGTACCCCTTTAATAGCCCAAAATTTGGTTTCCACTAAATAACAGCTACTTTCAAAATAATTTTGTTACCTTTCTGCGCCAGGTCCCTATTGATCTCCAAGCAAATTATGGCTAAAGCCTCCCAGCCAACAAAGCCTCCCATGACGTTCACCATCCATCCAAGTTTATGATCTAGGAACTGTAATCCCAGGATAAGATTTGCCACTGTAAGAGATCAGAGTCAGTCCGATCAGATTAAGGCTGGGTTCACACTACGGTTTGTCATTACGGTTCCCGTATACGGCTGGGAGGAGGGGTGGGCGGGGCTTAATCGCACCGCCCGCACTCAGCCGTATAGGGAACCGTAGTTAATGTATGTATGAGCCGACCGGAGTGAACTGCAGCCTCCGGTCGGCTGCTTTTTCGGCCGTATGCGGTTTCCCGACCGCAGGCAAAAACGTGGTCGACCACGTTTTTGCTTGCGGTCGGGAAACCGCATACGGCCGAAAAAGCAGCCGACCGGAGGCTGCGGTTCACTCCGGTCGGCTCATAGACATACATTAACTACGGTTCCCTATACGGCTGAGTGCGGGCGCCGCGATTAAGCCCCGCCCACCCCTCCTCCCAGCCATATAAGGGGACCGTAATTACAAACCGTAGAGTGAACCCAGCCTTCCAAAACTTCTTCAGAGCCTTCATTTGTTACTAAGAATCATTTTTCAGTCTGTACTGTAGAAAAAAATGGCGCGCGCACACACCTGCCAAGACTTTCGTCAATAGGGCATTGACTCCATGAAACCAATTAAAATAGAATCTCCTATGGCAGAAAAAAAAAGTATTTAGTCAGTATATACACAAAGTAAAGTTCAGCTCACTTTCGTAATAAAAAATAGTAAACCAGTCCTAAAAGGATCGTGAAGAGTGGAAAATGGATAGAAAAATAGATAAATGGAGAGAAAAGGATGATATCCAGGGGGAATGTCACAGTAAAACATTGTAAATCAGTATTCTGGACCAGAGATATGGCTAATTAAAGGGGTACTCCGCTGCTCAGCGTTTGGAACAAACTGGAGCCGGCAACAGAAGCTGGTGACATCATAGCCTCGCCCCCTCATGATGTAATGCCCCGCCCCCTCAATGCAAGTCTATGGGAGGGGGCGTGACGACTGTCACGCCCCCTCCCATAGACATGCATTGAGGGGGGCGGGCGTGATGTCATGAAGGGGCGAGGATATGCCGTCACAAGCTCCCGGCTCCAGCGTACGGAACAGTTTGTTAAAGACGCTGAGCAGCGGAGTACCCCTTTAAGTGTACAATATTTATTATACATAAAATAAAATGGTAATCCGCTCCTATCCAAGCAGGGCGCTTGCTATGGAAGTAGTGAGATTATAAAAATTACAAATTAATATGACGACAAGTGTTTAATGGAATAAAACAGAAATGGAATATAATAAAACCACCTAAAAGAAATCAAATGTCCATAATCAAATGCTTCAGCCTCTTATGAAATTCACTCAAGACAAGTGTGAAATAAGTCCCTTAAGCCCTTAAAGGGGTACTCTAGACATTTTATCCCCTATCCAACAAGGGGCGGGGCCATGATGTCATGAACCTCCGGTCCCTGTCATCAGCCACGAAGCAAACGTACCTCTGGAGAGTAGATGATTAGGGGTGCTGCAGGATACATCGCGGGGGTCCCCAGCAGCGGGACCCCTGCGATCATACATCTTATCCCCTATCCTTGGATAGGGGATAAGATGTCTAGGGGCGAAGTACTCATTTTAGGACCAAGCCCATTTTCACCTTAAGGACCAGAGCGTTTTTTGCCCATCAGACCACTGTCCCTTTAAGCATTAATAACTCTGGGATGCTTTTACTTTTCATTCTGATTCCGAGATAGTTTTTTCGTGACATATTCTACTTTATGTTAGTGGTAAATTTCTGTCGATACTTGCATCATTTCTTGGTGAAAAATTCCCAAATTTTCTGAAAAAATTGAAAATTTTGCATTTTTCTAACTTTGAAGCTCTCTGCTTGTAAGGAAAATAGACATTCCAAATAAATTATATATTGATTCACATATACAATATGTCTACTTTATGTTTCCAACATAAAGTTGACATGTTTTTACTTTTGGAAGACATCAGAGGGCTTCAAATTATAGCAGAAATTTTACAATTTTTCACAAAATTCTCAAAATCAGAATTTTTCAGGGACCAGTTCAGTTTTCAGGTGGAATTTAAGGGCCTTCATATCAGAAATATCCCATAAATGACCCCATTATAGAAACGGCACCCCTCAAAGTATTCAAAATGACATTCAGAAAATGTCTTAACCCTTTAGGTGTTTCACAGGAATAACAACAAAGTGAAGGAGAAAATTCAAAATATTCATTTTTTACACTCGCATGTTCTTGTAGACCCAGTTTTTGAATTTTTACAAGGGGTAATAGGAGAAAAAGACCCCCAAAATTTGTAACTCAATTTCTCTCGAGTAAGGAAATACCTCATGCCGTGTTTCCCCCAAAATAAACCCTACCCCGAAAGTAAGCCCTAGCAGTATTATCAGGGTGGGCTGCAATATAAGCCCTACCACGAAAATAAGACCTAGGCCAGGGGTAATCAACTGGCGGACCGCGGTCCAGATCCTGACCGTGGCCGCCAGTAATGCCCGCAGACCCGACCCCCGTGTTTCGGAGAAACACGATATGTGTATGTGAAGTGTTCGGCAGGCGCAGTAGAGGGTTGAGAATGAAAGGAGCGAATTTTGGAGTGAATTTTGCTGAAATGGTTTTTGGGGGGCATGTCACATTTAAGAAGCCCCTATGGTGCCAGAACAGCAAAAAAAACAAAAACACAACATATGGCATACTATTCTGGAAACTACACCCCTCAAGGCATGTAACAAGGGGTCCAGTGAGCCTTAACACCCCACAGGTGTTTGACAACTTTTCGTGTAAATGTGTTAATACATTTTTTTTTAAATTTCACTAAAGTGCAGTTTTTCCCCCCAAATTTACCATTTTTACAAAAGGGTAATGAGAGAAAGTGCCCCGCAAAATTTGTAACCCCATCTCTTCTGAGTATGAAAATACTCCATGTTAGGACATAAAATGCTCTGTGGGTGAACTAAAATGCTCAGAAGAGAAGGAGTCACATTTGGCTTTTGGAAAGCAAATTTTGCTGAAATGGTTTTTGGGGGGCATGTCGCATTTAGGAAGCCCCTATGGTGCCACAACAGCAAAAAACAGAACGAAAAAATAAAAAACATGGCACACTATTACACTATTTTGGAAACTACACCCCTTAAGGAACGTAACAAGGGGTACAGTGAGCCTTAACACCCCACAAGTGTTTGACGACTTTTTGTTAAATTCAGATGTGTAAATGAAAAAAAAAATGTCACTAAAATGCTGGTTTTTCCCAAAATGTAACATTTTTACAAGGGGTAATAGGAGAAAATGACCCCCCAAAATTTGTAACCCCATATGGAAATACTCCATGTGTGGATGTCAAGTGCTCTGCTGGCAAACTACAATGCTCAGAAGAGGGGGAGCGCCATTGAGCTTTTGGAGAGAGAATTTGTTTGGACTGGAAGTCAGGGGCCATGAGCATTTACAAAGCCACATGTGACCCCATTTTGGAAATTACACCCCTCACAGAATTTAATAAGGGGTACAGTGAGCATTTACACCCCACTGGCGTTTGACAGATCTTTGGAACAGTGGGCTGTTCAAATGAAAAATATTTTTTTTCATTTTCATGGACAACTGTTCCAAAAATCTGTCAGACACCTGTGGGGGTAAATGCTCACTGTACCCCTTATTATATTACGTGAGGGGTGTAGTTTCCAAAATGGGGTCACATGTGGGGGCTATTGTTCTGGCACTATGGGGACTTTGTAAACACACGTGGCCTTCAATTCCAGACAATTTTTCTCTCCAGAAGCCCAATGGCGCTCCTTCTCTTTTGAGCATTGTAGTGTGCCAGCAGAGCACTTTACATCCACATATGGGGTATGTTCTTACTCAGAAGAAATGGGTTTACAAATTTTCAGTTATTTTTTTTCCTATTTTCCCTTGTGAAAATGAAGCATTTTAGTACATTTTTTTTTCATTTTCAAATCCAACTTCACATCAAACACCTATGAGGTGTTAATGCTCACTATACCCCTTGTTACATTCCATGAGGGGTGTAGTTCCAAAATGGGGTCCCACGAAGGGTATTTTATTTGCGTTTATCTCAGAACCGCTGTAAAATCAGCCACCCCTGTGCATATCACCAATTTAGGCCTCAAATGTACATGGTGCGCTCTCACTCCTGAGCCTTGTTATGCGTCCGCAGAGCATTTTAAGTCCACATATGGGGTATTTCCGTACTCAGGAGAAATTGCGTTACAAACTTTGGGGGCCTTTTTTTTCCTTTTACCTCTTGTGAAAATAAAAAGTATGGGGCAACACTAGCATGTTAGTGTAAATTTTTTAAATTTTTTTACACTAACAGGCTGGTGTAGACCCCAACTTTTCCTTTTCATAAGGGGTAAAAGGAGAAAAGCCCCCCCAAATTTTTAGTGCAATTGCTCCTGAGTACGGAAATACCCCATATGGGACCCTAAACTGTTTCCTTGAAATACAACAGGGCTCCGAAGTGAGAGAGCGCCATGCGCATTTGAGGACTAAATTAGTGATTGCAGAGGGTTGGACATTGGGAATCACTGGCGTAGAATACCCCTAACAGGGTTCCTCCAGCTGTTGCTAAACTCCCAGCATGCCTGGACAGTCAGGGCTGTCCGGAAATGCTGGGAGTTGCTGTTTTACAACAGCTGGAGGCCCCGTTTTGGAAACACTGCCATACGATACGTTTTTCATTTTTATTGGGGGGGGGGGGGGGGGGGACAGTGTAAGGGGGTGTATATGTAGTGTTTTCCCCTTTATTATGTGTTAGTGTAGTGTAGTGTTTTTAGGGTACATCGCACTGGCGGGGCTTATAGTGAGTTTCCCGCTAGGAGTTTGCGCTGCGGCGGAAAATTTGCCGCAGCTCAAACTTGAAGCAGGAAACTCACTGTTACCCCCCCCCCTGTGCTAATGTACCCTGTACATTCACAGGGGGGGGGGGAAACCTCCAGCTGTTGCAAAACTACAACTCCCAGCATGCCGAGGCAGCCTGCTGTTTGGGCATGCTGGGAGTTGTAGTTTTGCAAAATCTGAAGGGCCACAGTTTATAGACCACTGCACAATGATCTCCAAACTGTGGCCCTCCAGATGTTGCAAAACTACAAATCCCAGCATGCCTAGACAGCAAACTGCTGTGTGGGAATGTTGGGAGTTGTAGTTTTGCAAGATCTAAAAGGGCCACAGTTTAGAGACCACTGCACAGTGATCTCCAAACTTTAGCCCTCCAGCTGTTGCAAATCTGCAAATCCCAGCATGCCCAAACAGCTGTCTGGGCATGCTGGGAGTTGTAGTTTTGCAACATCTGGAGGGCTACAGTTTAGAGATCACTGTATAGTGGTCTCAAAACTGTAGCCCTCCAGATGTTGCTAGGCAACTATTCACCGGCTTCCGTAGGATCGCAGCACCAGGGAACCTCACCAGGGAGCCGCATCGCCATTCTCTGCCGCCCGCCACCGATGATAAGTTGACCTCTGGCGCCGGTCACCTTTGGCTCCCCCGTTCTGCCAGGAATACTGTGGGTGGACAGAATGAGGGAACCGAACTTTCAGATCGCTGCGTGGGATATCAGGTGAGCATCCTTTTTTTTTCCCCCCTCAACTCTGCATATACCTATAGGGGAGGGGGGGATACTCTGCATGTATCTATGGGAAAGAGGGGGGTTACTCTGCATATACCTGGGGGGTTACTCTGCATACACCTATGGGGAAGAGGGGGGGGGTTACTCTGCATATACCTATGGGGAAGATGGGGGGGGTTATTCTGCATATACCTATGGGGGGGGGGTTACTCTGCATATACCCATGGGGGGATACTCTGCATATACCTATGGGAAAGAGGGGGGTTACTCTGCATATACCTATGGGGAAGATGAGGGGGGGTTACTCTGCATATACCTATGGGGAAGAGGGGGGGTTACTCTGCATATACCTATGGGGAAGATGAGGGGGGGGGGTTACTCTGCATATACCTATGGGGAAGAGGGGGGTTACTCTGCATATACCTATGGGGAAGATGGGGGGGGGGTTATTCTGCATATACCTCTGGGGGGGTTACTCTGCATATACCCATGGGGGGGTTACTCTGCATATACCTATGGGAAAGAGGGGGGGTTACTCTGCATATACCTATGGGGAAGATGAGGGGGGGTTACTCTGCATATACCTATGGGGAAGAGGGGGGTTACTCTGCATATACCTATGGGGAAGATCGGGGGGCTTACTCTGCACATACCTATGGGGAGGAGGGGGGTTACTCTGCATATACCTATGGGGAAGGGGGGGCTACTCTGCATATACCTATGGGGAAGAGGGAGGAGGGGGGTTACTCTTCATATACCTATGGGGAAGGTATAGGGTCCGCCCCAGGTGCCAAATGCTCTAGGTACGCCCCTGCGCGGCACCACTCACCACCTTGTAGATCGCTCTGCACTTGCAAGTTGGCACAGAGCTGCGTCTGGCCTCCGGTTAGTGGATTTGGCACAGTGGTTAGCTCCGTGCCAACCTGCATGTGCAGAGCGATCTACACGGGGGTGAGTGGTGCTGTGCATCAACCTTCTACAGTGGTCCCTCAACATACGATGGTAATTCGTTCCAAACGACCCATCGTTTGTCGAATCCATCGTATGTTGAGGGATTCGTGCAATGTAAAAAGTGCATTTAATACTCACCTGTCCCCGCCACTCCGGACCGTGTCCTCACCGCTCCCGATGCTGTCCCAGGGGCTCCCGATGCTGTCCCGCTGCTCCGGCGTCTTCTTCGGGATCCTCCGGTGTCTTCCGCATCTTCTCTGGTGTCCGGGCCTCGCTTTCTGGCGACGTTATTACGTTGCTGCGCCGGGACGTCGTGCGTAGTGACGTAATAACAACGCCGGAAAGCGAGGCCCGGACCCTGGAGAAGATGCAGAAGACGCCGGAGGATCGCGAAGTGGACCCGGAGCAGCGGGAATAGGTAAGTAAACCTGTCCGGGATGCTTAAACTGCTATCCGACAGCAGCTTAAGCATTTTGCGCTGTCGGATAGCAGTTAATGCGATGGCCCCGACATATAAAAGCATCGTATGTCGATTTGATCATATGTCGGGGCCATCGCATGTCGGGGGGGGGGGGGGGGTTTACTGTAATTGCTTTTAAGGGACTTATTTCACACTTGTATTGAGTGAATTTCATAAGAGGCTGAAGCATTTGATTATGGACATTTGATTTCTTATAGGTGGTTTTATTATATTCCATTTCTGTTTTATTCCATTTAATACTTATCATATTTATTTGTAATTTTTATAATCTTACTACTTCCATAGCAAGAGCCCTGCTTGGATAGTAGCGGATTACCATTTTATTTTATGTATAATAAATATTGTACACTTAATTAGCCATATCTCAGGTCCAGAATACTGATTTACAATGTTTTACTGTGACCCTGGATATCATCCTTTTCTCTACATTTATCTATCTTTCTATCTTTCACTCTTCACGATCCTTTGAGGACTGGTTTACTATTTTTTATAAAATTTTAGGTCTCTTTAGGGTTAAGATTACACCAGTTAACCTTGGGAACGTTCTTATGCTTTCGTGAGCTACTCCACCTCTTCATCACTTTAGTAATAACTTACCAGCTGCTCTTGGGTGAAGGTCGGAAAAAGGCAACAAAGGGCTGAAAAAAGGCCAGGATCATCACAAGGCATCCGAGGATAGCGTGAGTGCTTACGTTCTGAGACACACAAGAAACAAAAACATTAAAAGTGCATTATTATTATGTTAAACCTATCGGTTAAAGGGGCTATCCAGTGTTTTCTACAAGAATAATATGGTGATGTAGCAGGGGGGAAAATAGAAAACAAACCTATACTTGCCTAGCCCTATTCCCTCTCTGGTCCCCCACAACTACAGTTTGGCTCTGTCAGGTCTGCTGATCTTCTCTCTTCTTCCTGCGGCAAAGACAAGCAGGACCTGCTCCCTCAGCCAATCACTGGCCTAGGCGGGACAATGTTGGGTCCAATGTTGAGTCGGCAGGTCCTGCATCGAGTGCTCATCTGGGAAACAGGAAAAAGACAAAAGATCGGGGAACCGGACAGAGCCAAACTGGATCTATGTGGAACTAGAGGAAGGCTGGGGTTAGGTAAGAATGTTATTTTTTTTCTAGTTATATAAATAAAATAACACATTTATCCCAAATGATAAACACTATAAGAAATAAATAAATAAAAATTTATATATGGAGGGCGACATCCAGGGCAGCGGTGACGGTCGGGGGAGTATAACTTCCTATACGTATCATTGCACGGATCCCCCAACATAACAATGGTTTCAACTAACGATAGTTCATTTGGAACAAATTACCATTGTATGTTGAGGGATCACTGTATGTATATATATATATATATGTGTGTGTATATATATTAGTGCTGGGCGGTATACTGGTATGAACCGGATACGTTTTTTTTTTCTCCCACGGTATGGATTTTTGCCCATACCGCTATACTGGTCGGGCCCCTCCCCCACCCTCCGAGTCAATAAAAAAAATTAAACTTACCCGTAATGGGGGTGGTCCGGGCCATCCATCATTCCTGTAGTGTCCGGCGGCATTCCGGGTGGAGGGTGAACCGGTCCGGGCTGTCCTTCTTCTCTGGAGGTTCTCTTCTCCACTCCGGGCAGGCTCCGGCCTAGTACACTGCCGTGACGTCACTGCGCAGCACCGTCTATGCAGCGTTACTAGGCCGGAGCCTGCCCGGAGTGGAGAAGAAGGATAGCCCGGACCGGTTCACCCTCCACCCGGAATGCCGCCGGACACTACAGGAAGGATGGATGGCCCCGACCACCCTCCCCGGACGGTCCCTGCAGCAACTGGGAAGGCCCTCCAGCTGTTGCAAAACTACAACTCCCAGCATGCCCGGACAGCCAACGGCTGTCCGGGCATGCTGGGAGTAGTAGTTTTGCAACAGCTGGAGGCACCCCTAGTTGGGAAACACTGACCTATACTATACACTACTATATAGTCCAACATGCTGGGAGTTGTAGTTTTGCAAGAGCTGGAGGCTGTAGGGTTGTTTGTTACATCTATTTAAAAGGGTACTCCACTGCCCCAGTGTTCAGATCATTTAGTTCCAAAAGCCCATTTAGTTCCGCTGCGCCACCTCAATGCAAGTCTCAATGTAAAAAAAAAATAAATACCGTGAAATACCGTGATACCGTGATACTTTAGAAAAATACTGTGATACTCATTTTTGGTCATATCGCCCAGCACTAATATATATATATACCATATTTATCGGCGTATAACACGCACTTTTTAGGCTAAAATTTTTAGCCTAAAGTCTGTGTGCGTGTTATACGCCGATACCGCCCCAGGAAAGGCAGAGGGAGAGAGGCCATCGCTGCCCGCTTCTCTCCCCCTGCCTTCCCTGGGGTCTAGAGCGCTGCTGTCGGCCCTTCTCACCCCCTGGCTATCGGCGCCGCTGCCCGTTCTGTCCCCCTGACTATCGGTGCCGGCAGCGTCCGCGCTGCTGCAGGCCTCCGGCGTGCGTCCCCGGCGTTGTTGCTATGCGCTGAACGGCGCGGCGCATGACGTCAGTGCGCCGTGCCGTGCATAGCAACGACGCAGGGGACACACGCCGGAGGCCTGCAGCAGCGCGGACCCGACTCAGGTAATTATGCCACCGGGAATGGGGGGAGGCAACGGGGCAGCGGCGCCGGCAATGGGTGCCGCTGCCCCTTCTCTCCCCCTGGCTGTCGGCGCCGCTTCTCTCCCCCTGGCTATCGGCGCCGCCACCGATAGTCAGGGGGACAGAACGGGCAGCGGCGCCGATAGCCAGGGGGTGAGAAGGGCCGACAGCAGCGCTCTAGACCCAAGGAAAGGCAGGGGGAGAGAAGCGGGCAGCGACGGCCTCTCTCCCCCTGCCTTTCCTGGGGGTGTATCGGGGTATACACGCGCACACACGCACCCTCATTTTACCATGGATATTTGGGTAAAAAACTTTTTTTACCCAAATATCCTTGCTAAAATGAGGGTGCGTGTTATAGGCCGGTGCGTGGTATACTCCGATAAATACGGTATATATATACACAAATATATAGCTGTTTTTAATTTAACTTATTCTGTTTTAGTATGGTGAATTCATTTATCAGCGGTATGTATCCTAAAATAAAACCAGTCAAAAATATATATAAAAAAAATAACAATGAAAAAAAAAAAAGCTCTCAAAATTATGGCTCTTTAAAAAAAAAAAAAATGCAGTGACACCAATATTTTTTAAAGGGGGTTTTATTGCATAAAATTAGTAAGCAAAAAAAAAAACTATAAAAAATGTGGTATTGTCGTAACAGTAACTTACATTTACATGTCATTTATACTGGTAAATGTTATAAGAACAAATAAATAAAACAAAAACAATGGTAAAATTGCTATTGTAAAATATTTACTCCCCCATCCCACCCCAGAGTTACTAAAAGTTTATTACAGCATAATATTTATCCCAAAAAAGGCATAATTACAAAATACATAAAAAGTTATCGACGTCAACAGATGGATAAAAAGTTACGGTAAAACGTTGGTACTTACGTATGACCATCCTTTAGCCACTACAAATGACAATACAAATGCCACTATTGTCGCCGCCACGGTCAAAACCATAAAAACCATGTGCGCCTGCAACATAACAAGGATATTAGTATTGGTGAAGGTCAAAGTCAGGGAGCTCAAGCTTGAGTCAAAACAGCTAAGGCTAAGTTCACACTAGCGTCAGGAGATCGGTCACAGCCTCGATTCACGGAATTGTACGTGGGTCCATGGTTCTGGCTTCCGTCTGGCGTCTGTTGTTTTGCAGGATTTGAGTGGTAAAAAAAATATCTGCAGTCATTTTTTTCCCTCCGCTCATGTCCCATCGAGAACCGCTTTATTACCTGATGTCATATAGATATGTATGTGATGTCCCAGTACAGGATATAGTCCCATACAGTCCTTAGGCCCTATCAGGTTGAGTCCCTCTGTGTCCTAGGGGACCTCCTGCAGCGCCTCCCCCATAGTGTTATATGTATAAAGGACCTTTGAGTTAGTCACATGATACTGTTGTCACATGTTTTGTTAACCAGAGAGCACCATCTAACCAGGTGACCTGCATCTTGACCTATGGGCTCCTTGCTCAGCCCCCCTTTATAAGGAAGGGAGGAGCTGCAATCTGCCTATTTTGCTCTTGTGATTCATTCTCTGCCGAGGTCAAGTCCAGTCCAGACGTCTCAGAGCCAGTGTCCAGCACATCTGGAGGCCTCAAGCCTAAATTACAGCCACAAGTCAGTAAGTCAAGTCCTCTCTGTCTGCTGTCACTATCTTCAGTCAAGTCTATTATAGTCAGCATGGCTGTCATAAAGTCAGTCAAGTCACTGCAATTCCCAGCAAGCTGCGAGGTCCCCCGTGTTACTGGCCACCTCTCTGGGATCCTGGCCTAGTTGTAAAGACTATTACCATCTGTCTACCTCAGTAAAAGCTACTGTTAATCCTGACCTGGCCTTGGACGCTTATTTGCCCTGCCTAACTAGGACTAGCGGAGCTACCTTCAGGTGGTTACATAGGCAAACCATGCCCTGGCGTCACGAACATTTAGGCTAAGTTTCCACTTGTTTTTTTTTCCAGGCAGTTTTTGGAAAACAGCCACTGCAGTTTTTTTTAGCCAAAGCCAGAAGTGTATTCAAAAGGAATAGGACATATAAAGAAAGGACTTAAAGGGTAGCTCCCACCATCATGTTTTTTTTTTTCTGTCCCTGCCTATTGCCCTTCTATCTCTAACACCCTCCCTGCCTTTATTTTTATTTTTTTACTATTTTAAAAAGGGCATTTAGTCTGCCTGGTAGGGTGCTCCCTACCAGGCAGACTTCCCCAGCAGGCACCACGTCACTGATGCCTGCTGGGGGGTCCAACTTCCGCCCTTAGTTCTCCTAACAGGGTGCCTCCAGCTGTTTCACCACTACAACTCCCAGCATGCCCTGACATCTACTGGCTGTCAGGGCATGCTGGGAGTTGTAGTGGGGAAACAACAGGAGGCACACCGTGATGGCCCATCCCGCTCCTGCCGCGCAGCCCCCCTGGCCCCGCTGCACCGCACAACCCACTACCCCCCCCACCACCCTGCAAAAACATTAAGTAACAGACACAACATAGATAATCTTACCTGTCGCCGGGGCCTGCCAGGGAGCCTGCGCGCGTCCTCTTCATTCAAAGCGCTCGCTCCCGCCTGTCTGATTGACAGGCGGGAGCGAGCACCGCAGTGAATGAATTCCGACTCGTTGCCAGGCTTCAACGAGTCAAAATTCTGTACTGACGTCACAGCCCGATGCATTCGGCCACTATGAGGGCGACCCCTAGTGGCCGAATTAAAAAGTGATTTTAAACTGTTTTAAAATCACTTTTTTTAATTAAAGTATATTAGAGATATGTTGTAGTACTTAAGTACCACAACATATCAATTTTTTTTATTTCATGACAGCGCCCATTTAAACTTCTCCTCCCTTACGGATCCACTTCTGACTTTGGCTCAAAAACTGCAGTGACAGTTTTCCAAAAACTGCCAGAAAAAAAAAAAAAAAACAAGTGGAAACTTAGCTTTAGGGGTTAATACCATCTGCCCCATACACCTCACATTGCACCCCCGTGGCTCACCCCATGTGTTTATACAATAGAGCAGTGTTTCCCAGCCAGGGTGCCTCCAGCTGTTGCAAAACTACAACTCCCAGCATGCCCGCACAGCCAAAGGCTGTGCGGGCATGCTGGGAGTTGTAGTTTTGCAACAGCTGGAGGCACCCTGGTTGGGGAAACACTGCAATAGAGAGTATTAAAAAAAAAAAAAAAAACTTTTAGTGAATTTTGTGCCTTTTCATTACCTGAAACCAAACTGCTTTGCCCAAAATTGGTCTCTCTGCAGCCACTTTGAGATATCGAGCCAAAATCATCCCTAAACTTCCTGTGGTCATCCAAGCAATAAGCATGAGGGCCCCTGCAGATGTGAGAAGATAGAACGTCACATACACAGGTAAACTTCTCAAATACCAAATGCTTGGATAAAGGACTGAAACATTTTGGGGGAGATTTATCATTGCTTTACTGTGCAAAGTCCTTTTTTGTGGGGTTTTTTTTTGGTTAGTTTTTTGCGCTGTTTTTTGCTGTTGTGCATCAAATTTATCAAAAAAGGAGGTAAGACTTTAATAAATATTGTGCAAATTTAAATTCACCTCACAAACGTCTGTGAGCCTCCAAATTGGAAATTTGCTTTCGGTTTCCCCTCAGTCTGTGTGCCCCGGTTTCCCAGAGACCTGTGTGCCCCGTACAGAAGGTGCTGTCATAGCAGGTCGCCCTACTTGTAAGTGTTTAAAAAGGGGTTATCCGTTTTTTATATATATATATATATATATATATATATATATATATATATATATATATATATATATATATATATATCTCAACTGGCTCCAGAAAGTTAAACAGATTTGTAAATTACTTCTATTAAAAAAATCTTAATCCTTTCAGTACTTATGAGCTGCTGAAGTTGAGTTGTTATTTTCTGTCTAAGTCCTCTCTGATGACACCTGTCTTGGGAAACGCCCAGTTTAGAAGCAAATCCCCATAGCAGACCTCTTCTAAACTGGGCGGTTCCCGAGACATCAGAGAGCACTTAGACAGAAAAGAACAACCTTAACTTCAGAAGCTCATAAGTACTGAAAGTATTAAGATTTTTTAATAGAAGTAATTTGCAAATCTGTTTAACTTTCTGGAGCCAGTTGATATATATATAAAAAAGTTTTTTTTCCTGGAATACCCCTTTAAATGTTAAAAAAATGTTTTTGCCTGTCTTATTTTTGAACAAAGCTAAAATAAAAGCTACAAAGAAAAGCAGACATTACCAGGATACCAGTGGCCCTTTTTTTTTTATTTATTTACAAAATTGTCATACAGAGAGTTCTAAATAGTCCGGCAACAGCTGGAGACACTACTACTTTTTTTTTTTTTTTTTTTTTATGGGGGGGGGGGGGGGGGGTTGTTTTTTTTGCCCCCAAAGTGATAGGGGGAGATTTATCAAAACCTGTGGAGAGGCAAAGTTGCCCAGTTGGCCATAGCAACCAATCAGCTTCTTTTATTTTTCAAAGGCCTTGTTAACCCCTTAAGGACCGGGGTTTTTTCCGTTTTTGCATTTTCGTTTTTGGCTCCTTGCCTTTAAAAAACCATAACTCTTTCAATTTTGCACCTAAAAATCCATATGATGGCTTATTTTTTGCGCCACCAATTCTACTTTGTAATGACGTCAGTCATTTTGGGGGGTATGTATGAAGGATTTTACCCTGTTTTATTGACTCAAATTTGATTTGTCTCAAATTTCCTTTTATGTCACTTTTTTGCGACAAACAATTGCACCAAATGGTTTAGAACAAAATTACTGATTTCACTTTGTTAGTCGTGATTTCAGTTACAATCATTTTTGGTCTGGAATTGTTTAATTACGACTTTTCGATTTGGCGCAAGTTTAGGCGCAAATACCTTCATTTAGGCGCAAATCTACACCATGAATAAAGTGAGAGAGAAAATAGCTACAACAATAGAATGTCCCAAAGTCAGATTCACTGCCTGGAATTCTGGGGTCTGCGCCTTTTGTAGGGTTACATTTGTGCCAAAATTACAAACTTGCGTAAGACAATTGATAATTTTGGCACAAATACGCTCCATTTGACGCAAAAAAACATACATAAAATCACACATTGCTACACCATTATTGATACATACCCCCCCCCCCCCCCCCCCTTTACCCATAAATCTACGGCGGAATGGAAAAAAATAATTGTGAGACAAAATTGAAAAAAAATAAAAATTTCGGTAAAAATGACACCTTATCTTTATTCTGTAGGTCTATACGGTTAAAATGATACCCTACTTTAAGCAATCAGATGCGAAAACGCGTTTGGGGTCTGAGGTGAGAGGAGCTCTATAGGTGCCTTGGTCATATGCTGCTACTTTGCAATTGTATTTTTACTTGTATTGTATTTTACTGCATTTATCACGCTTTACCATTTCCGTTGTGCAGGAGTATGCTGGAGACAACCCCTCATGTTTTCTGCAGATACCTGCGCCATGTGGCAGTTTAATAATGACTTATGTCTTTAATGTCTGACTTATGTAGATCATCCCTGGTATCTTAGTCTGCACCTTTGCTCTTGCATATCGGTGCCATATAACCGTATTAATATCCTCTACCTCATCTCTACTTCCTGAGTCTTTATGGTACCTGTCAATTTACATGTTTTTTATGTTTTTATATATATTGTGTGACTGTCTTTAATAAAGTTTGTTCACCTTTTGTTACTTACATTGTGGTTGTTTGGTCTCTCTTTTGGTGTTTATATTCTTTGTTGACCACACAACATTGATTAAAAGATAGACTCTTTTTTCTTTGGTAATATATATATTATACAAAAAAGAAGATTGCAGCAGCACACATTGGTCAAAAAATGTAGGTTCTTAGCGCACTTTTTTGATCAAAAACGTGTCCCCCATCCACCACGGGGAGGTGGCCTCATTTAGGATGGGACCCTAACACACATTCTGAGCCTAACACTCATATCACTCACCTCTGCTGGGCATATAGCCTCTGACGGGGTGACATGCTGGATCCATATACAATTTAAAACACCACCTGGGAGAAAGGGGAGGGGTGCACAGCTAAAGAGGGTGCCATTCCCCCTGTGTAGTAAATACAAGCAAAAAGAAAAATAGCCAGCACAACAACCTAATACACGGGTGCACACTGCTGTGACAGATACAGAGTATACAAAAAAGAAAGGTGGTGTTTTAAATTGTATATGTATGCCCAGCAGAGGCGAGTGTTATGAGTGTTAGGCTCAGAATGTGTGTTAGGGTCCCATCCTAAATGAGGCCACCTCCCCGTGGTGGATGGGGGACACGTTTTTGATCAAAAAAGTGCGCTAAGAGCCTCAATTTTTTGACCAATGTGTGCTGCTGCAATCCTCTTTTTTACTTAACTACACCAAAAGAAGAAGATACCAGTAAACTTATTTGAATACAAAAAATAGTGGGTAAGCTTTATTGAAGTGCATTATAAAATCATACATAAAATACAAGGTACTATACAGATGAAGGCTACAGAAGAAAGGTAGTGATACTAGATCCACAAAGGTAGACAATACAGACGGCAGGGATACAGTCCACAGATATCAAATTGCAACATGCCCATAAGTAATAAAAAATAAATAGTATAACATACATATAATGGATGTATAAAGCTGATAAATGTCCTCAAAGAGGCTATAGGTAAAGTGCAAAGAACAAGTAGTAAGGCACCTAGCCCTATTCAGAGGTTAATCAGCAGCAATAGATAAGAGCATAAAGAACAGCATAAAATAACATAACAGATACCTGCCATACACCAAAAGGGGAGATCACTACCTGTACCCCTGTAATCCTCTTTTTTGTATACTCTGTATCTGCCACAGCAGTGTGCACCCATGTATCTTTTTGCTTATATATATATATATTATTATTATTATATATATATATATTTTTTTTTTCCTGGATACCACTTTCTGTATCAACTGGCTCCAGAAAGTTAAACAGATTTGTAAATTACTTCTATTAAAAAAATCGTAATCCTTTCAGTACTTATCAGCTGCTGAAGTTGAGTTCTTTTCTTTCTCTTATGACAAGTGTCTCGGGAACTGTCCAGAGTTGAAGCAAATCCCCATAGCAAACCTTCTACTTCTACTCTGTGCAGTTCCCGAGACAAGCAGAGGAGTCAGCAGAGAGCACTGTTGCCAGGCAGAAAACAACAACTCAACTTCAGCAGCTGATAATTATTGGAATGATTAAGATTTTTTAATAGAAGTCATTTACAAATCTGTTTAACTTTCCAGTTGATTTTATATATATATATATATATATATATATATATATATATAAAATCCAAAAAGGGAAGTGGCACTCCAAAGTACAAAAAGCGGTGTATTTATTCACCCATTAAGTCAGTGCGACGACGTTTCAACCTCACAATGAGGTCTTTCTCAAGCGGGAGAAAGACCTCATTGTGAGATTGAAACGTCCCACTGACTTAATGGGTGAATAAATACACCGCTTTTTGTACTTTGGAGTGAGTGCTGCTTCCTTTTTTTGGATTGTACTTTGAGAAGGTTTGGAGTTTGAACCTGCTGAAGCTGAGCACTCACCCAGGACTTGACGTCCGTTTTACAGTGCCGGTTCCCTTTCCTAATATATATATATATATATATATATATATATATATATATATATATATATTAGAGATGAGCGAACTTACAGTAAATTCGATTCGTCACGAACTTCTCGGCTCGGCAGTTGATGACTTATCCTGCATAAATTAGTTCAGTCTTCAGGTGCTCCGGTGGGCTGGAAAAGGTGGATACAGTCCTAGGAAAGAGTCTCCTAGGACTGTATCCACCTTTTCCAGCCAACGTGAGCACCTGAAAGCTGAACTAATTTATGCAGGAAAAGTCATCAACTGCCGAGCCGAGAAGTTCGTGACAAATCGAATTTACTGTAAATTCGCTCATCTCTAATATATATATATCCTGGAATACCCCTTTAATCTCTTCGAATGGCAAAAATCTACTTTTTCCCTAAGACCTCTTAAAACCTGAAAAATCAGATGGTGTTAGAGAGCAGGAGGGGCGCAGCTGGCTGAAAACGTTCAGAATAACTTGTATTTTATTCTTTCTTTTAGGCGTCCAGTGGGCGGAGTTACTTAATGAGTGCCATTGTCTCCTGTATGACTGTGTATATAGAGGACCACCCACTGGACTCCTAAGTCCAGAAAGAGCGGTGATTTAAATGAGGTGCGTTGAAGTAATACCGAATCGCGTTTTGCAGGATCAGTACACTCAGGGGCGGATGTAGATGTTCCTGAGTCTTTAGAAATGTGTCCATTTTGCAGTCAACATTGATTTTCTTTTGTTAACAAAATAATATATCAGCATTGCTAGGGAGTTATTCAAGTTTTTTGCGCCAGAGGATCAGACATCAGAGCCTGAATACATATGTAACCTTAAAGGGGCACTCCGGTGCTCCAGCGTTCTGAACATTTTGTTCAGAATGCTCGGAGTTGGAGGCTGTGATCGTGATGGCCACGCCCCTTGTGATGTCACACCACGCCCCCTCCATTCATGTCTATGGGAGGGGGCGTGTCAGAAGACACGCCCCCTCCCATAGACATGAATGGAGGGGGCGTGGTGTGACATCACAAGGGGGCATGGCCATCACGTCACAACCACTGCCGCAGGAACCCAGCATTTGTTTAGAACGCCGGGTGCTGTGGGAGATCGTGGGGGACCCCCGTGATCAGACATCTTATATGATGTCTAGCAGTGGAGTAGCCCTTTAAGAAGTATTATTACTTTGATGCTTTGTGTGACAGATGATGTGTGACTTACCGTGAGCTTTTACCATAATGTGTCTTTGTTCACTTTGAGTCACATTGGAAGCGGCAGAGAGATTAACTTTGGTGTCACTGGAGAAAATACCGGACCCATGGAATCGGATCCTCCCTGAGGAATAGAGCAGCGATATAGTACGTTTTTCACAAAGTCAGAAGCTTTACAAAAGGTGATGCTCTCTAGAGAGAAAAATAATGGTCCAGGCACTCCCAGGGGTACTCCACTGGAAAATATATATATTTTTATAAATCATCTGGTGCCAGAAAGTTAAACAGATTTGTAAATTACTTCTATAAAAAAAAAAAAAAAAAAACTTAATCCTTTCAGTACTAATGAGCTGCTGAAGTTGAGTTGTTCTTTTCTGTCTAAGTGCTCTCTGATGACACCTGTCTCGGGAACTGTCCAGAGTAGAAGCAAATCCCCATAGCAAACCTCTTCTACTCTGTGCAGTTCCCGAGACAAGCGGAGATGTCAGCAGAGAGCACTGTTGCCAGACAGAAAAGAACAACTCAACTTCAGCAGCTGATAATTATTGGAAGGATTAGGATTTTTTTTTTAATAGAAGTAATTTACAAATACCCCTTTAACAATTCATTTGAGAATACGTATGTACTGTGACAATTCACTAGGGATTGTGATGGATAACAATATGGCAAATTAAAAATGTACTAAATGGACTAATGCATGGTGAGTGGGTTAAGTGCTGAGTGGTGATGATCGGAAAACACTCCAGATTTGTTTTGGGAGGGTTTGATAGAATCAGACATCAATTTTGTTTCAGATTTGATGACTAATTCGGATTTAGCCCTACACCCCCTGGGCCAGGTGCAGAACATCCAGCCAATGGGGAATAAAGAATTAGGCCTGAAAAGTGAAAAACAGTAAAAACATCCACCAAACCTGGTCCAACGAGCAAGGACAGAAAGCAGCAATGTCTCAGGAGCTCCAGTGACATCGCATTATAACAGATAAAAACCAACAATCCAAAGGCAGAAAAAAAGAAACCAACGTTTTTGCCATACTGTTTTCTATCCGTTTTTCTAAAGAAAACCGTATGGCAAAAAAAACGGATGGAACAGTATGGGAAAAAGTAAACCGTATGCGTTTTTAAACTTTATACTGTTTTTAAAAGTGCATACGGTTCCGTCCGTTTTTATGTTATTTTTTTAAAACATCCGTTTTTGAAAAAGTTGTAAATTTTTTATGGGAGGGGTCTTGGGTGGGGACTTTAGGATGCAAATGCGCATGTGCAAAGTAAAAACCGTATACGTGTTCGTTTCCCATTGACGTCCATGTTAAAAAAAAATTTATGTGGTTGCAGTGCGGTTTTTAAACCGGAGACGAAACCGTGGTCAACTACGGTTTTGAGTACGGGAGAAAACCCGAATTGCACGCAAACCGTACGCATCCGGGTGCGTTTTCAATACGATTCCATACGTTTTTAATAATGAAAAAACGAATACGGAAAACGTACTTGAAAAACGTGGTGTGAACCCAGCCTAATAGAAATGTCCACGCACCTGGGATGATGCACTAATATAATAGCAAATGCAACCATGGATGGTGCTTACGTAAAGAAAAAATCCATAGGAATAATACTAACTGTACATAGAATAGGAATCGGAGCACTCACCAAATCACTTCTGGTTCCGGTAACTTACGAGATGTTCGGATGGTAGTGGTGGAGGCGGTGGATGGTAACGGGGGAGTTCAGACGCTGACCTCCGAGATGTTATCCTCTTCGGATGGTAGTGGGGAGGCGGTAGATGGTAAGGGGGAGTTCAGACGCTGGCCACGGACCGTATCACGCCGCTTGGTGCTTCGTCAGGCCATGGCCTGACGAAGCGCCAAGCGGCGTGATACGGTCCGTGGCCAGCGTCTTAACTCCCCCTTACCATCTACCGCCTCCCTACTACCGTCCGAAGAGGATAACATCTCGGAAGTTACCGGAACCAGAAGTGATTGGGTGAGTGCTCCGATCCATATAATTTGAACAGTTAAAGGGGAACTACCGTGCTGACAACTTATCCCCTATCTAAAGGATAGGGGATAAGTTGCCTGATTGCGCAGAGTCCCCCCGCGATCTCGCACGCAGCACCCCGCTCTCATCAGGCCCCGGAGCGAACATCTGCTTCGGGTCTGATGACGGGACCGGTGATCGTGATGTCACAGCTCCGCCCCGTGTGACATCACGCCCCGCCCCCTCAATGCAAGTCTATGGCAGGGGCGAGACTCCGGCCCCGTTATCGGCAGTCATCAGACCCGGAGCGATGTTCGCTCCGGGGCCTGATGAGAGCGGGGTGCTGCATGCGAGATCGTGGGGGTCCCCAGCGGCGGGACCCTGCGTGATCAGGCAACTTATCCCCTATCCTTTAGATAGGGGATAAGTTGTCAGCACGGTGGTACCCCTTTAACATTATAACAGATGCCATACGTTGTTATCCATCACTTATAGGCCAATATATGTATCAATGAAATGGATATATTTTTTTTTTAAAGGATCTCAAACCTGTAATACAAAAAAAAAATTATAATATATATATTGCAGACTAGACATTACCCACCGTTATCAGAAGGCCCATAAGCCACCAATATGTAGTACGCATCAGAACTGTTACTGGATCGGGCTTGGAGGACCGGAGGTTGGGTTGAGATCGGATTTTTTGAAGTGAAAGAACATTGAATGACGCCGCCGGTGAATGATGTCATCCTGACATTTACATTACTCTGTCAGATAGGAAAGAGATAAAGAACAACTCAATAGGATAGAGCGGACCTATGTGTACGCATTTATAGATTGTTTATAAGACTTTGTGTATCAATATATTTTAATACTATATATATATATATATATATATATATATATATATATATATATATACGGTATATCTCAATATACCAAAAACTCAGCTCACCAAGGAGAGATGATCATAGATGAATGGGCACAGCATTCATTTAGTGATCATTGAGGGTCTCAGCACTGATTATTGGAGGGGGGTGGTGTGGGGTTGGGGCCATATCGACATATCGCAATTCGCTAAAAATCGCGGTGCAGCCCAAGTACCGTATTTTTCGCCGTATAAGACGCACTTTTTCTTTGGGGGGAAAAAGTCGGTGCGTCTTATACGGCGAATACACCCCTATCGCGGCGGTCCCTGCGGCCATCAACGGCCGGGACCCGCGGCTAATACAGGACATCACCGATCGCGGTGATGCCCTGTATTAACCCTTCAGACGCGGCGATCAAAGCTGACCGCCGCGTCTGAAGGGAAAGTAACACTAACCCGGCTGTTCAGTCGGGCTGTTCGGGACCGCCGCGATTTCACAGCGGCGGTCCCTAACAGCCCAACTGAATAGCCGGGTTAGTGCTTACAGGACACCGGGAGGGACCTTACCTGCCTCCTCGGTGTCTTCTCCGTTCAGGGATCCCCTGTATGGCCGGCGCTCTCCTTCCTCGTCATCACGTCATCGCGTACGTGCGTCGGCGTGCGTAACGACCTGATGACGGCAACGGAGAGCGAGGATACCCGGCCGGCAGCTGAGACGTTCCGGAGCGACGGGGACAGCGATGGAGCAACATCCAGGGCAGCGGTGACGGGTCCGGAGCGGCGGGGACACGCGAGTATTACCTCCTATGCAGTGGTCTTCAATCTGCAGACCTCCAGATGTTGCAAAACTACAGCTCCCAGCATGCCCGGACAGCCAACGGCTGTCCGGGCATGCTGGACGTTGTAGTTTTGCAACAACTGGAGGTCTGCAGGTTGAAGACCACTATTGGGTTCAAAATCTTTATTTTTTTAGATTTTGCCCCTAAAAATTGGGTGCGTCTTATACGCCGGTGCGTCCTATAGGACGAAAAATACGGTATATACTGAGAACCAATATCAATTGTTTGGAAAAGAGATGGAGCAAGATATCGACAGGTAATGATGTAACGTGTGCCAACAGTATGAGGAAAAAATGAAAACAAATAGGTAACAATACTGTAGTACTAGGGACTAATATGTGTCTGCCAGTTGCCTGATCATATACGCGGTATTATATTGTATATTGTCCGGTGTATGTAACCTCAGAAGACCTTTGAGGACCCTTTCGATCTTTCTTACCAATGGTAGAATTAAAGGTGCCTTCCTCCCTTCAGAATAGGCGTGCTGGATTTCCACTTGTCCATTTGCGTTTATCACACAGATGTATATGTCGTCTTCTCCCTGGAACATCGAGAATGTTGGGGGGAGGGGGGGGGGGGGGTTCACATATTTTTGTACGTTGATCACATATCACAGATCGCATATTTATTTCCTATTTATTTCCTTACCATGAGCCGGTCATCTGAAAAGCCAATAGAGACATAACCGGCTGAAGGACCGCTGATCTCGTAATGATAGGTCCCGTCATCGGTCTTGGCGGAGGACATGAAGACGCAGCTACTACTTGAGGAAGGGTCACAATCCGAAGGACTACTGAGGCAAGTCTTCCGGGTACCACAGGTCTCACTGGAGATGGAAGAAGAATAAGGAGGGCGGCTGGAGGAAACATGGGTAGATGGAGGAGCACTTGTGGTTTTTGGACTTGAAGCATTAGAGGTGGGAGAAGACGCGATCGGGCTGCTTGTTGTGGTGTTGCCAGAGGAAACCTATTGAATGGAAATTAATAATAATATTTATTTGTTAAAAAAAATTCGTGTGAGACCCAACTCAATCTATTATTTATTATTCTATTAATCGTACATATAAATAAATAACTGATTGAATGAATAAATGAAATAAAAATAGGTAAATAATTAACTAATAACTAATTATTATTATTATTATAAATATTTATATTCCTGTTTTTATTTCCAATTTTTGTCTCTTATTTTTACTTTATTCTCCAAATTTTTTTTTTGTCATATACAAAATACATGCACAACACACAATGGGGGAGATTTATCAAAACCTGTCCAGAGGAAAAGTTGCTGAGTTGCCCATAGCAACCAATCAGATCGCTTCTTTCATTTTTCAGAGGCCTTTTCAAAATGAAAGAAGCGATCTGATTGGTTGCTATGGGCAACTGGGCAACTTTTCCTTTGCATAGGTTTTGATAAATCTCCCCCCCAATATCCACATAACTATAGTTTCTGAACTAACCCAACTAGAGGACGGTAGTTCTCTTTCTTTGGCCAATAATATTTATTTATATAGCGCCAAGAGATTCCGTAGACATTACAATATTACACATAAATATTCAGGAGGAGTGAGGACCCTGCTAGGGAGAGCTCATAGACTATGAGGTCTGGGGCTGAGACGAAGGGGAGAAAGTGCTTTATTGACAATGGTCCGGCCATGTTTTATAATTGGGGATGTTACATAAAGGAGGGTGAACCGGTCACTAGCCAATTTATCAATGTCTTAAGAGTAGAGAGCGTAGGGGGAGACCTGCAAAGAATAGGGGATAAGATGTCTGATCACAGGGGTTCCGCCATTGGGAATCCCCCACGATCTCCCTGCGTCACCTAGTGTTCATTTAGAAGGCTCGTGATGTCACGGCAACGCCACGCCCCCTCAATGCAAGTCTATGGGAGGGGGCGTGGTGGCCATCATGCCCCCTCCCATAGATTTGCATTGAGGGGGTGTGACCATGACGTCACGAGCCTCCGTCCCGCATCACCAGTCATCAAAAATCGCTTTGTGCACCAGATGTCTGGGGTGCCACCGCCGAGATTGCGGTGGGGTCCCCATTGCCGGGACCCCCACGATCAGACATCTTATTCCCTATCCTTTGCATAGGGGATAAGATGTCTAGGAGTGGAGTACCCCTTTAAGGTCCTGCATGCTGGGAGTTGTAGTTTTGTAACATCCAGAGGACAACAGTTTGGAGACCACTACTATAGAATAAAAACTCCATGAAATACTTACAGTGAGCACAGGACTTTCCACTCCCACCCAGTACGTGCTCTTTGATTGAAGAAATGTTGCTCTGAATGAATGAAAAACATGTTAGCCATTGAAAACATATGTAACCGAGTGAATTAAAGCACAACTACGATGTTGGTCGGGTGGCAGGATAACTTCATAGCTGGAGACTACAGTAACCAGGACACGGATTTTCCAGGAGTCCCATAGACTTGTATGGGACTTCAGGCAAATCTGCTTTAGCAGCGGGCAAATCTACGGTTGCGGAGTTGCCAGGAGATTTAAAAACGCATATTGTACCGCTGGACCAACAATGGCGCTGAGTTTTAAATAAATTACTTTTATACCTGAGTTTGCCACACAGAGCAAAAAAAAAAAAAATATATATATATATAATAATAATAATAATAATAATAATAAATATATATATAGATATATATAGATATATATAGATATATATATTTTATATACCGTATATATTATATATATATATATATATATATATATATATATATATAATATATATATATATATAATATATATATATATATATATATATATATTATATAATATATATATATATATATATATATATATATATGAACTTTTGTATATACTGAGCCTTAGTGGAATCTCTGCAATGTATATGCACTCACATGCCACTTTGTGAAAGGAGTACTCCGCCCCTAGACATCTTATCCCCTATCCAAAGGATAGGGGATAAGATGTCTGATCGCGGGGGGTCCTGCCGCTGGGGCCCCCGCGATCTCTGTGCAGCACCCAGGGTTCGTTTAGAATCCTTGGTGCGGGCTGCAGGGTCGTGACATCAGGGTCATGCCCCTCGTGACATCACACCCCACCCCTCAATGCAAGTCTATGGGAGGGGGCGTGGCAGCCGCCACGCCCCCTCCCATAGACTTGCATTGAGGGGGCGTAGCGTGACATCATGACTCCGCCACCCGCTCCAAGCGTTCTGAACAAAATGTTCCGTACGCTGGGGCAGCGGAAGTACTCCTTTTAAGTACACCTATTCATCAACAAAAAAAAAAAAACTAATCAGCTAGTCGACACCATCTCAAGGTATTTAGGAATGTAGATGTGGTCAAGACAACTTGCTGATATTCAGACCGAGCATCAGAATGGAGAAAAAGGGGGATTTAAGTAACTGTGAACGTGACCCGGTTGTTGTTCCCAGACGGGCCGCTCTTAGTATTCCAAAAACTGCTGATCTAATGGGATTTTCAAGCGAAACTATCTTATCACAATATGTGGTAACCACGTTGCCTCTAACTGAAGACCCCTACGGACAGAGATCGCTGCTATTAGGAGCTTTGTATAATTAAATGAAATGACATTGGACTTTACGATCACTTTATCACTGATGTGTACATACGGCCATGTGACTTATCTTAAGAGCATACAGTATAGAACATTTTGCATTATCTTAACATTCATGAATTGCCCTGCAATGAAAATTCTCGTCCGACTGTTCAACGCTCCAAGTGTAAAAAAAAGTCATTAAAAGTCATTTTACCGCATAACTCGTGTTGACCATAGGACAAATACAATCACTGTGCTGTCAAGGTTATCACGTAATCGTTCAATACGTGTCGCCCTGTAGCTGCGCATCCAGGGTAAACATTACATTACACGATCTTCTTTCTTTTAGAAGTCATATACTGATCTATCAATAGGTAATAATTAATAACAACTAATATACATCCTACACGTTAATAATGGGATGTCTATTAGGTACAAGGACTTGTACAGGGGGAGTGCAAAGGTTGTAGTCTTCGAAGGCCAGTAATGTCATACAGAACACATTCACAAGGGATTGTAATTAATATGTTGCTGTTAGGAAAGGGGGCAGGGAACAGGGAGAGTTTTTTGGATATGCTCTGTGACCTGTGCAGAGTAGCAGGAGGCTGAGCTCTGATCATCATCTATTGTAATCCTGTTTTAGCAGTGTACTAGTGACATATTTCACTGTAATCCTGTTTGTCATGATTAGGAGAACACTGTTGAAAAGGGATTTCTACAAGACAGGAAGGGTCAACTTATTATTGGCCTGAATGAAAACTGTTAGGGTCATGAAAGGGGGCGGTAGGGATCTAGTAAGTCTTAACTGTCCCTACGTCCACTGTCCCTACCGATTGCCTACCCGCCCTAAATAATGGTTCAGCAACACGAGGATGGACCCTATACTGCGCTAAAGTGCATGGGTGTAAGAGTCAAACAAAACGAACCAAACTGTACACGTCGGGAAACAAGTCAGGAACATAACGGGAATACTACAAAGCTAAAAACAGATAAACCAGGCAGGATATAGCATTCTAACAAATAGTTCAAGAACCAGGATCAAGACTAACGGCAGATATGATAATATGAACAAGACTAGATGTGAGGATAAGTATACAGCAGACAAAACCAGGAGATGCAGGGGATGAACAGGTTAACTGAATGTCAGAACACTAAATGGGTCAGGAAATTAAAAGCACTGTTCACACTGAACAGGAGACACACTAGACAGCCCACTTCAATCATGGGGAGACATCAATACTAAAGCCAAATAGGCTCCTAGCCAGCAGGCACACTACACATTGTGAACAAGATGCTAGCCTAGGAGGAAACAAAAATCCTAAATACAGGCAAACACGGGTACAGACACAAGACTAACTCACTCCTAGATAGACGGATAAGCACAAGACTCAGAACAGGATTCTATCCTAGGAGATCCAGTATTAAACAAGGGTCAAAACAGGACTGACAAACTCACAGTGTGAATACAGACTAAGGAAATACAAAGCAGAACAAACAATACGAGAATACTAAAACCTGACAAAGGTACTAAAACAAGGCAGGCTAAAATCTAGATATCAGACAGGACAGATAACCATGGGTAAACTCAGGATATATGTTTACAAACAGACATAGTGAACATAATGCAAACATGGTCAGAGTAACAGGTGTAATCACCAGCCCAGAGCAGCACCTGAAGAGGCCTTATATATCCTCCCAGTGCTGAAGGGCTGGAAAGTTAACTCTTCCCAAGCCAGAGAGAATAAACACTGAAACTGTCAAGACCTAAAAATAATGTCTGAACAGGACCCAAAGCAGAAAAATGCACAATACAGATAAATGGATATTAGTTACTTGGCACTACTGTATGCACGTGTGTATGACATGGAAGTATTCCACTAATTGTAAGATACTAATGAGTCAGATAAAAAGATGTAAACAGAATAATTCATGTGGCCCAATATTTTTGTTGTTGGATCTCACATCTGATCTGTGTTTCAAAACCAGGATGTCTCAAGCTGTTGCAAATCTACAAGGCAACAGCCGATTCATGCCATTACAGCACTTATTTGGGCCCAAAACAGCTGTTGCCTTACAACACTGTATATTGTGCAAATCATTAAGCACAAAAATACATTTTGGCGAAGCCTTGTGAGGATTTGGATGTCCAGCAGCTGCTCTCCAAACCTTGTCATCAAGTGTATTCACCACTGCTGACGGGTTAACCATTTGTGGAATGTCCACTCGGAAAATGTCTGGTGGACAGTCCGCAAACAGCGGGTACCTGTAGAACATGCCACATGCCGGAGCTAGGACTGCTCGGAAATTGGAAGTCTCCATAGGCAATTCATTTCCGAGATGATTCCACTAAAAGAATGTTAAAGGGGTTATCCAGGAAAAACAAAAAAAACAAGGCTACTTTCTTTCAAAAACTGCTCCCTGTCTGTCTCCAGATTGAGTGTGGTTATGCAGCTCAGTTCCATTGAAGTGAAAAGCGCCAAGTTGTAATACCACACCTAACTTAGAGACAGACAGGGAGGTTTTTTTTTTAAAAGAAATCAGCTGTGTTTTTCTATTCCTGGATAACCCCTTTAATTCATTCTGCGAAGGTCAGTTTATTCTGCAGATTCTGCTGCACAGTGTAGCACAATCCTATTGAGAACACACTGGGACTTGTAGTTTTGCAACAGCTGGATGCACCCTGGTTGGGAAACACTAATCTATTTTATAAAATATTTTGTAGTATTCAGTTTGGCTACTAAGCCTTATAATACAAGCTGTAGCTTTCTTTTCTGTACAAATCTTTCAAAAGTCTCCTCCTTATCATCACAGACTGGAGTAGAGAGAAAAGTGACATCAATAGTTGTAGGATCTGGTTCTAACTTAAAAGGGTACTCCGCAGCTAGACATTTCATCCCCTATCCAAAGGATCGGTGATAAGATTGTGATTGTGGGGGTCCCGCTGCTAGTGCCCCCTGCAATCTCCTGCCGCACCCGGTGTTCTAAACAAATGCCGGGTTCCTGCGGCAGTGGTTGTGACGCCATGGCCACGCCCCCTCATGATGTCTCACCACACCCCCACAATTCATGTCTATGGGACCCCCTCCCATAGACATGAATTGTGGGGGTGTGATGTGACGTCACGATTGGGCGTGGCCATGGCGTCATGACCACTGCCACACACCCCTTTCATTCATATCTATGGGAGGGGCATGCTTCCCGCGTGCCCCTCCCATAGACATGATTGAAAGGGGTGTGTCGTGACATCACAAGGGGCGTGGCCGTGATGTCATGATCATGGGGTTAATTAAGGTTGTAATAAATCTTATTACAGACAAATTACTTATCAGACTCCTTGATTCCTTCCCCCAACAACCGGTAACATTGAATTTATTGATTTATTTTTTTTAAACATGGGGGACATTTATCACACAGTTCTCTTGGAGGTAAAAAGTTGTGAATTCTTGCACAATGGGTCAAAAATTTGCAAATTGGTAAAAAAATTAACAATTTGACTGCTTGTTGCAGTGGACTGGGATTTTTTGTGGAAATTTATTGTGCAATCTCACACCAGTCTGCACGCTTAAAGAGGAACGGAAGTTGATGACATCATGACTCTGCCCCCGTGTGACGTCACGCCCCGCCCCCGCAATGCAAGTCTATGGGAGGGGGCGTCACGCCCCCTCCCATAGACTTCCATTGAGGGGACGGGGCGTGACGTCACATGGGGGCGGAGTCGTGACGTCACAAACTTCCGTTCCCGTGGTTGGGACCCAGACCCTCCAGCGCTTCCGGACCAGAAACAGGTGGGTGCCGCATGCTATATTGTGGGGGTCCCCAGCGGCTGGACCCCGGCGATCAGACATCTTATCCCCTATCCTTTGGATAGGAGATAAGATGTCTAGGGTTGGAGTACCCCTTTCAAGCAGGAGCACATCCCCATAGCAAACCTTTCCTGCTATGGGCAGTTCCTGACATGGACAGAGGTGTCAGCAGAGAGCACTGTGGACAGACAGAAAAGAACAACTCAACTTCCTCTGTAGTATACAGCAGCTGATAAGTACTGGAAGGATTAAGATTTTTAAATAGAAGTCATTTACAAATCTGTTTAACTTTCTGGCACCAGTTGATTTGAACACAGTTTCTGATCTGGAGTACCTCTTTATTTTAGGCAAAGTTTGCCATCTGTTAATAAGGAGTCCGTGGTGTACGACAAATCTCATCCAAAGTTTCCCTGCACTTTATAATGTTTTAATTTCTCCTAGGTAAAATAATACTTACCTAAATATTACATTGTTGACTGATGCCGGTGCCACCCACAATGCGGAGATGTTGAGTTTTTTGCTTGAATCTTTATGGGTAACTGTGGAATCCTGGGAAAGACAACACATATATTCAGCAACTGTTTCTAATGCCGATCCCACCCTCTCAAATGTATTCATTATATCAGATAGGTTTTTGGTTGTCAAGTACTGTAAGTAGCCTGCACAGAGTGTAACGTTTCTTTTCTTAAGCTAAGTTTCTACTTGGTATTTTTGTGCTGCGGTTTTTGGGTAGAAAAAAAAAATGCATGGAAAAAAACGCCTGGAAATACGCCAGTGCAATTTCCTGCATCTGGCGTTTTTCTGGCGTTGTTTCATTTGTGTGGAAATTGCACCTTGGCAGTTTTTTTGGTACCCAGTGGCAGTTTTTCTGGCGTTTTTTCTGGCATTTTTAATCCAAAAAAAAAACACAGGGTAAAAACCTCAGTGGAATTCTAGCCTTGCAGCTAACATTTTTTGGCGTAAAAAAATGCCATGCGGCAGAACTGACGTTTTTCTTGGCATTTCCCCCCCCCCCCCCCCAAAAAAAAAAATCACGTAGAAACTTAGCCTTACATGGATGAAATCTGGTCTGTAACTATCAGTGTCATGGTAAGAGGCGTAGCTTGTAGCCCCGATACAAATTCTGCAAGAGGGCCCCATATGCCAATTATAATACTGGTCTCTTATGGGAAAGATGTGCTTTGGGGCCCCCTTAGGCAACAGGGTGCCGATGCGACTGCTACCGCTATAACTACTCCCCTGGTCATGGTGCACAGCTGGATCAAATGCTATTCCTCAATACAAACTACGATCAAAATGTTGTGGCTGTCAAAGCAAGAACACAAAATAATTTCTCACCATCCTGCAATTTTATTTGAACCAAGGGCGTATGCGCCAAAGTGGTAGACCATGCAACTGCTATCAGGCCCTTGGAGAGAGGTGCCCCTGTCCATTCCTTTTTCTTTTGGTAAGAACCTGTGCAATCACAGAACTCCCAAATAACCAATTACATATACTGTGTAAATAAAAAAGAAAATCACTCTAGAACTAGCATAAAAAAAACTAACTTTTAATATACAGTGGTCATTCAACATACGAGGGTTTCAACATAAGATAGGCTCTCTGAGGGTATTGTATGCTAAATACAGCATCGCGTTACGATGCCTGTGAATGTTGAGGTCATCCCGCAAGACACCTATCTGGTGACACAAACTGACGCAGCTGCCTCCAGGCTGTTAAATGTGCCCGTACACACCGTAAACTCTGCTGTGGGCCATTGATTCACATCAGACACATGTCCTGGCTCCTTAGCTTTAGTGTCATTGCTCTGTCTCCTCAGCAATGTCCAATAAAGTTCTTAATGAAACGTACGTCGGGGCTGGTGGAGGCTGGTGGACACCAGGCTAACCCTTGAAGAAGATCCTTGAAGAAGAGACCCTTGATAAAGTTCTTAAGAACTTTATCAAGGGTTCTACATTGAATTAACGAAATGTATGTTAGGGCTGGTGGAGGCACATACCAGGCTAACCCTTGAAGAAGAGACCCTTGATAAAGTTCTTAACTAAACGTACGACGGGGCTGGTGGAGGCAGATACCAGGATAACCCTTGAAGAAGATCCTTGAAGAAGAGACCCTTGATAAAGTTATTAAGAACTTTATCAAGGGTTCTACATTTAATTAACAAAATGTATGTCAGGGCTGGTGGAGGCACATACCAGGCTAACCCTTGAAGAAGAGACCCTTGATAAAGTTCTTAATGAAATGTAGAATACTTGATAAAGTTCTTAACGAAATGTACATCTGGGCAGGTGGAGGCAGATACCAGGATAACCCTTGAAGAAGACCCTTGAAGAACAGACCCTCGATAAAGTTCTTAACAAAACTTAGAACCCTTGATAAAGTTCTTTAACCCCTTAAGGACGCAGGACGTAAATGTACGTCCTGGTGAGGTGGTACTTAACGCACCAGGACGTACATTTACGTCCTATGCATAACCGCGGGCATCGGAGCGATGCCCGTGTCATGCGCGGCTGATCCCGGCTGCTGATCGCAGCCAGGGACCCGCCGGCAATGGCCGACGCCCACGATCTCGCGGGCGTCCGCCATTAACCCCTCAGGTGCCGGGATCAATACAGATCCCGGCATCTGCGGCAGTTCGCGATTTGAATGAATGATCGGATCGCCCGCAGCGCTGCTGCGGGGATCCGATCATTCCTAACGCCGCACGGAGGTCCCCTCTCCTTCCTCCGTGCGGCTCCCGGCGTCTCCTGCTCTGGTCTGTGATCGAGCAGACCAGAGCAGGAGATGACCGATAATACTGATCTGTTCTATGTCCTATACATAGAACAGATCAATATTAGCAATCATGGTATTGCTATGAATAGTCCCCTATGGGGACTATTCAAGTGTAAAAAAAAATGTTAAAAAATTTAAAAGTTAAAGTTAAAAAAAAGTGAAAAATCCCCTCCCTCAATAAAAAAGTTAAACGTCCGTTTTTTCCTATTTTACCCTCAAAAAGCGTAAATTTTTTTTTATAGACATATTTGGTATCGCCGTGTGCGCAAATGTCCGAACTATTAAAATAAAATGTTAATGATCCTGTACGGTGAACGGCGTGAACGAAAAAAAAAAATAAAAGTCCAAAATTCCTACTTTTGTAATGCATTTTATAAAAAAAAAATGATAAAAAATGAATTAAAAGTTTTTCATATGCAAATGTGGTATAAAAAAAAAGTACAGATCATGGCGCAAAAAATGAGCCCCCATACCGCCGCTTATACGGAAAAATAAAAAAGTTAGAGGTCATCAAAATAAAGGGATTATAAACGTACTAATTTGGTTAAAAAGTTTGTGATTTTTTTTTAAGCGCAACAATAATAGAAAAGTATGTAATAATGGGTATCATTTTAATCGTATTGACCTTCAGAATAAAGAACACACATCATTTTTACCATAAATTGTACGGCGTGAAAACAAAACCTTCCAAAATTAGCAAAATTGCGTTTTTCTTTTTAATTTCCCCACAAAAATAGTGTTCTTTGGTTGCGCCATACATTTTATGATATAATGAGTGATGTCATTACAAAGGACAACTGGTCGCGCAAAAAACAAGCCCTCATACTAGTCTGTGGATGAAAATATAAAAGAGTTATGATTTTTAGAAGGCGAGGAAGAAAAAATGAAAACGTAAAAATTAAATTGTCTTTAAGGCCAAAATGGGCTGAGTCCTTAAGGGGTTAAGAAACGTACGTCGGGGCTGATGTCTGCAGTTACTAGGATAACCCTTGAAGAAGAGACCCTCGATAAAGTTCTTAACGAAACGTAGAACCCTTGATAAAGTTCTTTTAGAAACGTACGTCGGGGCTGATGTCGGCAGTTACTAGGATAACCCTTGAAGAAGAGATCCTTGATAAAGTTCTTAACAAAATGTAGAACCCTTGATAAAGTTCTTAACGTAACGAAACGTACGTCGGGGCTGGTGGATTCAGATACCAGGCTAACCCTTGAAAAAGACTCTTGAAGAAGAGACCCTTGATAAAGCTCTTAATGAAATGTACGTTGGGGCTGGTGAAGGCAGATACCAGGCTAACATGGGTGAGTCTTTCCATACTAGCACAATATAATACAACTTATGGTTTTTTCATACTGATGGGAACTTAAAGGGGTACTCCGGTGAAAACCTTTTTTCTTTTAAATCAACTGGTGGCAGAAAGTTAAACATATTTGTAACTTACTTCTATTAAAAAAATCTTAATCCTTCCAGTACTTATTAGCTGCTGAATGCTCCAAAGGAAATTCCTTTCTTTTTGGAACACTGATGACATCTCTGTCCATTTTAGCAACCATGCCTAGCAGATGTATGCTAAGGGCAGCATGGTGGCTCAGTGGTTAGCACTTCTGCCTTGCAGTGCTAAGGACTTGGGTTCAAATCCCACTAAGGACAACAATAAATAAAGCGTTCTTATTATAATAATGTCAGCAGAGAGAATTGTGCTCGTGATGTCATCAGAGAGCATTCCAAAAAGAAAAGAATTCCCTCTGTAGTATTCAGCAGCTAATAAGTACAGGAAGGATTAAGATTTTTTTTAATAGAAGTAATTTACAAATATGTTAACTTTCTGCCACCAGTTGATTTAAAAGAAAAAAGGTTTTCACCGGAGCACCCCTTTAACGTTGGGAGAAAGGACATTGGGCCATATTCACTCATTTAGTGATGATTAGTGCTTGATTGACTTCACACCTATACCTGTCTTATATGTAAGGTACTATACTGCTCCACACTTTGTAGGACATTTCACATTACTTTCTGCTGTTTGTATATATTGTTGTTTTTTTTTCAAATCTTTTAGATATTTTTGAGTTATAAAGTTTTGAGATATAAATAAATAGTACTTTTTACCAGTAGCAATATTCTTTGTGGTGTTTCTATTGTGTATACTGTACAGTACCGACCTCACTCTCCCCCCTATTATATGCCCGTATATACTGACATCACCCTCTGACCCTTATATATGCCCCCTATATAGTGTACCAGTTTTCCATAGAGTTATGGACTCAACATGCAATGGTTTCAACATACAATGGTCGTCCTGGAACCAATTCATATTGTGTGTTGCGGGACTGTACTTTCAGATAAAATATTTGACCCCAAAATAAAGCAAGATTATAAGAAAATAACAGCCTATGTGTCAGTATATCCCAACTCTGCTTAGGTTGCAACTACTCACAGCGAAAAAAGTCATTGCTCTAAAATATATATAGGTCAAAGGAATAAAACAACATATATGTCCATGTCCCAACGTGTTTCACCCGAATAGTGCCGGGATCTTCAGGGGACAAACTGGGGAAAAATTTGCATAAATATGAACCCATATCAATGATGACCAAATAGGATGTCAGCCGACATGTCCAAAGTGTTTGCGATACACAGGTAATGTATGACAGCCTGTCAAGCTGTCCGCCAGTTGGGTCATAAAACAACAAAGTATAGGCTCATAATGGAGCCACTTCCTGCATGCCATGCCCGTGATGTCTGGTGGTGATCTATATCTTATCCTGTGTACCAGCCAGTGTTTCCCAACCAGTGTGCCTCCAGCTGTTGCAAAACTACAACTCCCAGCATGCCCGGACAGCCTTCGGCTGTCCAGGCATGCTGGGAGTTGTAGTTTTGCAACAGCTGGAGGCACACTGCTTGGGAAACACTGCCTCAGGATATGTTGACAACTCGTAAAATTTAATGGCATATTTTAAGTTGATAATTTTCGCTTGTCAACTCCCGGGTATGCTGGGAATTGCAGTTTTGCAACAGCTGGAGGCACACTGGTTAGGAAACACTGATGTATATTGACGTGTAGATAACCAGCTCATATATACTCACCGGATTCCCACCACAGGTGAGATTTTGTGAGTTAGGGTCAATTACTATGAAACGGCCAACGGTTTCATTTCCTGGTACAGACCGAGCTTGCAAGAGAAACCCTTGGAAGTACGTTTCGGGCTTTGCCTCCATAGTGACTACAAGAAGGAAGAGATATAAATGAGATATAAATGTTCTAGGTTTTGTCTATTAAAGACACGTATAACCATACAAACAAATCTCTAAAAAGGCAAAACAACTGTCAGGCCCAAGGCCTGATTATTAAAATCCTATATGTGTATTATAATTATAACTGTGTGATGTATTATCCAAGCCATGGGTGAGAGGTCATTCAGACGGTGTTTTTGTGTATTGCATTTTGTTTGGCTGTTTGTTTACATCTCCTTTGAAGTCAAAGGCTTTTTTGAAGTCATGCACTCTGGTCCCATCATATAATCAAACAGATAAGGGGCAAGGAAGAGAGAAGACCCCCTGGTGGGATCAGAGGGGAGGGGGGGAATGGAGTCTCCCTTCCAAAAAGGCAGATATATAATATTTAACAATGCTAGACTCAGGTTTTTCAAGGCTGTGCCCCAAGCTGACAAGACCATGCTAAGAACAGAACTCTCACTCACTCACTCACTCATGGACTGCTATATCATCATGCTGTAAGAACTTCATCTTTTGTTTTCTGAACTTGCCTTGCTAAACTCTTTTATATATTTTTGTAACTGTATGTCATTTGTTCCTGTATTTCTATATATTTAGCATTGTGATACCTTTTATCAGATTAAATGTTTAATTAATCAGCTCTGGTCTTTGATCTCTAAATTTATGAGCTCACCTTTCTGAAGGAGGCTCTGGTAAAGCACTTTTATCTAAGGGTTAATTTGGTGACTTGCTGGGACTAGTAGTGGATACCCAGAGCTCTGGCGGCTTTAACCCTTGCACCATCACACTCTCTCTAGCGTCTTAGCTGGACCGAAAGGGTGTGATCATGACAACTGGTGGCAGCGTCGGGATATATTTAGAGATTTTTAGTGCTTGTGGATTTAACCTGTAAGGAAATCTTAGCACTAAAAAAGAAATTGCATACATCTTCTTGTGTGTAAATTCCAAAGACAGAGCTCAGTGCTGGTTTAAAAGACATACAAAAAGAGTGCAAGACAGTTCTGTCCTCCCCATCTCCTGTTTTACCTCCTCTGTCTCATCTCGGAAATATGGAGGCATATCGCAAGCAGTCCAAGCCTGCACTGGAGCTAATGTGCCAAGAAAAGGAGATCCCTACTGCAGGAAAGAACAAGGAACAACTTATTGCTGATCTTGTGGAGTATGATGCCCGTGCAGAAGAGCTGAGTGACATGAGACAAAGTCCTACAGCTGGAACTGCCCTCCAAGGACTGATATCTCCTGGGGAATACAACATTACTCCTGATAGGATTGGGTAGAAGAGAATCCATTTTTTTATTCAAAGACTTGATATTCTCAGTCTAAGTGACTGTATTCTATCTTTCTTGTGATTTCTACATAACTAACTCCTGAACTAGAGACGATGGCTACCTTATCTTCAAGAATGCAGACACTCTTATCTTTTTGTACCCCAGATGCGTCCTTGAAACAATGGTTCATTATATTGCAGCTTAAGCAATATATCTTTGTTTTAACTTTCTTCTTACTATGGGAAAGATTTATGGTTTCCTGTGTTTGCACAATGTAAAGTTTAGTGTGCATGCCTTATTTAAAAATCACCTATATAAAATACACTTAAAGGGTAGCTCCCACCATCCTATTTTTTTTTTTTTTTGCTAGCCCGCCCCCCCTCCCCCCACCCCCCCTCTATACGGCACTAGCCCGTTCCCTCCTCCCCCCCCCCCCGCCCCACATACCCCGTTCCCTCATCATTACACTTGCAGTTACTGCAGAGTCCGGCAGCGGGCGTGCAGGGACAGCGGTGGCAACGAGGCGGCGGCGGCGATGTGCGGGAGGAGTGGCCTCCCAGCCAGTGGCCGGGGAGCCAATGCGCTCGCTCCCGCCTGTCTGATTGACAGGCAGGGAGCGAGTGCAGCCTAACTGAAAAAGGACTGATTGCCACTTCAAAATCAGTCCTTTTTCAGTGGCCGGTTTTTAAATGTAAATTAAACCTTTTTAATGAAAAAAAATAAAATAAAAGTATATTAGAGATATGTTGTAGTACATAAGTACTACCACATATCAAAAAATAAAGTTGGTGACAGTGCCCATTTAAAAAAAGGCCAGACCAGTTCTGCCTTCAGGTTACAGAGACTGCTCTTGTGTCTGTGTCGTGATTTTGAATGACAGGTAGCGTTGGAAGGAAAGTTGGGTGACTGCAGCCCCATACAGGCTTTCCACGCACTAATTGGGCATCCGCCGACAGAAGATGTCTCGACCTTTGGGGTCAAAACTAACATTTTTGGCGCTAGAACTCACAGGGACCCGCTGCCGAATCACAAGTAATATCTCAGTTACAGTGCGGGACCACTATGGCTTGGGCATCCGGAGGCCACAGACTACACAAAACCTGGCCAGGTAAGAAAAGCTTTATTTTCTTATATCTGTGCCCTCCTGAGATCTGTGGCTGTGGGTCCTGCACTTAGACTGGGTTTTAGAATAGCTAAACTCCTGTGATAGTGGGTCTATTTTGAATAGACAAAAGAACCAATATACCTTCTGTCGGTTGGATAAGTACACTGCTACTCTGCAAGGAGACATGGAATGAATGTATGAGCCAAGAGAGGATGGTATGTGATTTTATGAGGATATTGCCGAACTGATCTGTGAAAGCGCCTAACGGGGTCACAGATTATGCTTAAATCCCATATCACATAAACCATTATCTGGTTGTTAGCATGAGCCTGGAATACATCATAAGTCCAGGACAGGATCCGTGTGATAAGCCCGTGTAGTCTGGGGGGAATAAGGTGTGGAAAAAAACACATCTAGATGGACACTGACCCTATAAGAGTGATGTGGATGATGGTGAAAAGGCCAGGTGAGCCTTTTAGCATATTAGTCACCTAGAAGGAAGGCAACGAGGGAAAGACACCTTACGAGGGTTTCCCCAATAAGCTACCTAGGACCGGTCGGCTAGTATGAATTAGCTAATGTCTAATACAGAATTGTCATGCATCACAGGTAAAGGCCAGGAGAGCCTTTTAATCAGGTAAAAAGGCCAAAAGAGCCTTTTTAACCTACTAGCCGCCTAAGGAGAAGGCAACGAGGGGGACATACTTTCCGAAGTTCCCCCCAATAAGCTACTTAGGACCGGTCGGCTAGAGATGGGTCAACAAAAGTCCAAGAATACAGACGGAGAACTCCAGATACACGCTCTTAAAACAATCCTTGAAGAATTGCACATCAAGAATGCAGTAGTCCAGTTAGAGAAGCTCATGAGAGAATTCCATGTCAGCAATGAGAAACAGTTAGATGTAGAGTTTTGGGAAAGCATTGCAGAAAGAAAGAGATGGAAAGTAATGCTATAGCAGGAATAAAGGGATGTACGGAGTTAAGAATGAAATCAGAATGTGACAGTGATGGAATACTGAGTAATCAGCGTTTGGAGAGATAGCAGGTTATGGGAATGTTGACAAGTTGAGTTGACTAAAGGTAAGTGAAGGAAATAGAAGCTTTCTGTGAAATCTATGTGTATGTTTGTTATTTCCATACAAGTTGTTTGGTTTGTCAAGTTGTGTTGTCCACTGTGTATGCAGGACAGGGTGTGTTTAACATGCTACATTTTTAAGTGAGTCTTGTGATGGTAGAGAACGTGAAATGAAACTTTTTTTCTCTTATGTGAGGTATGATACCTTTATGGTCTAAATATGGCATCTAGGGACTAGCCAGCGCCAAAAATTCCAAGAGGAGGGGCTTGTACGTCACATACTGTAGACAAAGAAATAAGAGTTTACCTTATGGGATAGTTTGTGAATACTTTTTAGTACATGTGGAAGTTGCCGGATTAGTGGAAATTCTGGAGTATGCAATGTTTTAGTTGAATGAAAAGAATATAATCTCTCAGTGAGGCTGTTATATATATATATATATATATATATATATATATATATATATAATATATATATATATATATATATCTTTGTGTCACTATTAGTTTTGTTTTGTTGTGATTTCTGATCTCCAAAGATAATATTCAATGTTTGTGTTTGAACACTAGGTCTTTGTGACTTTTTTTTTTCTAATCCTGATCCTGTGTCACGATATCTGTTTCATACATTAGTGTTCCCTATCTGTATCTAATTGTATGTCACTGATCATTCTTGGATTAGTCATTTAACCCTTGCCTCTTCTTGCTTATGCTGTTCTGTTTAACACCCTTGTATTGTAGTTCAGGAATAGGCTGGTGACTAGTTGTCATGCAATCTGTGATTTCTTGCTATCCTATAAGGTCCTATAATTATCTAAGCTGCTGAGGAAAGGACTGAGGAAAGTCCTGAAACGCGTCCAGCGACCCCCATACACCATTACTGAGCCCACCATATGTGTATCTGCGGACACAAGTCACCACTGTACCTTCAGAACCTCTTGGACAGACATCTGTCAATCACCTCTTCTATCAGCGCGCGCTTTCGGAACCACGAGCGCGCTACCTGGGACTTCATTGTGGGAGGCAGAACAAGCGCTGCAGTACCCGGCTATATTGCCCACCGCTGTATCGCACAAGCTAGTACCGGGAGAAGGCCAAGTCTCCACCGGTGTGCCCGCACGGCTCTACAGCAGATTGGAATCCAGCGCTGCCAACTATTAGTGAACCGGGAGATCGCAGCATCTATAACTTACCGGAAAACAGCAGGGCCTCTACAGCACCAGAGATCGCAGCATCTACATCCCGAGGGGACCAGCGGGCATATGCAAACTATCATCAAGTAATATTTTTCCATACTTTTAAAGCAATATTAAGTGCTTTAATAACATTCTATGGAATACCAATAAGAGACTGTTATCTGAAGGTCAGTGAAGTCGACTTTGTCATGCATATTGAATTGCTACACTATATGTAGCAGAAGTGATCATCCAAAGGAGATACTGTTGCAAGGAGTATATACTAAGACATTCACCTCCTTTGAGACATTGTGAACTATTGGAACTTTTTTGCTATTGGATTTGAAAGGAGAAAAGTCCTACTAATGCTGAATTGATTGACATCCGTTTCCCCTAGCAACCAAATGCACTTTATTGTCATTTATTGATATTTTGACAACTAATTTTTTTATTTGGTCTCAGAAATTATAATATTAATAATATTTTAATATTTTATATTTGTTTTTTATAATAGATTTATACTATTGTTTATACAAGGGCCCTGTGAGCCACAGGTGACATATCACGCATTTGTATTGTCATTTTTTTTTTTTTCAGACACCTTGGGTAAAGGTGCCAGATTTGGCAGCCCAGGTTGTTTTGGTAGCTAGACGGACAAGAGCCTCTCCAAATTCTTGAACTTGAGATTTGTAAATTACTTCTATTAAAAAATCTTAATCCTTCTTGTACTTAGTAGCTGCTGAATACTACAGCGGAAATGCTTTTCTTTTTGAAACACAGAACTGTCTGCTGACATCACGAGCACAGTGCTCTCTGCTGACATCTCTGTCCATTTTATGAACTGTCCAGAACAGCATATGCTTGCTATGGGGATTTCCTTTTACCCTGGATAGTTCCTAAAATGGACAGGGATGTCAGTGTGGTAGCCCTTGGGGGGTGTTGGTAGTGGTTGTATTGTTTCGGGAGATGAGGGGTTCTTGTTAACCCTATAGTTCGTGACGCCAGGCTGGGGGCTAGAATACTGAGGTAATCCTCCAGCCTATCGCCGCCCTTCCCAGAAACGACAGGTGCATGTAAAGAAATGACTGAAGGTCCACAATGTACTTGAACTTGGGAAACTTTACTTAAGTGCTTGCAGTACATCCAATGAACAATCACAGTCTCAGGAATACAGTCTTTATATAGCTCAATGACTGACAATTGTTGCGGACCTTGAAATAAATTAAAGTCTCTGAATTTAGGGTAATTATTGCAGATCCGTCCGGATTTAGGGGATAGATAAGGTCCGGTGATCTTGCAGAGTGCGTGGGGATTGTTACACTCAGAATTTAGAAGTTATCGGTCGTCGCCACAAGGTTCAGGCCTAGACTCACAGATCTCAGCAGCGCAGATGCTTCTTGCTTGCTTGTACAGGGACCAAAGCGAAAGAGCATGAGAACATGGCCGCTGCTCCCTTATATGGGCAGGGGGCAGGGCTAATCTGATTGGTCCGAACATCTGTCACTCACTGTTACACAGTGTGATGGAGTTGACTACGTCACAAGGACCTCCAAAGGTCCTAAAGCAGAAATACCATAGAGTTCACCTAACCACGTTACCCGCAGGTCCTGCTACGCTATAGACAGGTAATTAACTATTTCTAGGGCATTTATATAACATTTACATGCTTCCTAAGTAAGCTATTAGTACAATAACTATCTGGATGAGAGGTGACTAGGGGTGAACTGTCACGATGCCGGCTGGCAGGAGGTGGATCCTCTGTGCCAGAGAGGGATTGGCGTGGACCGTGCTAGTGGACCGGTTCTAAGTCACTACTGGTTTTCACCAGAGCCCGCCGCAAAGCGGGATGGTCTTGCTGCGGCGGTAGTGACCAGGTCGTATCCACTAGCAACGGCTCAACCTCTCTGACTGCTGAAGATAGGCGCGGTACAAGGGAGTAGACAGAAGCAAGGTCGGACGTAGCAGAAGGTCGGGGCAGGCATCAAGGATCGTAGTCAGGGGCAACGGCAGGAGGTCTGGAACACGGGCTAGGAACAAACAAGGAAACGCTTTCACTAGGCACAAGTGCAACAAGATCCGGCAAGGGAGTGCAAGGGAAGTGAGGTATAAGTAGGGAGTGCACAGGTGGAAACTAATCAAGGTAATTGGGAAGATTGGGCCAGGCACCATCATTGGTGCACTGGCCCTTTAAATCGCAGAGACCCGGCGCGCGCGCGCCCTAGGGAGCGGGGCCGCGCGCGCCGGGACAGGACCGAGGGAGAGCGAGTCAGGTACGGGAGCCGGGGTGCGCATCGTGAGCGGGCGCTACCCGCATCGCGAATCGCATCCCGGCTGGAGGCGGGACCGCAGCGCACCCGGTCAGTGGATTTGACCGGGGCGCTGCAACAACGAAGATGAGGCGAGCGCTCCGGGGAGGAACGGGGACCCGGAGCGCTCGGCGTAACAGTACCCCCCCCCCCCTTGGGTCTCCCCCTCTTCTTGGGGCCAAAGAACCTGAGGAAAAAAAACTCAATTATTCCGTGATGAGATCCGAGGCACATTAGGAGGGGTTCCGTGCGGTAACGCACGGCACAGTCCAATCTTTCATTGTAAACACAATTGATGTAGAGGGGTCTGGCGAGACTGGTCACAGGAACGTTGAACCTGTAGATAAGAGAGGCCAAAAAAAAATTTCCTGCAGATCCGGAATCCAAGAAGGCCATAGTAGAGAAGGAGAAGGTAGAGGCAGATATCCGCACAGGCACAGTAAGGCGTGGAGAAGCAGAGTTGACATCAAGAACTGTGTCACCTTTGTGCGGAGTCAGCGTACGTCTTTCCAGGCGGGGAGGACGGATAGGACAATCCTTCAGGAAGTGTTCGGTACCGGCATAGTACAGGCAAAGATTCTCCATGCGGCGTCGTGTCCTCTCTAGAGGTGTCAAGCGAGACCGGTCAACTTGCATAGCCTCCGCGGCGGGAAGCACAGGAACGGATTGCAGAGGACCAGAGGAGAGAGGAGCCGGGGAGAAAAAACGCCTCGTGCGAACAAAGTCCATATCCAGGCGGAGCTCCAGACGCCATCCGGAAGAACGCATGTCAATGCGAGTGGCAAGATGAATGAGTTCATGTAGGTTAGCAGGAGTTTCTCGTGCGGCCAGAACATCTTTAATGTTGCTGGATAGGCCTTTTTTTAAAGGTCGCGCAGAGAACCTCACTATTCCAGGACAACTCGGAAGCAAGAGCACGGAACTGAATGGCGTACTCGCCAACGGAAGAAACACCCTGGGCCAGGTTCAGCAGGGCAGTCTCGGCAGAAGAAGCTCGGGCAGGCTCCTCGAAGACACCACGGACCTCAGCGAAGAAGGACTGGACTGTGGCTGTGGCCGGATCTACTGTCACGATGCCGGCTGGCAGGAGGTGGATCCTCTGTGCCAGAGAGGGATTGGCGTGGACCGTGCTAGTGGACCGGTTCTAAGTCACTACTGGTTTTCACCAGAGCCCGCCGCAAAGCGGGATGGTCTTGCTGCGGCGGTAGTGACCAGGTCGTATCATACGGGAGCCGGGGTGCGCATCGCGAGCGGGCGCTACCCGCATCGCGAATCGCATCCCGGCTGGAGGCGGGACCGCAGCGCACCCGGTCAGTGGATCTGACCGGGGCGCTGCAACAACGAAGATGAGGCGAGCGCTCCGGGGAGGAACGGGGACCCGGAGCGCTCGGCGTAACATGAACTAGACAATGGGGACCCCGACGTCCTAGGGACTCTGGCTAAGGGGACCCACACATGCAGGTTCCGGATAGGATACGGTACCGGAACACCACAAACCCCCTTACTTAAGATAAGTCGACCTCGACGTCTGTCCCCTAAGACAGAGGGACTAGGACTAGAACAGGATGATCTATAATTTGCTATACATCCTAAGTAAACATTGAACACATTTACATTCTCTGATACTCTTGCTAGTATCTCGACTAGACAATAGAAATCTATCTAGACATTAGTGCTATCAAGACATTAACAAAGCTATCTATCCTTTAGTTTCTAGCCTCATAGAAATTTTATTAAACCTATTATACACTTTAAAGCTTACTATACATTCTAAGCTTACTAGACAATTAGGCAGCTATCTGACCTATAGTTGCTAGCTCCTAAGACATTTTATTAGCTCTCTACACATTCTTGGAGGCTAAACTGAACATTAATATAAGTCTCTATACAGGAGACTATCTATACATTAGTTCAGCTCTATATACCTTTAGCATCAAGCTGACTAGACAATTTTATTATTATCTCACACATGTTATTTCTTTGCCAACAATAAGTTACCTGTAAGTACACCTAAGGTTATACTGGCTAGCCAGAAGCTAGGTCACAGTAAGGGTGGCTGCTAGGGTCTATCGGCTACACGCTACTTATCCCTAGAGCACTTTCAAAACAACCTATCTAGGTTATTCTTAGAATTACGTGTTTAATTCTGTATTAGCAAGAGCACCTACTGGCCAGTCAGAGCATCTCACACACGCAATGAAAGAGAAAAAGAAGTGTACCTAACAGTGGCAGGAATTGGGTATCAATATGCTACAATTCCTAAGTGTTTTCTTAAGTGAGATATTTATTTTGATGTATGTACTAGAGAAACTTGAGGTAGTACATTTAAGTTAGTAATCTAGGGTACTGAAAAGTGATTGGCAGAGCATTGAAGTGGGTTATCAAAGGTACTATGTGTGCAGGTACTAAATGTGAGTCCTGGTACCTTATGGGTAGTTTGCCCTGTGTAGTCCTTTGAGACCGCCGCCACACCACCTCCGAGTCATCAGGAGTTCCTTCACTTGAGGATTCTTCAAGAACTTCAGTCCCCGAGGGACCAGCAGGAGGGCTGGAAACAGAAGCAACATCTTCGGTTGAACTGAGGGGTTCTCTTAAGACAGGTGGAGTAGTGGCATCAATATCTGGAGCAGTCACTGGAGCAGGACTGATGTTGGGTGTAGCAACCAATGGTGGTTGACAGGGGGCAACAGCTACTGGCAACTGACTGGGTGGTGCAACCAGTGGCGGCTGACTGGATGGAGCTGGGAATGGTATGCCCCAATACATGGTAGGCTGCTGAGATGGGAACAAAGGAACGTCCATAGTGGGATGAATTCCTTTTCCTGGCACATATTCTCTCATTGGCCTTGGTGTAGGTGGAGTAGAAGTAGCAGGAGGATCAGAAGGAGTAGGAGGAGATGGGCCAAGCATATCTTCTTTCAGGCACACTTTTATCCTATTCCGGTGAACCACCTGTGGCTCGAACCCGTCTTTTTGTATCTCGTACACGTCCGTTTCAGGATAAGGAACCGCAGTAATGGTGCATGGCTCCGTTTCCCACAGGGAGTCCAATTTATGGGTTCTAGGAAATTTTCTGAGCCACACTTTATTTCCAAGCTGCAAGGGCTGAGCCGAAGCATGTCGATTATAATCTTTCTGCTGGCGTTCATGAACTTCACCCATTTTCTTCTCAACGATGTCCTTGGCTTCCTCAATTCTTCGTCGATGCTCTGACACCCAACCTTGGGAAGCTTGAGGAGAATTGCTGAAAGGAGCCTGTAGCCCGAAGGTTCGATCCTTTGGCAATTGGCCGTGTCGGCCCATCATCAAGAAAAAGAGCGTATACCCCGTAGAGCAGTGAACAGTGTTGTTGTAAATTTCCAGAAGTTCAGGCAACAGCTGAGGCCACTCTTCGTGCTTCGAGACAGAGGCTGCTCTGAGCATCTGGATGAACACTTGATTGATCCTCTCGCAGAGCCCATTCTCTTGGGGATGATAGGCCGTTGTCCGGAGCTTCTTGCAATCATGCAACCGGCAAAGCTCCTGAAACAACTGGGCTTCAAAGGTGGTTCCCCGATCCGTGAGGACCGATTCGGGACACCCCAGAGGTTGAATTCAATGTCGATAGAAGAGTTGAGCAGCAGTCTTGGCGGTAAGGTCACAAATGCGGTCTTCTTTCTGTCCACTTCTGCCATTAGCACCTGCCAGTAGCCGCTCGTCAGATCCAGTGTGGAAAAGTAGGCGGCAGACCCCAATGCAGTCAAGGATTCTTCGATGCGTGGGAGAGGATAGGCATCCTTATGAGTTATGTTGTTCAGTTTCCGGTAATCCACGCAAAAGTGGATAGTTCCATCTTTTTTTTTCACAGGACCAAAGGTGCAGCCTACAGACTCTGGCTTTCCTGGATGACATCGGCCTCTTTCATCTCCACGAGCATTTTCTTTATGGTCTGATACATCCCAGGAGCCACAAGACGATGTCTCTCTTTAATGGATGGATTGTCTCCCGTGAGAATCCTATGTTTGATCATGGTGGTCCTGCCAAAGTCTGTGGGGAACTTGCTGAAAGCTTCTTGATGTTTCTTAGCCACCTGGATGACTCCTTCCACCTGTTCATTGGGGGTATCTTCGCCTGCTATCTGTAGTTGGCTCCACCAAGGTTCCACAGGATTCTGGTCAGGTCCTCGTTGGACCACCTGTGACTTCGAGACTACATCTCGGACGCCACTGGGTAGTTGGACTGCAACTTGAGAGAGATTAATAAGACTCACTGGGACCTTCTCATTCCGTACGGTTACCAGGCTTCTAGCAGCTCGCACCAAGGAACAATCTTCCAGTAGAAGGGGTTCCAAGAGCGCTTGGTAATCTTGATTTTTCACCCGGGTCGGGCACAGCACCAAATAACTGTCTCCGTCTGTGGCTGTAGACAACGGCTCGGATATCTTGAATCCGTACTCGACAGATTTCTCCATGATGATTTACGAACTTCTGTTCTGCTTGAAGGGTTTTGAGGTGGTGTTGTGCAGCTCACCGGCCTGGGGGTGACAAGTGAGGGAGAGATGCATGCAGTGCACTGACAATATCATCAAAACAGTGCCTTATAATATTCATGCCTAAAATAAAATCAGCTGCCCCCTCATCCCTAACATTTGTGACAATCACACCCTGTCTTCCTAACACATGTTTTCCCACCTGCACCGTGGGCTCCCAGTAACCATGCCTGGGTACTGGTTTCCCGTTCCCTGCAATTACTCTGAACTCCGCTTCCTGAGGGTCACAAAACCTTTCTGGGCCCCATTACTTATAGAAAACCCCCTGTGGAATAATGGATACCTGAGACCCCGTATCTATCAGAGCTTCTAACCGGATACCTTCAATCATCACCTGTACATAAGGACAAGAAGCTACATACATAGCTACATACTTCTTGTCGCTGGTTGATTCTGGACCTTCAACCTCTACTCCTGGGGTGCGGTCCTCGACCCCAGGGGACGCCCGTTTAAAGACCAGCATTGGCTCTTCCAGTGTCCATTCTTGTTACAATAGCTACGGGTCTCTGACTTCCAGGTGGTCTCACAGGAGGGATACCAGATGAAGCAACAGGGCGAGGGTCAGCCTTCTTAGGTGGTGGTGTTGCAGATCTAGAAGGATTTTGCCGTACAGCCATTTCTTTAAAGGCCTTGGCTAACTGTTCAATGTCCTGTTTAATGTCTTGTAAGTCAGCTGTCAAAGGACTAGAAGAAGGTGTTGGTGGGGCAGAGTGAGAAGGGACAGGCAGCTGGGGCGCGGGCCCCGGAGATTCAGTAGCGGGGACACTAATCTCTTCTGTCTGAGGTCCCGACTCTATTACGTTAACCGCGAGTCTCTTAAAAGCTGGGAAAGCCATGTCGGGATTTTGCACGGCCAGCATCCTAAGTTGGGCCTTGTCCCATTTGTTTAGCGCCCCTTCTATGAAACGGTCCATCAGTAATCAGTACTAGATTGCCCTGATCGGGCGTGATGCCGTCCAACTTCTGTACCGCCTCTAATGCGCTCTGCAAAGCCACTGCATATGCTCGGAGGGTCTCACCTGGCTTCTGGCGCCGTTCATAGAGTCGAAGGCGTACCTCAGAGGGAGAATGAGATTCAAACACTTGAGAAAGTCCTTCAAAAATCTGTCCCACTGTGGCTTTATCAGCCACTGGCCAGGTGCGAAGTTCTTCCAAGGCGGGTCCCTGGAGTTGTCCCAGAAGCAGCTGTACCTGTTGATGAGGGGGAAGTGCATAAAATCCAAAGAGGCTGTAGAATTTTTCTTTAAAGTTTCTTAACGTAAAAGGGTCACCAATGTAAGTGGGAAGCACAGGATTCCCCAAGAAGACAGGTGCAGCAATGGGGCTCCCAACACATAGGGAGAGACTGAAGGTGGACTTATTGGGTCCTGTTCCGCCTGTGCTGGAGGTCTCGCTGGAATCACAGGCAGAGCACGTCCTTGTGAGGTCGAAAATGTTGATGAAGGCGGCAACACTCTTCTGGCTTGGGGTGGAGACCCCATTGGTGGGGCCACTGGAGCATCACCCCCTTGCTGTTCAGGTGGGGACTGTGGGACTGCCGGTTCTGACATCTCTGTATTTGGTATGCTGGCCCTTTAAACAGGTCTTGAATTCCTAGGTCCCAAAGAAATACGCAGTTGTTCTCTAATCTGGAACTTGAGAGCGTAGATTTCAAATTTGAGAGCGGTGACCTGAAACTCAACAGCCTTTAATTGAAATTTGAGTGCGTTGATCGGCAACTGAAGCGACTTTATGCGGGACTTCAATTCCGCAATCTGATGTCTCAGAGTCCCGTACTGTTCCGGTTCCCCACAGCTTCCAGCCCGTTGTCACACTCTGCGCCTTTTCCCGTGCTGAGCTGTCTCTCTTTGTTGGTTTCTGGCACTAGCCTCCAACAAAATGGCCGCCGCGGCACCGAGAGCTTCGGTGGGCGGGGTCTCTGGATCACGTGCGCCGGGATGTCCCTTGCTAACTTGTAGCTCCACTGTACGGTTTGCCTCCCCCTTACTTTACATGCGCACTTCCTCCACACAGCACCATGTGCGCAACCCCTTACTCCGGAGTATAAGTCACAGTACATAAATCAAGTTATTTTTCTGGGGGGGGGGGGGGGGGGTACACTTTCACTAATGGCGACTGTAGTAGGCACACACCCGTATCCTGTTCGTGCAACGCCAAAGAGGCTTTGTGGTAGCCCTTGGGGGTGTTTGTAGTGGGGGTATTGTTTCGGGAGATGAGGGGTTAATGTTAACCCTATAGTTTGTGACGCCAGGCTGAGGGCTAGAATGTTGAGGTAATCCTCCGGCCTATCGCCGCCCTTCCCAAAAATGACAGGTGCATGTAATAAAATGACTGAAGGTCCACAATGTACTTGAACTTGAACTTGGGTAACTTTACTTAAGAGCTTGCGGTACATCCAATGAACAATGACAGTCTTAGGAATACAGAATTTAGAAGTTATCGGCCGTCGCCGCAAGGTTCAGGCCTAGACTCACTGATCTCAGCAGCGCAGATGCTTCTTACTTGCTTGTACAGGAACCAAAGCGAAAGAGCACGAGATCATGGCCGCCGCTCCCTTATATGGGCAGGGAGCGGGCTAATCTGATTGGTCCGAACATCTGTAACTCACTGTTACACAGTGTGATGGGGTTGACTACGTCACAAGGACCTCCAAAGGTCCTAAAGCAGAAATACCATAGAGTTCACCTAACCACATGACCCGCAGGTCCTGCTACGCTATAGACAGGTAATTAACTATTTCTAGGGCATTTATATAACATTTACATGCTTCCTAAGTAAACTATTGGAACAATAACTATCTGGATGAGAGGTGACTAGGGGTGAACTAGACAATGGGGACCCCGACGTCCTAGGGACTCTGGCTAAGGGGACCCACACACGCAGGTACCGGATAGGATACAGTACCGGGACACCACATCAGCAGAGAGCACTGTGCTCATGATGTCAGCAGAGAGCTCTGCGTTTCAAATGGAAAAGATTTTCCACTGTAGTATTCAGCAGCTAATAAGTACAGGAAGGATTAAGATTTTTTAATAGAAGTAATTTACAAATCTGTTTACCTTTCTGGCACCAGTTGATTTAGAAAAAAATAAGTTTTTCACCGGAGTACCCCTTTAAGTATCGCATTAGCATAAAGGTCAGCACACGCCTTTTGTCCGCGGGTACCCCTTGCGCGTAAATTCCACACAAATTTACATCCGAGGGGTACCCGCGGACATACTTTCAGCCTTTGAGGGTAGAGTCGCCAAAAAGGTTGAGAACCACTGCTTTATAGTTCTAATTCATGGTATTATAAGGAAGGATAAAGTTGTGATTTCATGGCATTACAACCACCTAACATTCAATAATAATAATTTCGTAAAATATTTCTTAATCTATAAAATATTTTATGGGCTGGTTAGTAAAGGCAAAACAAAAACTTTTAGAGAACACAAATATTAGCATTTACCTGTAATTTCATCACCAGGTGTGTAAGAGTAGTTAGAAGCATAAACGTAGTATGGCGCCTCTGTTGTCTGGGGTACAGTGGTGCCGTGTAGCGGTGTCATTGTGTCACATGCTTTATAGACCAGTCCATTACTATATGTGGACACGGGGGAGGCCAGGAATCCAAGAATCAAGACTCCAAACACATGGAATTTCATCTGAGAAAAAAAAGAATTAAATTATTTGATACCATGTTTATTATCAGTCTTGTAAGAATACAAGACAATGGTAAGAATACATAATTATTGATGTGTCGATATTTATAAATATCAGTTAAAGGGAATGTGTGGCATTATTTTCTTAAAGGGGTACTCTGCTGTTCCGAAAAAACAGTTCCGAACGCTGGAGCCGGCTCTGGGAGCTTGTGATGTCATAGCCATGCCCCCTCATGATGTCAAGCTCCACCCCCTCAATGCAAGTCTATGGGAGGGGGTGTGACACGCCCCCTCCCATAGACTTGCATTGAGGGGTGGGGCATCATGAGGGGGCGGGGCTTTGCCATCAAAAGCTCCCGGGACCGGCTCCAGCATTTGGAACAGTTTGTTCCAAACGCTGAGCAGCGGAGTACCCCTTTAAATACAGTCATGGCCGTAATTGTTGGCACCCCTGAAATTTTTCAAGAAAGTCAGGTATTTCTCACAGAAAAGGATTGCAGTAACACATGTATTACTATACACATGTTTATTCCCTTTGTGTTGTCAGGATCCGGACTGGTATGCGGAGAGGACACGGGTGGTGGATCCTCTGTGTCAGTGAGGCGATGGCGTGGGCCGTACCAGGGGAACGGAATCTAAGGGGTTACTGGTTTTCACCAGAGCCCGCCGCAAAGCGGGATGGACTTGCAGCGGCAGGTAACCCCCAGGTCGTTCCACCCGATAGCGACTCAACCTCACTGACAGCTGAGACAGGCATGGTACACAAGGACAAGGCAAGAGCAAGGTCGGACATAGCACAAGGTCTGGGCAGGCAGCAACGGTTCGTAGTCAGGGGCAACGGCAAGGGTCTGGGTACACAGGCAATGGAACACACAGAAACGCTTTCACAGGGCACAAGGCAACAAGATCCGGCAGGGACAGGAAGGGGAAGTGGGTTTATATAGTGTAGGGAGTGTTAGGAACTAATTGGTCCAGGCACCAATTAATGGTGCACTGGCCCTTTAAATCTGAGAGACCCGGCGCGCGCCCACTTAATCGCCAACAGTTCACGGTCTCCGATGGAATAATTTTTTTCTGGAGGTGAAAGGGTTTTGGAGAAAAATCCGCAAGTGAAATTTTTTCCTTTGGCAGATTTTTGTAGGAGAACAGCTCCGGCTACAACAGAGGAGGCGTCAACCTCGAGGAAGAAGGGCTTCAGAGGATCAGGTCTGGACAAGACTGGAGCAGAGGAGAAGGCGTCTTTGAGGTGGTTAAAGGCTTCCTCCACCTGTGGCGGCCAGGATTTCGGATTAACATTTTTCTTAGTCAGTGCTACAATAGGAGCAACGATGGTGGAGAAGTGGGGAATGAATTGACGGTAGTAATTTGCAAATCCGAGAAATCTTTGCTCGCAGGCCAGTGGGACGAGGCCAATCCATTACCGCAGAAAGTTTATCAGGGTCCATTTGAAGACCTTGTCCGGACACAATGTAACCCAAGAAGGGAAGACTGCTGCATTCGAATAGACACTTTTCAATTTTGGCGTAAAGTTGATTTTGGCGTAGTCGCTGGAGCACTTGACGAACATGAAGGCGATGTTCCTCTAGGTTGGAGGAAAAAATGAGGATGTCGTCAAGATAGACTACCACACAAGAGTACAGCATATCCTGAAAAATTTCATTAACAAAGTCCTGAAAGACTGCTGGGGCGTTGCATAGACCAAATGGCATAACTAGGTATTCAAAGTGACCATCTCTGGTATTGAAGGCGGTCTTCCATTCATCACCTGCTCGAATACGGATGAGGTTATAAGCGCCCCTTATATCTACTTTGGTGAAAATCTTGGCACCTCGCAGACGGTCGAAGAGTTCGGAGATGAGAGGCAGAGGATAGCTTTTTTTACGGTAATTTTATTGAGGCCACGGTAATCAATACAAGGGCGGAGAGATCCATCTTTTTTGGCGACAAAGAAAAATACAGCTCCAGCTGGGGAAGAGGACTTCCGGATAAAGTCTCTTTTGAGGCTTTCTTGTATGTACTCAGACATAGCTTGGGTTTCCGGGGCAGAAAGTGGGTAAATCCTACCACGGGCGGTGTGGTACCAGGGAGCAGGTCGATAGCACAATCATAGGGTCTATGTGGTGGTAAGACCTCTGCCTGCTTTTTACAAAAGATGTCCGAAAAGTCCTGATAGGCCTTAGGAAGACCTGGCAAAAGAGTAGCCATGGAGACTTGGCAGGAAGAAACTGGGTGAAGACTTCGCTTGTGGCAAGAAGATCCCCAGCTCTTAATGTCCCCGGTGACCCAGTTGAGGCTAGGCAAATGACGTTGGAGCCAGGGCAAGCCCAGAAGAATTTCAGAAGTGCAGTTGGGTAGCACAAAAAACTTCAATATGTTCATGATGGTGAACTCCAACAGTCATGAGTAGCGGTTGAGTGCGGTAACGCACGGTGCAGACCAGTGTCTCTCCATTGACGGATGAAATGAAGAGAGGCTTGACGAGACGAGTAACTGGAATGTTGAATCTGTTTACTAGGGAGGCTTCAATGAAACTTCCTGCTGAACCCGAGTCCAAGAAGGCCACAACGGAGAAGGAAGTAGCATTAGCGGGTATAGCAATCCTCACAGGTATAGTCAATCGTGGAGAGGTAGAATTCACTCCTAGCAACGACTCTCCTACGTTGACTAGATGAGTGGGTGCGTTTCTCAGACGCGGAGGACGAATAGGACAGTCTTTTAGGAAATGTTCGGTGCTTGCACAGTAAAGACACAGGTTTTCACTCCTACGGCGAGTCCTCTCTTGTTGGGTCAGGCAAGACCGATCCACTTGCACAGCCTCCTCGGCAGGAGGCACAGGAACAGATTGCAAAGGACGTTGGAAGAGAGGGGCCTGGGAGGAAAACCGCCTGGTGTGAACAAGATCCTTTTCCTGACGAAGCTCCTTGCGTCTTTCTGTGAAACACATGTCGATGTGGGTGGCCAAATGGATGAGTTCAGACAAGTTCGCAGGAATTTCTCGTGCGGCCAGGACATCTTTGATGTGACTGGATAAGCCTTTCTTGAAGGTCGCGCAGAGGGCCTCATTATTCCAGGAAAGCTCAGAGGCGAGGGTGCGGAACTGGATGGCGTATTAGCCCACAGAAGAACTCCCTTGGACAAGATTCAGCAAAGAAGTCTCGGCTGAGGAAGCCCGGGCTGGCTCCTCAAAGACACTACGTACTTCTGAGAAGAAGGACTGGATTGTAGCTGTGGCAGGATCGTTGCGGTTCCCAAAGCGGTGTGGCCCATGACAAGGCCTTTCCAGACAGGAGGCTGAACACGAACGCCACCTTAGACCGTTCTGTAGGAAATTGGTCCGACATCATCTCCAGGTGTAGGGAACACTGGGACAGGAATCCACGGCATAGTTTAGAGTCCCCATCAAACTTGTCTGGAAGAGACAGGCGGAAACTGGGAGCAGCCACTCGCTGCGGAGGAGATGCAGGAGCTGGCGGAGGAGATGGTTGCTGTTGTTGCGGCAGTAGCTGTTGCAGCATAGCTGTCAACTGAGTCAGCTGTTGTCCTTGTTGTGCGATCTGCTGAGATTGCTGGGCAACCACGGAGGTTAGGTCAGTCACAGTGGGCAGCGCGACCTCAGCGGGATCCATGGCCGGATCTACTGTCAGGATCCGGACTGGTATGTGGAGAGGACAAGGGTGGTGGATCCTCTGTGTCAGTGAGGCGATGGCGCGGCCCGTATCAGGGGAACAGAATCTAAGGGGTTACTGGTTTTCACCAGAGCCCGCCGCAAAGCGGAATGGACTTGCAGCGGCGGGTAACCCCCAGGTCGTTCCACCCAATAGCGACTCAACCTCACTGACAGCTGAGACAGGCATGGTTCACAGGGACAAGGCAAGAGCAAGGTCGGACGTAGCAGAAGGTCTGGGCAGGCAGCAATGGTTCGTAGTCAGGGGCAACGGCAATGGTCTGGGTACACAGGCAATGGAACACACAGAAACGCTTTCTCAGGGCACAAGGCAACAAGATCCGGCAGGGACAGGAAGGGTAAGTGGGTTTATATAGTGTAGGGAGTGTAAGGAACCAATTGGGCCAGGCACCAATTAATGGTGCACTGGCCCTTTAAATCTGAGAGACCCGGCGCGCGCGCGCCCTAGAGAGCGGGGCCGCGCGTGCCGGGACTCAGTAGGAGGACGGGGCAGGTAAGCGACACGGGGCGCAATCCGAGAGCGGGCACGTCCCGCACCTCGGATCGAGTCCCCTCCGGGAACATGGAAGCAGCGCTCACGGTCAGCGGTGCCGACCGAAGCGCTGCATACAGAAGCACGCCGCGAGTGCTCCGGGTCCCGCTGCTGGTGTGACATGTGTGCATTGGAACTAAACCAAAAAAGGGAGGGAAAAAAAAGCAAATTGGACATAATGTCACCAAACTCCAAAAATGGGCTGGACAAAATTACTGGCACCCTTTCAAAATTGTGGAAAAATAGATTGTTTCAAGCATGTGATGCTCCTTTAAACTCACCTGGGGCAAGTAACAGGTGTGGGCAATATAAAAATCACACCTGAAAGCAGATAAAAAGGAGAGAAGTTCACTTAGTCTTTGCATTGTGTGTCTGTGTGTGCCACACTAAGCATGGACAACAGAAAGAGGAGAAGAGAACGATCTGAGGACTTGTAAGCTTGAGATTGTTGATATTTTTCCACAATTTTGGTTCTCAAGTCCATCTCCAGAGATCTAGATTTTCCTTTGTTTGCAACCCATGGCCCTGTAGCTAATCTCCCTGGGCGTGGACGGAAGAGAAAAATTAATGAAAGGTGTCAATGCAGGATAGTCCATATGGTGGATAAGCAGCCCCAAACAAGTTCCAAAGATATTCAAGCTGTCCTGCAGGCTCAGAGAGCATCAGTGTCAGTGCGAACTATCCGTCGACATTTAAATGAAATGAAACACTATGGCAGGAGACCCAGGAGGACTCCACTGCTGACAGAGACATAAAAAAGCAAGACTACATATTGCCAAAATGAACTTGAGTAACCAAAATCCTTCTGGGAAAATGTCTTGTGGACAGATGAGACCAAGATAGAGCTTTTTGGTAAAGCACATCATTCTACTGTTTACCGAAAACCGAATGAGGCCTACAAAGAAAAGAACACAGTACCCACAGTTAAATATGGTAGAGGTCAATGATGTTTTGGGTTGTTTTGCTGCCTCTGGCACTGGGGGCCTTGAATGTGTACAAGACATCATGAAATCTGAGGATTACCAATGGATTTTGGGTCGCACTGTACAGCCCAGTGTCAGAAAGCTGGGTTTGCGTCCGAGATCTTGAGTCTTCCAGTAGGACAATGACCCCAAACATACATCAAAAAGCCCCAGAAATGGATGGCAACAAAGCGCTGGAGAGTTCTGAAGTGGCAGCAATGAGTCCAGATCTAAATCCCATTGATCACCTGTGGAGAGATCTTAAAATTACTGTTGGGAAAAGGCGCCTTCCAATAAGAGAGACCTGGAGCAGTTTGTAAAGGAAGAGTGGTCCAACATCCCGGCTGAGAGGTGTAAGAAGCTTATTGATGGTTATAGGAAGCCACTGATTTCAGTTATTTTTTCCCAAAGGGTGTGCAACCAAATATTAAGTTAAAGGTGCCAATAATTCTGTCCAGTCCATTTTTGAAGTTTGGTGACATTATGTCCAATTTGCTTTTTTTCCTTTTTTGGTTTAGTTCTAATACACACAAATAAACATGTCTATAGCAAAACATGTGTTACTGCAATCCTTTCCTGTGAGAAATACTTCATTTTCTTGAAAAATTTCAGGGGTGCCAACAATTACAGCCTTGACTGTAGAAACAGATACTGATACATATTCTGTTTTTCTAATTTGTTTCTATTTTCTGATTGCAATTATTTTTTTATTACATTTTAGTACATTATTATGGGGGCAGCCATCTTGCTTGATCTGTTTTTAGCAGCATTTAGTGATATGCTTTACAGCAAGCCTCACGGATATAGACAACAATAGACTGGAGCTGTCCCATTCAGATGAATTGGAGAAACTACTGGGCATTCTATGTGACCTTTTCAAAAGTCACTTTACGAGGAGGTGGCAAGGCTGATCTCTGCAGTGAATGGTGGTGGATGCAGTGTTATCTCTTTACTGGTGTCACTGGTGTTAAAAGAAAATCCTCACTGGGAAATATAGATATAGATAGTAAAATGGAAAATTTAAAGAAAAAAAAAACATGAAATTTCTTAAAGAAAATGGCTTAAAAAAGCTGATTTAAACTGTATGTCTTTATTTAAAAATTGCAAAAAAGAAATCCGGAGAAAAGCGCCAAAAACACCCAACAAAATTTCAGAAAAAAGCTCTTAAAAAACACACAGCTCCATCTCCCATTGACTTCAATGGGAAATGCTCAAAACAGCTTTTTTTAGCACAGCCTTGCTTTGAAGCTCAAACTAAAATGAAGATGGGAGAGCTTAAAAAAAGTAATAAATAAATAAATAAATAACCATGGGGGAGATTTATCAAAACCTGTGCAGAGGAAGAGTGGTGCAGTTGCCCATAGCAACCAATCAGATTGCTTCTTTCATTTTCCACAGGCCTCTAAAGAGGCCTGTGGAAAATGAAAGAAGCAATCTGATTGGTTGCTATGGGCAACTACACCACTCTTCCTCTGCACAGGTTTTGATAAATCTCCCCACATGTACTTTTAAAAACCTACTGGAAAATCCATGCTATTTGCGGAGCAGTTTTTTTTTCAGGCATTTTATACGTGTGGCTTTTTATCAACCATGTGAACGTACCCTGAGGGTAGTGTTTCCTGACCAGTGTGCCTCCAGCTGTTGCAAAACTACAACTCCCAGCATACCTGGACAGCTTTTGGTTGGGAGTTGTAGTTTTGCAACACCTGGAGGCACACTGGTTGGGAAACACTGCCTTAGGGTATGTTCAGAATTGTAAAATTCACAGTGACCCCCTGACCTACGATGGCCCCGACATACGATCATTTCAACATATGATCACTCTCAGAGGCAGCATCAACATACGATGCTTTTGTATGTCGGGACCATCGCATAAACGGCTATCCGGCAGCGCAGACTGCTTCAGCTGCCACCGGATAGCCGTTTACGGTGCCCCGTGTGGTCCGCTGACGATCACTTACCTGTCCTCGGGGCTCCGGCGCGTCCTCTTCGGGATCCCCTGCATCGTCGGCGCTCTCCATCGTTGTCATCACGTCGCTGCACACGCCGTCCCGTCATCCAATAGGAGCGGCGTGCGTAACGACGTGATGGCGGCGACGGAGAGCGAGGATGCCGGGGAAGCAGAGGCCTTGCCGGAGCGTCGGGGACGCGGCGACAGCGATGGAGGGCGACATCCAGGGCAGCGGTGACGAGCGGTGACGGTCCGGAGCGGCGGGGACAGGTGAGTACACCTTCCTCTAACAATGGTCTACAACCTGCGGAACTCCAGATGTTGCAAAACTACAACTCCCAGCATGCCCGGACAGTCGTTGGCTGTCCGGGCATGCTGGGTGTTGTAGTTTTGCAACATCTGGAGGTCCGCAGGTTGTAGACCACTGTCCTATACTTTACATTGCACGGATCCCTCAACATACGATGGTTTCAACAAACGATGGTCCATTTGGAACGGATTACCATCGTATGTTGAGGGACCACTTGTACTGCCATATTTTAATTTACATGATAATGTTTGCTTGTCATTGGCAGGAAAAAAAAAAGCCATAATTTTTTTTCTGGCTGCTTTTTCACTGATGAAAATGCGCATGTAAAATAAAATACGTTGATACCTGTCATTATGAACTCACCCCACCCCCCTTGTTATTAATTCCCCTCCACCCTAATAACCCCTTTAATAACTGACTTTATTTTTGTTATATTTAAATTTTATACTCTGATACTTTCCTTTATCTTTGGCTCACTCACAGTGAGCTCCGGCACTCCTGAAGGGGTGTTCCCTGGCAGGCATGACATCATTTGAAGCCCTGCCGGGGAGAACTTCTGCCCTTCCCCTTCTATTCTGCACTCACACTCGGGAGCACAGCATAGTAGAGGCAGCCGATCGCGGCAGCTGCTCCTCAATCCCCTGCTCTCTGCGCGTGTAATACAGAGAGGAGGGAGATCGGAGCTGACCTGCCGCGCTGCTGCACACATCGCTCGCTCTTGTCTGCATGATTGACAGGCGGAGAGCAACAGTACGCACGCCATTCATTTCTATGGGAACGCCGATTGCTCACATAGAAAAGAACACATTCCTCACTGAGCGCCGGGTCACAGCCGAAATCATGCGAGTCCCATCGGTCGGACCCCCCACGATCAGCTACTTATCCCCTATCAAAGAGTGCACATAGTTAATGCTGTCATATTAATAGGTTATGTCAAAGTTTCCCAACCAGGGTGCCTCCAGCTGTTGCAAAATGAAAACTCCCAAGATGCCCGGACAGCTAAAAGCTGCCTCTGTTGTTATGAGATGCACTGGAGCAGTCGGGTCAATGAGTACAGCACAAGCAAGATGAACATAAAAGAGCTTTGTTATCCTGGGGTCCAGTGATCTGTGACCTGTAGAAGGTTCCTGCCTACAAGTGGCCGAGAAACGAAAGAATTTATATAACTCATGTCACCATTTAAATCTATGTTTCCCAACAAGGATGCATACAGCTGTTGCAAAACTACAACTCCCAGCATGCCCGAACAGCCAAATATGTCCACATTTACATATTTTTTAAATATTTTTATTAGGGTAGGGGTGGCTTTTATATTTGTTTAAAAAAAAAAATGTTAATACTTATTTCCCAGTCCCATAGGGGACAGTTATTAGCAATCATTAGACTGCTACGTACTGTTCAGTGCTATGTAACATCGCAGTGCTGATCAGTACTATCCGCTCTGCAGGCTGCACAGGACCATTGGGCATCTTACACGCTGAAAGAAGGTGAGATACCTCCGGTAGCTATTTGAACTCATCAAACCGATGCGGGGGTCCGATGAGCCCGCCTGCACTCACCAGAACCTCCATTTTTGGCATTGATAACGGCAGCTATAAGGTTAAAGGGGTACTCCACCCCTAGACATCTTATCCCCTATCCAAAGGATAGGGGATAAGATGTCAGATTGCCGTGGTCCCGCTGCTGGGGACCCCAGGGATCGCTGCTGCAGCACCCCGCTATCATTACTGAGTAGAGCAAGATCACTCTGCACGTAATGACGGGCGATACAGGGGCCGGAGCATCGTTACGTCACAGCTCCGCCCCCGTCAATACAAGTCTATGAGAGGGGGCATGACGGTCGTCACGCCCATTGCCATAGACTTGCATTAAAGGGACGGGCCGTGATGTCATGAGGGGCGGAGCCATGACATCCCGCTGCTCCGGCCCCTGTATCGCCCGTCATTACGCACAGAGCGAACTCGCTCTGTGCAGTAATGATAGCGGGGTGCTGCAGCGGGGATCCCCGGGGTCCCCAGCAGCGGGACCGCGGCGATCTAACATCTTATCCCCTATCCTTTGGATAGGCTATAAGATGCCAGGGGCGGAGTACCCCTTTAATGGTAGACATCAGCATGAAAGTTGAGGTCCGCCATTATCGGTGAGTCCCTGCTATGTAGAAAGCGCAGCTCCCGCCATGTACAGCGATGTGCCCAAAGTTACTCACTAAACATTTACGCCACATGTCCTTAAGGGGTTAAACCACACGGTCAATGGCGTTTAGGTAAATAAATATCAAAGTCTAAAATTGCATATTTTTGGTCACTTTGTAAACCCTAAAAAATGTTTTTCTTTATAAAAAGCGATCAAGAAGTCCAATCAAAATAATAATGGTAAAACTTCAGATCACGGCGCAAAAAACGAGCCCTCTATATGGAAGAATAAAAAAAACTTATAGGGGTCAGAAAATGACAATTTTAAGCATTCTAATTTGGTGCATGTAGTTACAATTTTTTTAAAGTAGTAAAATAAAATAAAACCTATATAAATTGGGTATCCTTGTAACCGTATGGACCTACAGAATAAAGATAAGGAGTCATTTTTACCGAAAAGTGCACTGCGTAGAAACAGAAGTCCCCAAAATAAAATTAATTTTGCCCCAAAAATTTTTTTTCCGTTTTTGCCGTAGATTTTGTGGTGAAATGATTGATGTCATTACAAAGTAAATTGAGGATGTTCATTCTTCAAGCGGAATCCACTAGCAGAAATCAATAGAAGTCAATGGTAAAAAAAAACTCCGGCCAACATAGTTTTCGCGCGCAATTTGCGAGGAATTTGCGCAGAATTCGCACGGAATTCGTGCGGAAATGGCTGAAAAAACCTTCACTTCTTTCTCCCCCATCGCCGCGCGCAATTGCGTGCAATTCTGCTCGCAAATTGCGCGTGAACTTTGCGCAAAAATATAATTCTTTTTTTCCGCCCGTAAATTTTTCGACGTGAATTACTCTTGATTTAATCCATGTGAACGCACCCTTAGAAGCTGATTGCTACAGAGGAAATTCTTTTGTTTTTGAATTTCTTTTTTTTTTTTGTCTTGTCCACAGTGCTCTCTGCTGACACCTCTGTCCGTGTCAGGAACTGTCCAGAGCAGCATAGGTTTGCTATGGACAGTTCCCGATACGGGCATCAGGTGTCAGCAGAGAGCACTGTGGACAAGACAATAAAGAATTAAAAAAAATATATAATAATTTCCTTTGTAGCATACAGCTGCTAAAAAGTACTGGAAGAGTAAAGATTTTTTTTTTTTTATAGAAGTAATTTACAAATTTGTTTAACTTTCTGGCAACAATTGATAAAAAATAAATTTAACACTTTAAGGGGACAAATAAGTTTCTGTCTTTGTATTTAATAATATTGCAGTTAAAAACTGAGTGAACACAGCCTGAGATGATTATTCTCTAAAGTGTACGCCTCGAGCTGTTGCAAAACTACAACTCCCAGCATGCCCGGACAGCCAACGGCTGTCTGGGCATGCTGGGAGTTGTAGTTTTGCAACAGCTGGAGGCACCCTGGTTGGTAAACACTAATAAAGCTGAAAACGTAATCTACTCACCTTGATCCTGAGCGATGATTTGCTGTGCGTGCACCCAGCCCGGCTGACTTCTCGCCTTTTATGCAGGTGGTTCAATAGCAGTCGACAGTTCAGAAAGTAGTGTGAACAGTTACCACACCCCGAACCTTAGCAGCCAATACCTGCACAAAGAATACCAGGAGCAGCTGCATGCTGTACCAGCAAATGTCACGTCATCTGAAGGGCAAATAAGGAGAGTGATGGCATGGGAAGAAAAAAAAAAAGGAAAAAGAACATTGACAAAAAGAAATAAATAAATAAACAAAATAGGAACCTATAAAGTCCTAAAATATATGGCTCCAAATAAAAGTAGGAATAGTAGTAGGAAGGGGTTAACAGCAAAAGAACCAATATATATATACCTACAAACGCCAAGGCCGTACCACAATGTAACCCCAACAGCAAATGAAAATACAAATCAGTATATGAAATAGATGTATTAATTAATTAAAAAAAAGACATGAATCTAAAAATGTACATGGTAGACGGAATAAAAAAAAAACATATTATATATATATATATCAATATATGCTAAAAAAGACATGAATCTAAAAATGTACATGGTAGACGGAATTAAAAAAAAACATATTATATATATATATATATATATATATCAATATATGCTAAAAAAATACATGAATCTAAAAATGTATATGGTAGACGGAAAAAATAAATAAATAAATATCTATCTATCTATATCTCTCAATATATGCTAAAAAAAAAAAGAAAAGAAAAAAAAGGTAATCTCAAGATAAAAAATAAAAAAAAAAGTAGTACATACATAGTAATTATAATGTAGCAGGATAAAGGGGAAGACAGAGATCCTGATATATTCCTAGTGTGAAACATTATGAATAACCAAAAAAAAAAAACTATCAGGATCTCGGTCTTCCCCTTTATCCTGCTACATTTTTTTTTTATCTTGAGATGAACTTTTTTTTTATATATATATATATATATATATATATGTATATATATATATATATTTTTTTTTTATTATTTATTTTTCTGTCTACATTTTTAGATTCATGTTTTTTTTTTTAGCATATATTGATATCTATATATATATATATATCTATATATCTATATATATATCTATATATATATATCTATATATCTATATCTATCTATATATATCTATATATATATTTTTTTAATTCCGTCTACTATGTACATTTTTCATGTCTTTTTTATTAATTAATACATCTATTTCATATACTGATTTGTATTTTCATTTGCTGTTGGGGTTACATTGTTGTACGTCCTTGGCGTTTGTAGGTAGAAATAAATAATTTTTAGCATATATATATATATATATATATATATATATATATATATATATATTTTTTTTTTTTTATTATTTTTTTTTCTGTCTACCATGTACATTTTTAGATTCATGTATTTTTTTTTTATTAATAAGAATATCTATTTCATATACTGATTTGTGTTTTCATTTGGTGTTGGGGTTACATTGTTGTACGTCCTTGGCGTTTGTAGGTAGAAATAAATAATTTTTAGCATATATATATATATATATATATATATATATATTTTTTTTTTTTTTTTATTATTATTTTTTTTCTGTCTACCATGTACATTTTTAGATTCATGTATTTTTTTTATTAATAAGAATATCTATTTCATATACTGATTTGTGTTTTCATTTGGTGTTGGGGTTATGTTGTGGTACACTTTTGTAGGTAGGAATAAATAAAAATAAAAAAATAAAAATCTGAGGGACTGAAAAATATTTATAAAATTATAATAACAATAATGACAATAATAAACAACACCGTAAAAACTGCAGTTCACATCAGCTTTCAAATACACCGTCTAAGGGCTGGTTCACATCACGTTTTCCGCAATACGGGACCGCATACAGAAGGGGAGAGCTAAATACTAGCGCTCCCGTATTGAGCTGTATGCGGTCCCGTATGTAATTCCTTTCAATGAGCCGCCCGGAGTGAAACGTTCGGTCCGGTCGGCTAATTTTTCCCCCATATGCGCTTTTACAACCGGACCTAAAACCATACACATACAGCTCAATACAGGAGCGCTAATTTTTAGCTCTCCCCTGCCGTATGCGGTCCCGTATTGCGGAAAACGTGATGTGAACCGGCCCTAAGCCGGGTTCACATCATGTTTTTGCCATACTGTTTTCAATCAGTTCTTCTAAAAAACGGATGGAACAGTATGGGAAAAAGTAAACCGTATGCGTTTTTAAACTGTATACTGTTTTTAAAAGTGCATACAGTTCTGTCCGTTTTTGTAAAAAAAAGAAAACCGTACGTTTTTGATAATCTTGTCCATTTTTAATGGGAGGGTTGTTGGGTGGGGAATTTAGGATGCAAATGCTCATGTGACCACGTTTTTGTCTCCGGTTTAAAAATCGTACTGCAACCGCATACGTTTTTTTTTAACATGGACGTCAATGGGAAACGCACATGTATATACTTACGGTTTTTACTTTACACATGCGCATTTGCATCCTAAAGTCCCCACCCAACACCCCTCCCATTAAAAATGGACAAAATTATCAAAAACGTATGTTTTCATTTTTATAAAAACGGACGGAACTGTATGCACTTTTAAAAACAGTATAAAGTTTATAAACCTATACGGTTTACTTTTTCCCATACTGTTCCATCCGTTTTTTTGCCATACGGTTTTCTTTAGAAAAACAGATTGAAAACAGTATGGCAAAAACGTGATGTGAACCCAGCCTAAGGCAGAGTTCACACCAGCATTCAGAGAAGCTACATGAGCTGAGTCCGGACAAATTACTGGGCTTGAGGGGAGAAAAATAAAAAAAATACTGCAATCGGAAATTTTTTAAACCCCTACGAAACAACTGACACCTGACAGAAACCCGATGGATCCGTCATGTTCAGTTGGAGTCCTTTGTGCAACGGACCATCCAAGTCGGTTGTTCTTCTCTAAAATAGGCTCTGCAACGGAGTCCCCCCCCCCCCCCCCCCCCCCACCAATGAAGCTTAAAGGGGTACTTCGGTGGAAAATATTTTATTTTGAATAAATAAACTGGTGTCAGACAGTTATACAGACTTGTAAATTGCTTCTATTAAAAAATCTTAATACATCCAGTACTTATCAGCTGCTGTATGCTCCACAGGAAGTTATTTTCTTTTTAAATTTCCTTTCCAGTCTGACCACAGTGCTCTCTGCTGACACCTCTGTTCATGTCAGGAACTGTCCAGAGCAGGATAGGTTTGCTATGGGGATTTGCTCCTACTCTGGACAGTTCCTGACATGGACAAAGGTGTCAGCAGAGAGCACTGTGGTCAGACAGAAAGGAAATTTTAAAAGAGAAGAACTTCCTGTGGAGAATACAGCAGCTGATAAGTACTGGAAGGATTAAGATTTTTAAATAGAAGTAATTAAAAAAAAAAACTGTTTCACTTTTTAGCACCAGTTGATTTAAAATAAATTGTTGTCATTACATAGTACAATTGGTCATGCAAAACACAAGCCCCCATATGGGTCTGTGAGTGGAAAAATAAAAAAGTTATGAATTTTAGAAGGCAAGTAAACAAAAACGCAAAAATGAAACTGGCTTAGTCCTTATGGCCAAAATGGGCTGTGTCCTTAACGGGTTAATGACACACCTAAAATAATATTTTTTTTTCTCCTCCCCTTTTAAAAGACTTAACTATTTGCAATTTACCCTTTCAAGTTTCTATAAAATATTATTTGTAGGCAATTTTTGAAAGTTCAGTTTTTACGCAGTGCACGTTACCATAAAACTGACATGTTCTCTTTATTCTGAGGGTCAATACAATGTAAACAATTCCCATGGTTACAAGTAGGGATGAGCGAATCGAATATGACTAATCTGAATTCGCTACAAATTTCAGGAAAAAATTCGATTTGTAACGAATGCGAATATCGCCGCGATTCGATCGCTCAAATCGCTTAATTGAACTCCATTTAGTGCGGTCCAGGCTCCAGGGCATCTAAAATAGCGGATCCACATGTGAGGACATGGGGCAAGGAATCCTGGGAAGGCAGGAACAAGGGTAGGCGGGATCACCCTGAATCACATGCAGCCTATCAGCAGCCAGTCACCCCTGTGATGTCACAGCCCTATATAATCAGCAGCCATCTTGCGGCCAGTCACATCAGTCTTTCACTGCAGAGACATATTTTTTTATCTAAAGCCGAGGAACGTGCTCTCGATTCACCCAAAGTGCAAGAAAAAAATGCAAACATGTTACACTAAAAAAAGTGCACAAAGGATGCGGTCTATCGCAAGCCCTTCTCCGATAGGAGAGAGGCCCCCCAACAAACCTTACCCTTCGCCTCCGGACCAAAAGGTACCTGCGAGGTTCCAGGTTCGATGTCCCTTTTCGCCAAAGCTACTAGGGGACCACAAATGCTCCCGGCATTCCCTTGGCGTGTATCTGCCCGCAGAGCCGATAACGGTAGGTACCCTGCCTAAGCAGGAGTACCCGGGGTGTTTGCAGGGAGGTGCGGAACCTAATGGCCACACACCTCCCCTAGACCGCCAGGAGGGACACCCAGAAGAGCTACCACATCCTGACAAATCCTGTGAACACACAACACGCAAAAAGTGACACAGTGAGACAAAAAAAGAAATAAATGAGTGAATGTGCGCAGATATACTGCCCGGACATCCGGCCGGATCTATAAAAGTTTCTCTGATCCTAGCCAGAAGGCCGGGAATCAAGAGGTGAGTGCCACAAGGTGAAGAGATTATGGTGCCCGTGCTTCAACTCAGTGAGTCCATCCTCCCAGTGAGTTTCGGCACCTCGGGGTCACCACTCCCCGAGGCACAAAGTACCTCGGCTCTAGACCCTCTCAGCCTCATGGCGAGACCCGGAGGGAACAGGTCACATCGGGGCAACCGTCAAGCTGATTCCTCAGAACCAGCCCCGGAAAGCCCTGGTACACCTGCATCCTCCATGCAGCACCCATCCCCACCAGCCCCATACCGGCGTAGTGTACCACCGGCATGAAAACTGATAACAGATACTACACTTGATCTTAGCCAAAAGGCCGAGAAGCGATAGACATATATAGGGACAGACAGCACTGTGTGTTGCACAGAAAAGTTTTTTTACAGCAGCGATTCACCTCCCAGTCACATCGTAATATTCGCGTTTTATTTTCGCATATGCGAAACTTCACGTGTGCGAAAATTAGCATATGCGAAAACTAACATATACAATAATTAGCATATGCGAAAATTTGCACGCCAGTCTCACACTGTAGTATTACAGCCTTCTTTACACCACATAAGCTAGAAGCAGAGAGGGGTGATCACTGTGATGTGTACTGTAAAAAAAAAAAAGAATATTCATAATTACGAATATATAGTGCTATATTCGCGAATATTCACGAATTCGCAAATATGCGATATTTGCAAATAAAATTTGAATTGCGAATATTCGCAAGCAACACTACGCAGCAGACAAGGGGCGAGAGTCACAGCGAGAGGCCTGAGCTCCTGGTATCAGCTAGAGGTCGTGTCTCGACCAGCAACCCATCTGCCATCATCGATTGGTTAACACAGTCATCCACTTCAACACAAGTGATATGTGACAACCCCAGTCAACAGTTGGTGAGTTCCTCAGACACAACCCTCAGTTGGCATGGCCCGAGAGCAATCCCTGTCCTCCCATTGCCTTTGTCCTATGCTGTTCACTCCCCCACAGAAGTATCTAATGCTGTGGGTTCAGGTCCACTAGTAACTGAGGACGATCTACTAGAGGACAGTCAGCAGCTACTGCCCAGCGAAGAAGGGGAGGAGACATCCGACACTTCCTCCACTAGGCGGGCAAGTAGTGATGAGGAGGGCGGCGTGGGAGGTGGTGTTGCGAGCGTTCGGGCTCTGGAAGCAGACACTGTCGAGGAACCTGAAGAGGACATCAGTGACGTGCAGACACAACTCGATGATGATGAAGCCAATCGCAATTGGAAGCCGGGTGCAGAAGGGGCTTCATCATCATCAGAAGAGTGTTGCAGATTGCCCATGAGGCAGCAGCGGAGACAGCAAGGTGGTAGCATGGTTGGCAGTCATCATGGTGGCAGAAGTGTAAAGTCTGGAGCCGAACGTGCCCGGGGTAGACCACAGGTTGTTCTTTTCTGTCTAAATCCTCTCTGATGACACCTGTCTCGGGAAACGCCCAGTTTAGAAGCAAATCCCTATAGCAAACCTCTTCTAAACTGGGCGTTTCCCGAGACAGGTGTCATCAGAGAGGATTTAGACAGAAAAGAACAACCTTAACTTCAGAAGCTCATAAGTACTGAAAGGATTAAGATTTTTTTAATAGAAGTAATTTACAAATCTGTTTAACTTTCTGGAGCCAGATGATAGATATAAAAAAGTTTTTTCCTGGAATACCCCTTTAAGGTCTATCCATAGATTTTCAATTATGTTGAGGTCAGGAGATTTTGAAGGCCATGGCAAAACCTACAATTTACGCCTCTTGATGTAATCCCCCATGGATTTCGAGGTGTGTTTAGGATCATTATCCATTTGTAGAAGCCATCCTCTCTTTAACTTCAGCTTTTTCACAGATGGCATCAAGTTATCATCCAAAATTTGATGAAATGTTATTGAATCAATTTTTCCTTCTACTTGTGAGATGTTCCCTCTGCAACTGGCTTCAATACAACCCCAAAGCATGATTGATCCACCTCAATGCTTAACAGTTGGACAGAGGTTCTTTTCATTAAATTCTGTTCCCCTTCTTCTCCAAACGTACCTTTGCTCATTCCGGCCAAAAAGTTAAATTTTAACCTCATCGGTCCACAGGACTTGTTTCCAAAATGCATCAGGCTTGTCTATATGTTCATTTGCTAAGTTCAAACGCAGATTTTTGTGGTGAGGACGTAGAAAAGGTTTTCTTCTGATGACTCTTCCATGAAGACCATATTTGTACAAGTATCTCTTTATAGTGGAATAGTGTACCACAACTCCAGTGTCTGCCAGATTTTTCTGGAGGGATTGTGCAGTCAAACGTGGGTTTTGAATTGTTTTTCTCACAATCCTGCGAGCTGTTCTGTCTGATATTTTTCTTGGTCTTCCAGATCTTGCTTTAACTTTCACTGTTCCTGATGACTGCCATTTCTTAATTACATTCTGAACAGAGGATATTGACATCTGAAAATGTTTTGCTATCTTCTTATAGCCTTCTCCAGCTTTGTGAGCGCCAACTATTTTCAGTTTCAGATTTCTAGACAACTGCTTAGAAGAACCCATGGTGCTGATTGTTGGGGCAAGGTCAGATGAGTCTGGGCATTTAAAACCTTTGAGATTGACATCACCTGGTCTTCCCAGATGATGATTGAGAACAATCCATGACACTGGCAGGTCTCAGCTTTGCAAAGGGGGCAGTGTATGCTATTAATTCTGCAGGGTGCCCAAACTTTTGCAGACGCCATTTTTTTGTTTTCTCTTATTTTGAAAGTGTAAATGATGGAAATAAAATCTAACCTTTGTTGACATATTATAAGAATATCTAATCTGTAATTTGATGCCTTTTTGAGATTTTTCCATCTTTCCTTGGCTTCTTTATGCACATTAATACAAATTTTTACCTGAGGGCAGTATAGTGGCCTAAAACTATATAAGGGGGCAGTATAAGGGCCTACAACTATATTTGGGAGTAGTTTGGGGGCCTTCAACTATACATCGGGCAGTATTGGGGCCTAGAACCACGTATAGTGACAGTATAGGGGCCTACAACTATATATACAGGGGAATACAGGTGGCTACGACTATATATAATCCAGTCCTGTCTTTTGCAATCCCAGAGTCCCAGTTTGTCTCAAGGAATACGGTCAACGTAACCACGTGCTACTCTCTTTGAAGAATCGACACTTCATGGATTTCATGTGGAATTACTCCGGTGTGCCTCCAGAGTGCAGGGAATTGTAGTTGTGCAACAACCGGAGGCACTCTGGTTGGGAAACACTGCTCTAGGAGACCTATTCTATACCAAACACTACATCGCTCTGGTTATCATTTAAGAATTCTTATCTGTGTACAAGAACTGATATGTCTGTGTGACTTTCTATGTTCCTCGGCCTTTCCTAGAAGGCCCTGTATTATGAGCATTATCAAGACCACTAGCGAAACAAACCTAAAATGAACTGTTCACCCCTGTCACTTGCAGTTTCTGTCTAACTAAAGCGAATTTTAGATTAAGGGATAATCAGAAGGAAAAAAAAAAAAGATAAAAGAAATGTAAAACTTTATTCCGGACTTCACGGTACAAAAGGATAGGTACGGAAACACAGGGAGCGGAGTGGAACACACAAGGCGGAAGATGTTCACAGGGGCGCCAACATGTTTCACGCTCTACGGCGCTTCGTCTGGCCCGTGAACGGGCCAGACGAAGCGCCGTAGAGCGTGAAACATGTTGGTGGACTTCCTTCTTACCTCTTTGTTGATAATAACATGTATCATTTTGTGAATGAAAATTCTACTCATTTCCGATTCTGCATTGAAGAAATGAGGAATGTTGATAAATTAATCTTTATAGCAAGACAAGGTGATTATATGGTTAGAGATTACACTGTGCACTTGATGGTCTATGTAATGAGTTCTATATCAGTTTAGGGTGGGGTTGTCTGTATCAGCCAGAAGACAAAACGCGTGCAATGACAATGCAAAGAGGCGCAGAAGCTCACAGCAATTAAAAGTCAAAGGTCATCACAGGTAATTAGATGGAACGTTACAGCTACTTCGATGTTCCCATAGGAATAAATGGAGACTTCAGCAGATGCTCCTCACTGAGCACCGTGGTCCCGTCCCAGATCGCAGGGGGGCCCTAGCTGCAATCAGCTACTTATCCCCAAATCCTGTGGATAGGGGATGAATTAATTTCCGCCGGACATTTTTTTTTTAAATCTTTTTTTTGTCATATGGATTGGTACTAAAAAGTATGGATTATTATTCTATATTTTATTGGGTGTGCACACAGTTTTATTTTTGCATTAAAAGGAAAACTCCGGTAGAAACAAGTGGAAAACAAATGTTTTTAAATCAACTGGTGACAGAAAGTTAAACAGATTTGTAAATTACTTCTATTTAAAAATCTTAATCCTTCCAGTACTTATCAGCTGCTGTATGCTTCTATTTCCATTCTTCTATTTAAAAAATCTTAATCCTTCCAGTATTTATCAGCTGCTGTATGCTCCAGAGAATTCTTTATGTGTGGTCACCTAGTGGTCGTAATGTGAACTGCAAAATACTATGTTAAAGGGGTACTCCTGTGGAAAAAACATTTTTCAAATTACTTCTATTAAAAAAAATCTTGACCCTGACACCTCTGTCCGTGTCAGGAACTATCCAGAGTAGAAGCAAATCCCCATAGCAAACCTCTCCTGCTCTGGACAGTTCCTGACATGGACAGAGGTGTCAGCAGAGAGCACTGTGGTCAGACAGAAAAGAACTACACACATTTCTCTGAAGCATATCTGTAGTATACAGCAGCTGATAAGTACTGGAAAGATTAAGATTTTTTAATAGAAGTAGTTTACAAATCTGTTTAAAGCGTACCTGTCATAGTGCAAAAAAAAAGAAAAAAGTGATATGTTACTCAGGACCCAATCCTGATCATGTGCATATCATGTTTATGTGTCTCGGACCTATATATCCAGACATATAAGCATTTATCTGCTGGTGAGTTACTTTATCATTGTGCAGGCTGGAGGGGGCGTGTCTCTCTGTCTCCCTCACAGGAGCAAGCCTGTGCAGTCAGCCAATCAGTACTCTCTACTCTGTAACCCTTTCCTCTCTGGTTTTATGCTGTATCATGTGTCAGAGGAAGATACTTGGACCTTGCCTGCAGTAATCAGAAGACATTATGGTGAATTCATAACAGGATAAAATGTATAAATATAAGAATAGATCTTTATAAAATTAGTGCAAAGATTTTTTAGATAAAAGTACAGCATTTTTATGAATACATGTTCTATCTGTTTCATCTTCTCCTAGTAAAGCTGGATACAAATCAGCATAGCTGTCACTATGTGTGTCATTCATCTTTCACAGACTCCTGAATGTCTGATCAACTTCTTTGTCATTCAGGAGTCTGAGAAAGCTTTGACTATGTCAGCATGCTGGGAGTTGTAGTTTAGTAACAACTGAAGCTGCAATGTTTGTTAATAACTGTGTTAGAGCAGTGTCGCCTCCAGCTGTTGTAAAACTACAGCTCCCAGCATGTCCACACATCCTTTATCTGTAGTTTTGCATACACAATAGAAATCTCCTATACTGGATACCGGTATGCTTTACGGCCGGTATCCAGTATGCTGTAAAATCTAGACTAGTCTGTCTGGCTTAAAAGACAGAGCTTGAATTTCAGGTGAAAAGTAAAACATTTTTTAACAAGTGTATATTGTGAAATGTCATATTATAATGAGTCCTGCAATATATGAAAAGTTTTTAACAATGACAGTGCACCAGTTGATTTGAAAAAAGAAAGAAAAAAAATTTCCACCAGAGTACACCTTTATCATAGTATTTTGCAGTTCACATTACAACCACTAGGTGACCACATATAAACACACAGGCTGACATTTATCATTGTGTGTAAACCTTTTTTTCCTGTCTACATATGGTGCTATTTTGGCGCTAGTGTCTTTTCTGCGCCTTTTATGCGCCTTTTTTTTATACATTTCTGCTGATTTTGGCAATACGCATAATATGGATGGGTTTTATCAACTGCGCCTTTTATCAACGGCGCAAAAAAGGTGCAGAGCCACCAAAAAGTCTCTAAACTACACCAGCCCAGACTTAGCTCAGTTTTTTAGTGTATGTGAAGAGAGAAATCTCAGAAAATGTGACCTTCACAAAATTTATCAAATGCCCTGTGACCATTTAAAGGGGATATCCAGGAAAAAGACATTTTTTTTATATATCAACTGGCTCCAGAAAGTTAAACAGATTTGTAAATTACTTCTAAAAAAATCTTAATCCTTTCAGTACTTATGAGCTGCTGAAGTTGAGTTCTTTTCTGTCTCTCTGATGACACCTTTTTTTGGGAACTGTCCAGAGCAGAAGCAAATCCCCATAGCAAACCTCTTCTACTCCGTGCAGTTCCTGAGACAAGCAGAGATGTCAGCAGAGAGCACTGTTGCCAGATAGAAAAAAAAACAACTCAACTTCAGCAGTTGATAATTATTGGAAGGATTAAGATTTTTTAATAGAAGTAATTTACAAATCAGTTTAACTTTCTGGCACCAGTTGATATATATACATATATATATATATATATATATATATATATATATATATATATATATATATATAAATATATATATGAATATATATATATATATATATATATATATATATATATATTTATATTTATTTAAAGTTTTTTCCTGGAATACCCCTTTAATAAATTTGGTGCACCTACACAAAAAACAAAATGCTTCACTTACACCTATTCAGAGAAGTAGAATGGTTAGTTCATTAAAACTTAACTTTTAATAATGTATCAAGATAAGATAATTAGTCCTCAAATAAAATAGAAATTAAATCAGGTATAGGTGTAATGGAAGAGGAGCTCAGACAGGTAAATGGGGCTCCAGTACCATCACCTATCACAACAAAATAATCCTACAATGTGCAATCTGTGCAATTGTGCACTAAGAAAGTGTAATCAATCCTGACGTGTTTCTCCCCCTCCAAAAGCAGATAATGTGGAGCAATGCGGGGTTCATCAGGGGATATCAACAGTAGGAAGACATGCATAGAATGATACCACTGGTCAATAGTAGCTGCCAGCTATAATAAGATAGTGACCACTCACTCAGACCCAGTGGTACAGTTCTTATTGTGGAGTAGTTGTCAGGGTAGCCGGAGGATGGCGGCTGGTTCCCGCCTGGCAGCACGGCAGCAGCAGCACTTACATCTACAATGATAAATGCCCCCCATAGGTCGGCGGTAATCATTGTGTTTATCCTTTTTTTCCGTCTAAATTTGGCGCTATTTTGTTGCCTCCCTTGCGCCTTTTCACAAAAAGGCGCAGTTCATAAAACCCGTCCTAAATCAGTGGATTACAACTCAAAATCAGCAGAAATGTGTAAACCAAAATGCGCAAAAAAGGCGAAAAAAAGGACACTTGCGCCAAAATAACACCAAATATAGATGGAGAAAAAAGGGTAAACACAATGATAAATGCTGGCCATAGATTTTTAGACAGCTTTTTTTTGTCTAAAATTGTTGCAGATTTCTTTTACACTGTTTACCGTTTTTTTCGCCCTATAGGACGCACCGGCATATAAGACGCACCCAATTTTAAAGGTGCAAAATCTAGAAAAAAAAGATTCTGAACCCAACAGTGGTCTTCAACCTGCAGACTTCCAGATGTTGCAAAACTACAACTCCCAGCATGCCCGGACAGCCAACGGCTGTCCGGGCATGCTGGGAGTTGTAGTTTTGCAACATCTGGAGGTCCACAGGTTGAAGACCACTGGTATAGGAGGTAATACTCATGTGTTCCCGCCGCTCCGGACCCGTCACCGCTGCCCTGGACGTCGCTTCATCGCTGTCGCCGCGTCCCCGTGGTGTCCCCGACGCTCCGGACGTCTTCTTCCCCGTGATCCACGCTCTCCGTCGCCATCATAACGTCGCCGTCAACACGTCGCTACGCGCGCCGCTCCTATTGGATGACGGGACGACATGATGACGTCAAAGGAGAGCGCCGCCATGCAGGGGATCCCGGCACGGAGCAGACACCGAGGAGGCAGGTAAGGTCCCTCCCGGTGTCCTGTAAGCTGTTCGGGATGCCGCAATTTCACCACAGCGGTCCCGAACAGCCCGACTGAGCAGCCGGGTTAGTGTCACTTTCGCTTCAGACGCGGCAGTCAGCTTTGATCGCCGCGTCTGAAGGGTTAATACAGGGCATCACCGCGATCGGTGATGTCCTGTATTAGCCGCGGGTCCCGGCCATTGATGGCCGCAGGGACCGACCCGATAGGGGTGTATTCGCCGTATAAGACGCACCGACTTTTCCCCCCCAGTTTTGGGGAAGAAAAAGTACGTCTTATACGGCGAAAATTACGGAAATTATTCAGACCATGAAGTAATCTGATTTAGATCACTTTGTGCAGTGGTTACTAATTTATCATGTGCGAATTTTATGCGAAATGTTACCAAAAAGTCGCATGGGCCAGATTTAAAAGAAATCACAGGGCAATTCAACCCTGTCCTATATAACTCTATGCGACACAGTTCTATGGGTATTCATCAATATCCGTGCGCCATTTCATAAATTTGGCGCCCGCCCGCACTTTTTTTTATCTAAAGTGAACACGATGCAAGTATAGATTTAATAAATGCCCCTCATATAGCATAAACAACTTCTAACAGAGTATTGCAAATTCATGTTTTTTTTTGTTTTGTTTCTTAAAGGGGTACTCAGCCCCTAGACATCTTATCCGCTATCCAAATGATAGGGGATAAGATGTCTATTCGCAGGGGTCCCGGCACTGTGGGCCGCCGCGATATTCGTGCTGCACCCGGTGTTCGTTTAGAGCGTTGGGTTTAGAGCCGGAGGTTCGTGACGTCACGGCCAAGCCTCCTCAATGCGACAGCCGCCACGCCCCCTCCCATAGACTTGCATTGAGGGGGCATGGCCGTGACATCACGTGCCTCCGCCCCCCATCGCCAGTCATCGGTCACGGAGCGAAGTTTGCTCCATGCACCGGATGTCTGGAGTGCCGCTGCCAAGAGCAATGGGGTAGATCATCAAAAACTATCTAGTTCTTAGATAATGTAAACCGAGACTACACAGTCTACGACTGCTTCATATATTTTATGGTGACTTATTTGAAAATCTGGCGCATTTTCAGAAATCTGTCGAATCTTAGTTTGTGCCATATATTAGTTGGTTTACATTTATGCCAAAAAATGTGCACTACAAAGTGGCATATTTTTGGCGTATTTAAACCATGCCCCTCTCCAGTTGGATGTGGCCTAAAGGTGTCGGCAATGGGTAAAAACAAGCTTTGAAAATTTGACCCAAACTTACACCAAATTTTTGGCAGGAGTTTTGCTTATTACCCCAAAGTCTCTAAGAAATGTAAGCTATAGAACTGCTGAAATTTGTAAATACAGTTCATTCATAAAGCAGAACTCCGGGATGTAACAACTTACCAACTATCTTAAGGATAGGGAATTAGTGTCAGATCGCGGGTTGGGGTCCAAGAGGTCGGGTCCCTCCGTGATCTGACACTTAAACCCTATCCTGGAACCGGCTCTCTGACACTTATCCCTTAAAGGGGTTCTCCACCATAAGGTGATTTTAGTACGTACCTGGCAGATAGTAATGGACATGCTTAGGAAGGATCTGCGCTTGTCTTGGGGCTAAATGGTTGTGCTTTAAGATTACCATAATACTGTGGCTAGCTTTTTGTGAACTGGTATTTCCTGTTTGAGTTATTCTTTTTTGCCTACAAATCCCATAATTCCATTTTCCTCCCTCCCACACATCAGCCACCCCACCTATTGAAACATAAATGAGCTGCATCTATTCAAAAAACCTGTGGTTTTCAATCAGGGTGCCTACAGCTTTTGCATTAGTTGCAGATTGATCTCTCTCCCACCAAATGATCCCTCCACCCATTGAAGCAGACAGGCTCCCTGTCATCAGCTGATTAGTGATGTCAGATCTCGGCCGCATTGCAACCTGGGTAAAACCTGAGACAACAGTCATTTTGTATGCTGTTAAAAATAAATATTGGGGTGAAAATCACCGAAGAATTGTGAGAAAACCGTCACACACAGGTACAGACACTATATTATGAACTACACTAACTTTACAGACCCTGTAGCATAGTCAAATAAACAAAAATCCTGGAATACCCCTTTAACCCTGAACTGACTCTCTGCATGAAATGAGCCATTATGACCACAGCACAAAGCTCCAGCCAAGAAGCCCCCTCCATATAGCTTTATGGCAGAGCCAGAGATAGCCAAGAGCAGCGATCCAGCTCTCCCATAATGCTGCATGGCGGAGGCGTGTCTGCTGCAGCTTTGTGCTGTTGTCAAAATGGCTCATTTCATGCAGAGAGCCGGGGCGCTGTGCTAGAGATTGTAGGGGTCCCAGCAGTCAGACCCCCCGTGATGGGTTTTCCAAGTGAGCTCCTTCATTATGGTTATTGGCAGGGGTCCCAGCGACTGATTTCATTCTGTAAAACCTAAATAATATTTGAGTACAGTATTAGTGCATTTATTTAATCTTTTACTAATAGATTATTTATTTATTTCATATTTATCAAATTAATCTTTTCTTTAATATATTATTCATGTCATTATTTATCATTATGACATTGTGATATTTTCCACAATAATTTCATACATTTAAAGATTTTTTTTAACACATAAAAATGTCATATTTAATAATAGATGATGTAATATTCCGAGACAATTCCAGCCCAGAGCAAATAGTAATATTACGTATTGCATCAGATACATAACAGAAGACAAACTTTGCTCTGCAGCCCAATAATGAACGTGCATCAGATTACAGTGTTATTTGCATATGACACCTATAAAAATCACCTTCTAATTATACACTGCACTAGTAATGCACTGCTCAAAAAAATAAAGGGAACACTAAGATAACACATCCTAGATCTGAATGAATAAACTAATCGTATGAAATACTTTCGTCTTTACATAGTTGAATGTGCTGACAACAAAATCACCCAAAAATGATCAATGGAAATCAAATGTATCAACCCATGGAGGTCTGGATATGGAGTCACACTCAAAATCACAGTGGAAAACCCCACTACAGGCTGATCCAACTTTATGTAATGTCCTTAATACAACTCACAATGAGGCTCAGTAGTGTGTGTGGCCTCCACGTGCCCGTATGACCTCCCTACAATGCCTGGGCATGATCCTGATGAGGAGGCGGATGGTCTCCTGAGGGATGTCCTCCCAGACCTGGACTAAAGCATCCGCCAACTCCTGGACAGTCTGTGGTGGATGGAGCGAGACGTCCCAGATGTGCTCAATCGGATTCAGGTCTGGGGAACGGGCGGCCAGTCCATAGCATTAATGCCTTCCTCTTACAGGAACTGCTGACACACTCCAGCCACATGAGGTCTAGCATAGTCTTCCATTAGGAGGAACCCAGGGCCAACCGCACCAGCATATGGTCTCACAAGGGGTCTGAGGATCTCATCTCGGTACCTAATGGCAGTCAGGCTACCCTCTGGCAAGCACATGAAGGGCTGTGTGGCCCCCCCAAAGAAATGCCACCCCACACAATTACTGACCCTCCGCCAAACTGGTCATGCTGGAGAATGTTGCAGACAGCAGAACATTCTCCACAGCGTCTCCAGACTCTGTCACGTCTGTCACGACCTCCGTGTGAACCTGCTTTCATCTGTGAAGAGCACAGGGCACCAGTGGTGAATTTACAATCTTGGTGTTCTCTGGCAAATGCCAAATGTCCTGCACGGTATTGGGCTGTAAGCACAACCCCCACCTGTGGACGTCGGGCCCTCATACCACCTTCATGAAGTCTGTTTCTGACCGTTTTAGTGGACACATGCACATTTGTGGCCTGCTGGAGGTCATTTTGCAGGGCTCTGGCAGTGCTCCTCCTGCTCCTCCTTGCACAAAGGCGGAAGTAGCGGTCCTGCTGCTGGGTTGTTGCCCTCCTACGGCCTCCTCCATGTCTTCTGTTGGGGCTGTATACTACAGAGGAAATTCTTTTCTTTTTGGATTTCTCTTCTGTCACGACCACAGTGCTCTTTGCTGACCTCTGCTGTCCATTTTAGGAACTGTCCAGAGCAGCATATGTTTGCTATGGGGATTTTCTCCCCATATGGACAGCAAAGGTCCACAGAGAGCACTGTGGTCGTGAGTCGTGACAGAAGAGAAATCCAAAAAGAAAAGAATTTCCTCTGTAGTCCACAGCCTCTACAATTCTGTTTAACTTTCTGGCACCAATTGATTTAAAAAAAAAAAAAAGTTTTCCATGAGAGTACCCCTTTAAAGGGGTAATCCAGAAATAGAAAAACAAAGCTAATTTCTTCCACAAACAGCTCCACGTCTGTCCCCAGGTTGTGTGTGGTATTACAACTTGGCCCCATTCAATTTAATGGAACGGAGCTGCAGAACCACACCCAACCTGGAGACAGAGAGGGAGCCTTTTTTTGAAAGAAATGAGCTCAGTTTTTCTATTCCTGGAGAACCCCTTTAAGTGTTGCATAAGATATATAACAGAAAGTGGATGAACTTTGTTCCGCTATGTAGTAAAGAACGTGCATCAGATTACAGGATTATTTGCATACAACACCTGTAAAATCACCTGCTAATTATATTTATATAGAGAGAGGCTGCTCGGTGTTTATCTTCTATTTATAACAGGTTACTGCTCATTTTGCATTTCTTTTTTCTGTACTCAGCACGTACAGCGTCCGCGTCTCTTTTATTATTGCAAATTCATCATACGAACTGTCATAAGATCTTCAAGCAAAAATTAATATGCAACAAAGACAACCTAAAGTTCTTAAGTGACCATCGATTGAAAGAATAAAGTTATCCAATACATAGATGCCTGCTTAATTACTCTGTTAACCCCTTAATGACGCAGCAATTTTTTGCGTTTTCATTTTTTCCCCCCCTCGCCTTTTAAAATCCATAACTCTTTCAATTTTCCATAGGGCTTGTTGTTTGTGGGACTGTTTGCCCCTAGTCCTTGATAAAGCCACTGATGTGGTGAAACGTTGGACGGGCTATGTGTCAGTGATTTAAACATTTTTTCCACCACACTCTAAAAACAAAGTTAAATTAGGAAGTGGACTGCGGCCACATTACTTTTTAGTACGGAAATATGTAGCAAGCACAGTCTTGAAAAAGAAATTTTCACAAATTGAGTGTTTCGGTGGAATTGTTTTTAAATCTTCATGAGACATTAATAGTTAATTTTTATAATTTTTGGTGGATGGTAAATTTAGGATTCAGTGGTCACATTAGTGACCAGTTGGTAATATAGAAGAAAAGCCGACGACTCACCAATCTTATGTCTTCCAACTTCTTGATTGGATGAAATACTTACATAACTTCATAGGGAGGGGACATACACAGGGGGGGTACAAAAAGGCGACAAGCTCCGTCGGAGCTTGTCGCCTTTCTGTACCCCCCTGTGTATGTCCCCTCCCTATAAAGTTATGTGAGTATTTCATCCAATAAAGAAGTTGGAAGACATAAGATTGGTGAGTCGCCGTTTTTTCTTCGTCCTTGCCTACACAGTATGGAAGTAGTTTATTTTCTGCCTCTTGGTCCACATGGTGGGACTGTAGATGGGACTTGATGGGCCTGTGTACTTTTTCAGCCGTATGATTAAAATTCCAGGAAAGCTTCTTTAGACCTGATATAAATTAGATGAATCAGATTGGTTCTAAAGCCTTGTCCAAATAGTAGCGCAGATTTTTCCTGAACCAAGGAGCAACCATAGTCATTGAGGCGATACATAGTACAGAAAAAATAGTGGCACTCACCCTTCTGTAGAAATCTACATATCTTTATTGTAAGGGTGCAGGTTCAAAAAATGTGCAGTAGGGAAACATAAAAACAAAGGGAGTGGCTACAGACGTTTCTTCCGTCAACACAAGAAATGTATGTTGACGCAAGAAACGACTGTAGCTACTAGCTATCACTGCCAATGATTTAGGTCTCCCTGTTGCGCATTTTTTGTACCTGCACCCTTACAATATAATACCTTTTACAATAAAGCTATAGAAGGAGATTTAGCAAGCTCCGTAGTAGATATTTTTTGGCATACTTTTCTATACACGCTGCGATTTTTAGATTTTTGCTTATTCCAAAGCACATTTCTGAAATCTGCTCACGTAGTAATTTTTTATTTTATTTTACTTTGCAGTGGTCATGTATTTGTCAAATGCGATAGTTGCTATTTATGATGAAAAAAAGTTGCATCTCAATTTGAAAGTCACATATGTATTCCAGGTCCAACCTGGCTTACAGAAAGTGCCTACGTCTGCAGAAAAGGACATTAAAGGGGTATTCCTGGAAAAAAAAATGTTTTATATATCAACTGGCTCCAGAAAGTTAAACAGATTTGTGTCACGATGCCGGCTGGCAGGTAGTGGATCCTCTGTGCCAGAGAGGGATTGGCGTGGACCGTGCTAGTGGACCGGTTCTAAGCCACTACTGGTTTTCACCAGAGCCCGCCGCAAAGCGGGATGGTCTTGCTGCGGCGGTAGTGACCAGGTCGTATCCACTAGCAACGGCTCACCTCTCTGGCTGCTGAAGATAGGCGCGGTACAAGGGAGTAGGCAGAAGCAAGGTCGGACGTAGCAGAAGGTCGGGGCAGGCAGCAAGGATCGTAGTCAGGGGCAACGGCAGAAGGTCTGGAAACACAGGCTAGGAACACACAAGGAACGCTTTCACTGGCACTAAGGCAACAAGATCCGGCAAGGGAGTGCAAGGGAAGTGAGGTAATATAGGGAAGTGCACAGGTGATTACCCTAATTGGAACCACTGCGCCAATCAGCGGCGCAGTGGCCCTTTAAATCGCAGAGACCCGGCGCGCGCGCGCCCTAGGGAGCGGGGCCGCGCGCGCCGGGACAGAACAGACGGGGAGCGAGTCAGGTAGGGGAGCCGGGGTGCGCATCGCGAGCGGGCGCTACCCGCATCGCGAATCGCATCCCGGCTGGCAGCGGGATCGCAGCGCCCCGGGTCAGAGGACGTGACCGGAGCGCTGCAGCGGAGAGAGAGAAGCGAGCGCTCCGGGGAGGAGCGGGGACCCGGAGCGCTCGGCGTAACAGTACCCCCCCCCTTGGGTCTCCCCCTCTTCTTAGAGCCTGAGAACCTGAGGAGCAGACTTTTGTCTAGGATGTTGTCCTCAGGTTCCCAGGATCTCTCTTCAGGACCACAACCCTCCCAGTCCACTAAAAAAAAATTTTTTCCTCTGACCTTTTTGGCAGCTAAGATTTCCTTGACCGAGAAGACGTCCGAGGAGCCGGAAACAGGAGTGGGAGGAACAGATTTGGGAGAAAAACGGTTGAGGATGAGTGGTTTGAGAAGAGAGACGTGAAAGGCATTAGGGATACGAAGAGAAGGAGGAAGAAGAAGTTTATAAGAGACAGGATTAATTTGACACAAAATTTTGAAAGGACCAAGATAGCGTGGTCCCAACTTGTAGCTAGGGACACGGAAGCGGACATATTTAGCGGAGAGCCATACCTTGTCTCCAGGGGAAAAAACGGGGGGAGCTCTTCTTTTCTTATCCGCGAACCTCTTCATGCGTGAAGAAGCCTGTAAGAGAGAATTTTGGGTCTCTCTCCATATAATGGAAAGGTCACGAGAAATTTCATCCACAGCGGGCAGACCAGAGGGCAAGGGGGTAGGGAGGGGGGGAAGAGGGTGACGGCCGTACACCACGAAAAATGGGGATTTGGAGGAAGATTCAGAGACCCTGAAGTTATACGAGAATTCGGCCCATGGAAGGAGATCTGCCCAGTCATCCTGGCGGGAGGAAACAAAATGTCGCAAATAATCACCCAAGATCTGGTTAATTCTTTCTACTTGTCCATTGGACTGGGGATGATATGCAGAGGAAAAATTTAATTTAATCTTGAGTTGTTTACAGAGAGCCCTCCAGAATTTAGACACGAATTGGACACCTCTATCCGAGACAATCTGCGTAGGCAACCCGTGAAGACGAAAAATGTGTACAAAAAATTGTTTAGCCAACTGAGGCGCAGAAGGAAGACCAGGAAGAGGGATGAAATGTGCCATTTTGGAGAATCGATCAACGACCACCCAAATAACAGTGTTGCCACGGGAAGGGGGTAAATCAGTAATAAAATCCATACCAATCAGAGACCAAGGCTGTTCGGGGACAGGCAGAGGATGAAGAAAACCAGCGGGCTTCTGGCGAGGAGTCTTATCCCGGGCACAGATAGTGCAGGCTCGCACAAAGTCCCCAACATCCGTCTCCAGAGTCGGCCACCAATAGAAGCGGGAGATGAGTTGCACAGATTTCTTGATGCCCGCATGACCTGCGAGATGGGAGGAGTGACCCCATTTGAGGATTCCGAGGCGTTGGCGTGGAGAAACAAAGGTCTTTCCTGGAGGAGTCTGCCTGATGGAGGCAGGAGAAGTGGAGATCAGGCAGTCAGGTGGAATGATGTGTTGCGGAGGGAGATCAACTTCTGAGGCATCCGAGGAACGAGAGAGAGCATCGGCCCTAATGTTCTTATCGGCAGGACGAAAGTGAATCTCAAAATTAAATCGGGCAAAGAACAGAGACCACCGGGCCTGGCGAGGATTCAGCCGTTGGGCAGACTGGAGGTAGGAGAGGTTCTTGTGGTCGGTGTAGATAATAACAGGAAATCTTGATCCCTCCAGCAGATGCCTCCATTCCTCAAGTGCTAATTTAATGGCTAGAAGCTCTCGATCCCCGATGGAGTAGTTCCTCTCCGCTGGAGAGAAGGTCCTAGAGAAAAAACCACAAGTGACAGCATGCCCGGAAGAATTTTTTTGTAGAAGAACAGCTCCAGCTCCCACTGAGGAGGCATCAACCTCCAATAGGAAGGGTTTGGAAGGGTCAGGTCTGGAGAGCACGGGAGCCGAAGAAAAGGCAGACTTGAGTCGTTTAAAGGCGTCTTCTGCTTGAGGAGGCCAGGACTTGGGATCAGCATTTTTTTTGGTTAAAGCCACGATAGGAGCCACAATGGTAGAAAAATGTGGAATAAATTGCCTGTAATAATTGGCGAACCCCAAAAAGCGTTGGATAGCACGGAGTCCGGAGGGGCGTGGCCAATCTAAGACGGCAGAGAGTTTGTCTGGATCCATCTGTAGTCCCTGGCCAGAGACCAAATATCCTAGAAAAGGAAGAGATTGGCATTCAAACAGACATTTCTCAATTTTGGCATAGAGTTGGTTGTCACGAAGTCTCTGAAGAACCATACGGACATGCTGGCGGTGTTCTTCTAGATTGGCAGAAAAAATTAGGATATCGTCCAGATATACAACAACACAGGAGTATAACAGATCACGAAAAATTTCATTGACAAAGTCTTGGAAGACGGCAGGGGCATTGCACAGTCCAAAGGGCATGACCAGATACTCAAAGTGTCCATCTCTGGTGTTAAATGCCGTTTTCCACTCGTCCCCCTCTCTGATGCGGATGAGGTTATAGGCGCCTCTTAAGTCCAATTTAGTGAAGATGTGGGCACCTTGGAGGCGATCAAAGAGTTCAGAGATGAGGGGTAAGGGGTAGCGGTTCTTAACCGTGATTTTATTAAGACCGCGGTAGTCAATGCAAGGACGTAGGGAGCCATCTTTTTTGGACACAAAGAAAAATCCGGCTCCGGCAGGAGAGGAGGATTTACGGATAAAGCCCTTTTTTAGATTCTCCTGGACGTATTCGGACATGGCAAGAGTCTCTGGGGCAGAGAGAGGATAAATTCTGCCCCGGGGTGGAGTAGTGCCCGGGAGGAGGTCGATAGGGCAATCATAAGGCCTGTGAGGAGGTAGAGTCTCAGCTTGTCTTTTGCAGAAAACATCCGCGAAGTCCATATAGGCCTTAGGGAGACCGGTTACTGGAGGAACCACAGAGTTACGGCAAGGGTTACTGGGAACCGGTTTTAGACAGTTCTTGGAACAAGAGGACCCCCAACTCTTGATCTCCCCAGTGGACCAATCCAGGGTTGGGGAATGAAGTTGAAGCCAGGGAAGTCCAAGGAGAATTTCCGAGGTGCAATTGGGGAGGACCAAAAGTTCAATCCTCTCATGATGAGATCCGATGCTCATAAGAAGGGGCTCCGTGCGGAAACGTATGGTACAGTCCAATCTTTCATTATTTACACAATTGATGTAGAGGGGTCTGGCGAGACTGGTCACCGGGATGTTGAACCTGTTGACGAGAGAGGCCAAAATAAAATTTCCTGCAGATCCAGAGTCCAAGAAGGCCACTGTAGAGAAGGAGAAGGCAGAGGCAGACATCCGCACCGGCACAGTAAGACGTGGAGAAGCAGAGTAGACATCAAGGACTGTCTCGCCTTTGTGCGGAGTCAGCGTACGTCTTTCCAGGCGGGGAGGACGGATAGGACAATCCCTCAGGAAGTGTTCGGTACTAGCACAGTACAGGCAGAGGTTCTCCATACGGCGTCGTGTCCTCTCTTGAGGTGTCAGGCGAGACCGGTCGACCTGCATAGCCTCCACGGCGGGAGGCACAGGAACAGATTGCAGGGGACCAGAGGAGAGAGGAGCCGAGGAGACGAAACGCCTCGTGCGAACAGAGTCCATATCTTGGCGGAGTTCCTGACGCCTTTCAGAAAAACGCATGTCAATGCGAGTGGCTAGGTGAATAAGTTCATGTAGATTAGCAGGAATTTCTCGTGCGGCCAGAACATCTTTAATGTTGCTGGATAGGCCTTTTTTGAAGGTCGCGCAGAGGGCCTCATTATTCCAGGACAATTCTGAAGCAAGTGTACGGAATTGTACGGCATACTCGCCAACGGAAGAATTACCCTGGACCAGGTTCAACAGGGCAGTCTCAGCAGAAGAGGCTCGGGCAGGTTCCTCAAAGACACTTCGGATTTCCGAGAAGAAGGAGTGTACAGAGGCAGTGACGGGGTCATTGCGGTCCCAGAGCGGTGTGGCCCATGACAGGGCTTTTCCGGACAGAAGACTGACTACGAAAGCCACCTTAGACCTTTCAGTGGGAAACAGGTCCGACATCATCTCCAGATGCAGGGAACATTGGGAAAGAAAGCCACGGCAAAACTTAGAGTCCCCATTAAATTTATCCGGCAAGGATAAGCGTATCCCAGGAGCGGCCACTCGCTGCGGAGGAGGTGCAGGAGCTGGCGGAGGAGATGACTGCTGAAGCTGTGGTAGTAACTGTTGTAGCATAACGGTCAGTTGAGACAGCTGTTGGCCTTGTTGCGCTATCTGTTGTGACTGCTGGGCGACCACCGTGGTGAGGTCAGCGACAACTGGCAGAGGAACTTCAGCGGGATCCATGGCCGGATCTACTGTCACGATGCCGGCTGGCAGGTAGTGGATCCTCTGTGCCAGAGAGGGATTGGCGTGGACCGTGCTAGTGGACCGGTTCTAAGCCACTACTGGTTTTCACCAGAGCCCGCCGCAAAGCGGGATGGTCTTGCTGCGGCGGTAGTGACCAGGTCGTATCCACTAGCAACGGCTCACCTCTCTGGCTGCTGAAGATAGGCGCGGTACAAGGGAGTAGGCAGAAGCAAGGTCGGACGTAGCAGAAGGTCGGGGCAGGCAGCAAGGATCGTAGTCAGGGGCAACGGCAGAAGGTCTGGAAACACAGGCTAGGAACACACAAGGAACGCTTTCACTGGCACTAAGGCAACAAGATCCGGCAAGGGAGTGCAAGGGAAGTGAGGTAATATAGGGAAGTGCACAGGTGATTACCCTAATTGGAACCACTGCGCCAATCAGCGGCGCAGTGGCCCTTTAAATCGCAGAGACCCGGCGCGCGCGCGCCCTAGGGAGCGGGGCCGCGCGCGCCGGGACAGAACAGACGGGGAGCGAGTCAGGTAGGGGAGCCGGGGTGCGCATCGCGAGCGGGCGCTACCCGCATCGCGAATCGCATCCCGGCTGGCAGCGGGATCGCAGCGCCCCGGGTCAGAGGACGTGACCGGAGCGCTGCAGCGGAGAGAGAGAAGCGAGCGCTCCGGGGAGGAGCGGGGACCCGGAGCGCTCGGCGTAACAATTTGTAAATTACTTCTATAAAAAAATCTTAATCCTTTTAGTACTTATGGGCAGCTGAAGTTGAGTTGTTCACTGATGACACGTGTCTTGGGAACTGTCCAGAGTAGAAGAAAATCCCCATAGCAAACCTCTTCTACACTGTGTAGTTCCCGAGACAAGCAGAGATGTCAGCAGAGAGCACTGTTGCCAGACAGAAAAGGACAGCTCAACTTCAGCAGCTGATAATTATTGGAAGGATTAAGATTTTTTAATAGAAGTAATTTACAAATCTGTTTAATCTTCTGGAGCCAGTTGATATAAAATTTTTTTTTTTTCCTGGAATACCCCTTGAACACCCACTTTAACAACTGTTCTTGTTCTGCATCATGAAACAAAGCTACTAAATTAGTTAATGTTAATCATAGAAAAAATGTATTATATTAATTTAATTATATTCATTATATATATTAATTAACTAATTACTAAATTTTAAGGTTGATAATACACACTGCACACCTTGTTAATTTTAGGACACGTACCCACTACATTTTTTAATTAATGTTGTCTTAAAATAGAATAAGGCCCAAAATAATTGTGTAAGAATTTTTACAGACTACGTAAATAACGCATATGTGGCACAAACATTTCTCCTTAAAAAAAAGAAACATCCATAGTAATACAGCTTCATGCACATTTTGGGGTGGGCAACGTACCGAGCAGTTTTTTTTTTTGTTTTTTTTTTGTGGCTTCAGTTTTGTTAATGTGCCTGTTGGTGCTTCCTTCCTTCCTGATGTAAACTCCGGCCTCAGCGCAACGACGCAAGACTCCGCCCACCAACATCACAAAAGGCGGGCTCAAAATGAAACAGGCAGGCCAGTCAGGGTGTCACCTGATGCGGTAGGTCCCCCCTCCCCGTCACTCTTGTTAAAGAAATCAATGAATTTCTACCACTTTTCTTATTTTAATATTAAATTGATCCGTAAGAGGCAATGAAACAATTACATTTTGCTTTGTCATGAATAGTTGTTTTCTTAATATATTCTGCTTACGTGTTGCTTTGTGTGTGTAAAACATTCATGTCGTCACGCCCTGCTAAAGACCATCTGGAGTCAAGATAAAGAAGATAAAGGAATCCTAAAGACACGAACATTCTTTCTTGTCTCCTGATTGTCTGAACGATGGACAATTTAGGCCCTCATTTACTATTGCAAACCCGACATGTTTTGTCGGGTTGTGCGCCAGATTCTGTCGCATTGTGCCAGAAATTCTGTCTGCGCCAGAATTTAAGAAACCCCGACTAACTCTCCATTTTGCTAAGAAAACCCGAAAAATGGGCGTGGCTGCTGGGAAAGGGGGCGTGGTCTCCGAAAAGGGGTGTGCTCCCGACATTTTCACAAAAACCCAACATATTTACTAAGGTTTCCACATAAAATGTGCTGGATTTGAGTTGAGGAAAACCCGACAGATCAGAGCAGGTGTAAGTGTAAAAAAAGCAAAATGTAGGGAAAGTGGAAACTGAAGGGAAACCTTAGTAAATACCGTGGAAAATAAATTGTAGGGAATTAAAACCGACAAAGAAACCTACACAACACTCTTAGTAAATAAGGGCCTTAGTCTATAAAATATTGCTCTTATCTGATCAACTTTGCATATGCCCAGGAATTTCATGAAAGATGCTGCGTTTATGCGTGTTCCATTGTAATCCTGCCTAATTAATTAATAATAATTTCTTTTGAATTTGGACCAACTGTTTCACGTTGTTTTAGATCTTTATCACTCTCTAGCAAGGCTACTGGTAATAAAGGGGAGATAAAGAACTTCGGCTATTAACAAAGCAAAAGTAAGTAAAAAAAAAAAAGGCATATAAAAGCCAAACGTTGGAAAAGAATGATAAATCTCCTTCATAGTCGTTGACCAGAAAATTTTCTTCAAAGCTTTTTTTTCTTACCCATTGCTGTACAATATCTTCTCCTTTAGATCCGCTGCATTTTTAGGCAACACCAAATAAATGCTAACATTTCGTGTTGTATTTTATTATGGAAAGTATCATCTTTTGCTGGTATTACTTCTTGAATTGCTTTACCTAATTTACCTTTAAAGGGGTTATCCAGGAAAAAAAAACTTTTTTTTATATTTCAACTGGCTCCAGAAAGATAAACAGATTTGTAAATTACTTCTATAAAAAAATCTTAATCCTTTCAGTACTTATGAGCTTCTGAAGTTAAGGTTGTTCTTTTCTGTCTAAGTCCTCTCTGATGACACGTGTCTTGGGAACCGCCCAGTTTAGAAGAGGTTTGCTATGGGGATTTGCTTCTAAACTGGGCGGTTCCCGAGACACGTGTCATCAGAGAGCACTTAGTCAGAAAAGAACAACCTTAACTTCAGAAGCTCATAAGTACTGAAAGGATTAAGATTTTTTAATAGAAGTAATTCAAAAATCTGTTTAACTTTCTGGAGCCAGTTGATATATATAAAAAAAAAGTTTTTTCCTGGAATACCCCTTTAACCTCTCTTCTATCTAAGTTACTTGACAATTTGATATATGACCATGGAGCCAAACACACACCTATTTGGTCAAGGCTCCTTTCTATGTTGGCAATCCCCATCAATATGCCAGCACTGCTGGCTAATATTTTTAGAAAAGAACATGCAAGGAGTGGTTGTTCTGACTTTATTCTAATAATCAGTTTAGATTAGTTTATCAGCAACACTTGATGCTGGAATTGTGCTAGAATTACGATTACTAGTTCATTGCATTATACGTACATTCTATTATAAACAACTTACCATAAATCAATATTACATGTAAGGAAAATATTATATTTTATAGAAAAATGAGGTGTCCCGGTACCGTACCTTGTATGGTGGTCCCCAAAGTCAGAGTCACTACATTCAGGTAGGGTCCCCCAGGTGGGACAGCCCTCAGTCGCCTCTTTTGCCATGTTTAAATGTATATATTTAATATAATGTATATTAGTATGCTTACCTTGGTAGCGTCGCAGGACCTTCGGTCATGTGACTTTGTTAATTACTCTATGGTGTGTTGGAGGACCTTTGGAGGTCCTTGGGTCACATGATTACCCATAACTCTATCTACAGAAGATTGACAGTTGTTATGGACCAGTGAGCTTTAGTCCAGCCCCTGCCCATATAAGGGAGCTGTAGCCAATGATCGCTCTCTTGGGTTGCTGCTCTCGTGGATGCCGGACTAGCAGGACGGATCTGCGCAACTTTCAAAGACAAACTAGGCCAGAAACCTGCCGGCCTCAGCCTAAACTAAACCGTGAGTTAAAATCTCAATCCCCGCTAAAGCTAGCGTGATTACTGGACTGAATCTAAACCCCTAAATCCAGTGGATCACCACAACAATTACCTCCCTAAGCTCAATAGACTCACGAGGTCCCAACCACTTGTCAAGCTCTAATAGACTCTGTTGTATGGACTATTCCTGTTCATTATTGCCTAAAATCTTCAGTAAAAGTTCCGACAAGTTTCTGCAAATCTCCGGTTGTGGACAATCAATTGTTTACTATCTCCCTATCGCTCTTGGGAAAGGTGGCGGTAGGACAAGCATACAGAGAATAGCCCTCCCCCTGGCGTCATGAATAGAAAGGGTTAAGCAAGCACCCTTAGTAACCGCGCAGCTACACCCCCATATACCCTACACCCCAAGGCTATCACAAAAACATGTATCTTTCCACACTTTTCAGACTACTTCCATGACTCCTGCAGTGCCCCCCCGACCTAACATGTTTCGTCACAGACAATGGGGCAATGACTCCAAAAAATGTCTCTCTTTGAGGCTTTTGAACGCTTTCAAAAACCCCAGAGAGACATTTTTTGGGAGTAATTTCCCCATAACCTCTGAGGACGTCACATCTGTGACAAAACATGTTAGGGGAGCACTGTGAGTGTCTTTGAAACATCGGCACTAGCACCATAGTACAGGCCCATACTGCAGGTGTGCTTGTCATAAGTGTCAGACTGTACCCCAATGGGCGACCTGGACCTTGTTATGACAGGTGTGAGATAGTGCTGGGCTTTTTTAAAATATCACTGTTTAGCTCAATATTATTCACTTTCTAATAAAAGTTAAGTTTTAGTTTTTTCAGTGAGTAATAAAAAGTGGACCTTTATTCTGTCTTTATGGCAGAGTTGTTGTAGTCTTAAAGGGGTATTCCGGGCAAAAGTATTTTATCCCCTATCCAAAGGATAGGGGGATAAGATGTCTGATCACGGGGAGCCTGCTGCTGGGACCCCCCGCGATCTCCCTGCAGCACCTGCATTCTATGCGGGGACTGCATCTCTAGTTTCAGAAACCTCCGGGTTTCCGGGACTGGGGACGTGACGTGACGCCACGCCCCCTCCATTCATGTCTATGGGAGGGGGCGTGACGACCGTCACGCCCCCTCCCATAGACATGAATGGAGGGAGCGAGGCATCACGTTACGTCCCCAGTCCCGGAAACCTGGAGGCTTCCAAAACTGGAGATTCAGCACCTGCATAGAATGCGGCTGCTACAGGGAGATCACGGGGGGTCCCAGCAGCAGGCTCCCCGTGATCAGACATCTTATCCCCTATCCTTTGGATAGGGGATAAAGAAAATGTGCCGGGAATACCCCTTTAACATTTTTTTTTTTTTAAATATATATACATATATGTATATATATAACTGGCTCCAGAAAGTTTAACAGATTTATAAATTACTTCTATTAAAAAACCTTGATCCTTCCAATATTTATCAGCTGCTGAAGTTGAGTAGTTCTTTTCTGTCTGGCAACAGTGCTGTCTCTGCTGACATCTCTGCTTGTCTCAGGAACTGCACAGAGTAGAAGAGGTTTGCTATGGGGATTTGCTTCTTCCCTGGACAGTTCCCGAGACACGTGTCATCAGAGAGCACTTAGACAGAAAAGAACAACTCAGCTTTAGCAGCTCATAAGTACTGAAATTACTATTAATATTACTATTGGATTAATATTTTTTAATAGAAGTAATTTACACATCTGTTTAACTTTCTGGAGCCAGTTGATATATACATTTTTTTTTCTGGATAACCCCTTTAAGTCCACCCCTCATTTGGGTCTGGGACTGAGCAGGGATACACTACCAATCGGCAACCCACTAAGGCTGCATTCACACCACGCTTTTGCTATACAGTTCCCGTATCAGGTTTTTGATGAAAAATGGATTCCTCAAAACCTGACTAAACTGTGTCAAAACGTGTGAACAAGTTTTAACCCATATATGGTTGAAAACCGTATACGGTTTGAAAAATGGTGTCCGGTTGCATTCGTTTTTTAAGAAAAAAACTTACACGTTTTTAACTTTTCACTCCATTTTGAATAAAGTTTCACTTGTTTGATTGAAATTCCAAGAAAAAGAACTGTGCAAAGTCAAAAAACGTATGGTGAAAATCTGATGGAACCGTACGCACACACAGTTCTGTACGGTTCCCATTGATCTCCATGTTAAAAAAAAAAGAACGTATACGGTTTAATACAGTTTTTCACCCGGACCAAAAAACGTGGTAGACTACGGTTTTGGGTACGGGTAAAAAAAATGGACAAAACCGTATACGGTGCAAAACGGACTAAACCAGATGATGCGTTTGACATACGGTTTACAATGTTAAGTCAATGCATACGGTTTTCTATGCAGTTCCATACGGTTTTTAACTTGAAACCGTATACGGGAACGTGGTGTGCATGCAGCTTAAAGGGGTATTCCAGGCAAAACCTTTTATATATATATATATCTCAACTGACTCCGGAAAGTTAAACAGATTTGTAAATTACTTCTATTAAAAAATCTTAATCCTTCCAATAGTTATTAGCTTCTGAAGTTTTCTGTCTAACTGCTCAATGATGATGTCCCGGGAGCTTTGCATGATGGGAGAATATGCCCATAGGAACTGCACAGCTCCCGGGACGTGAGTCATCAAAGAGCAGTTAGACAGAAAACAACAACTCAACTACAGAAGCTAATAACTATTGGAAGGATTAAGATTTTTTTAATAGAAGTAATTTACAAATCTGTTTAACTTTCCGGAGCCAGTTGATATATAAAAAAGTTTTGGCCTGGAATACCCCTTTAGGGCTAGGTTCACACTGTGTTAAAGGGGTACTCCGGTGAAAACCTTTTTTCTTTTAAATCAACTGGTGGCAGAAAGTTAAACATATTTGTAAATTACTTCTATTAAAAAATCTTAATCCTTCCAGTACTTATTAGCTGCTGAATGCTACAGAGTAAATTCCTTTCTTTTTGGAACACTGATGACATCACGAGCACAGTGCTCTCTGCTGACATCTCTGTCCATTTTAGCAACCATGCATAGCAGATGTATACTAAGGGCAGCATGGTGGCTCAGTGGTTAGCACTGCTGCTTGCAGTCTTAGGGACTTGGGTTCAAATCCCACTAAGGACAACAATAAATAAAGTGTTATTATTATTATTATTATTATAACATCAGCAGAGAGAACTGTGCTCGTGATGTCATCAGAGAGCATTCCGAAAAGAAAAGAATTTCCTCTGTTGTATTCAGCAGCTAATAAGTACAGGAAGGATTAAGATTTTTTAATAGAAGTAATTTACAACTATGTTTAACTTTCTGCCACCAGTTGATTTAAAAGAAAAAAGGTTTTCACCGGAGTACCCCTTTAAGGCTTCTGTTACGTATCAAACAGGATGCCAATGTATACGGTAACAGAGGGCAGGGAATGCCATTGCAATGGCCTGAACAAATTCACTGCCGCGTGCTCTTTTTTCAGTGCTGTCCCAGGAATGTTGGGAGTTGTAGTTTTGGAACAGCTTGAGAAACACTGATATAAGTTATGACATCTAATTGACTGCTTGGATCTGCTGCACAATGACTCACGATTATTATCTGATTAACAATATTTGAATAGTTTGGCACATTTGTTTGCCAGTGACTGGTTAGGAATGGCAACTGGAAAAGATGTACGTGAAAGGTCAGAAGCTCCACACCTTTGACATCACTTAGAAACCTATTTAGGCTTTAGCAAACTCCAAAAATAGCATAGCAGATGTATAGCAGATGTATGCTAAGGGCAGCATGGAGGCTCAGTGGTTAGCACTGCTGCCTTGCAGTGCTGGGGACTTGGGTTCAAATCCCACTAAGGACAACAATAAATAAAGCATTATTATTATTATAATAATGTCAGCAGAGAGAACTGTGTTCGTGATGTCATCAGAGAGCATTCCAAAAAGAAAATAATTTCCTCTGTAGTATTCAGCAGCTAATAAGTACAGGAAGGATTAAGATTTTTTAATAGAAGTAATTTACAAATATGTTTAACTTTCTGCCACCAGTTGATTTAAAAGAAAAAAGGTTTTCACCGGAGTACCCCTTTAAAGCAAACCCTGCGCAGACAGGGAAAGTGGTCTAATTTCTGAAAGCCTGTATGCTATGTGACTATTACAAGACTATTACCGTATATACTCGAGTATAAGCCGAGTTTATCAGCACGATTTTTCGTGCTGAAAACACCCCCCCTCGGCTTATACTCGAGTGAACTCTCCGCCTCAGTGGTCTTCAACCTGCGGACCTCCAGAGGTTTCAAATCTACAACCTCCAGCAAGCCCGGACAGCCATCGGCTGTCCGGGCATGCTGGGAGTTGAAGTTTTGAAACCTCTGGAGGTCCGCAGGTTGAAGACCACTGCGGCCTTTGTCATCATTCAGACCCCCCACCCCCTTTAGTTTTGTACTCACCTCGGCGGGACATTAGGGTGAGCTGGTCCGGGTCATCTGTGCTGCAGGGACCGTCCGGGGGGGAGGGATAGTCGTTCCAGGCTGTCCATCTTCACCGGGGGGGGGCCTCTTCTCCGCGCTTCGGACTCGGCCCCGGAATACTTACGTTGCCTTGACGACGACGCACAGGGACGTTCATGAGCAACGTCCCTATGCGTCGTCATCAAGGCATCGTCTCTATTCCGGGCCCGGAGAGCGGAGAAGAGGCCTCCCCCCCCCCGGTGAAGATGGACAGCCCGGAACAACTATCCCTCCCCCCCGGACGGTCCCTGCAGCACAGATGGCCCGGACAAGCTCACCCTAACGTTCTGCCGAGCAGAGGTGAGTACAAAACTAAAGGGGGTGGGGGGTCTGAATGATGTCGAAGGTCGCAGTGGTCTTCAACCTGCGGACCTCCAGATGTTTCCAAACTACAACTCCCAGCATGGCCGGACAGCCGATGGCTGTCCGGGCATGCTGGGAGTTGTAGTTTTGGAACATCTGGAGGTCTGCAGGTTGAAGACCACTGTAATCAGACATTGACAAGCAGTGATGATGAGGGGGGGGGTGAGCTGATGACAGGTGGTGATGATGAAGGGGGGTGGGATGATGACAGGGTAATGATGAAGGGGGGATGATGACAGGGTAATGATGAAGGGGGGAATGATGACGGTGATGATGACAGGGTAATGATGAAGGGGGGATGATGACAGGGTAATGATGAAGGGGGGATGATGACAGGGTAATGATGAAGGGGGGATGATGACAGGGTAATGATGAAGGGGGGGATGATGACAGGGATGATGACAGGGTAATGATGAAGGGGGGATGATGACAGGGTAATGATGAAGGGGGGATGATTAAGGGGATGATGACAGGGTAATGATGAAGGGGGGATGATTAAGGGGATGATGACAGGGTAATGATGAAGGGGGGATGATTAAGGGGATGATGACAGGGTAATGATGAAGGGGGGATGACAGGGTAATGATGAAGGGGGGATGATGACAGGGTAATGATGAAGGGGGGATGATGACAGGGTAATGATGAAGGGGGGGATGATTAAGGGGATGATGACAGGGTAATGATGAAGGGGGGATGATGACAGGGTAATGATGAAGGGGGGGATGATGACGGGGATGATGACAGGGTAATGATGAAGGGGGGATGATGACAGGGTAATGATGAAGGGGGGATGATTAAGGGGATGATGACAGGGTAATGATGAAGGGGGGATGATGACAGGGTAATGATGAAGGGGGGATGATGACAGGGTAATGATGAAGGGGGGATGATGACAGGGTAATGATGAAGGGGGGGATGATTAAGGGGATGATGACAGGGTAATGATGAAGGGGGGATGATGACAGGGTAATGATGAAGGGGGGATGATGACGGGGATGATGACAGGGTAATGATGAAGGGGGGATAATGACAGGGTAATGATGAAGTGGGATGATGACAGGGTAATGATGAAGGGGGGAATGATAACAGGGTGATGATGAAGGGGGGGGATGATGACAGGGTAATGATGAAGGGGGGGATGATGACAGGGTAATGATGAAGGGGGGGATGATGATGAGGGTGTTAATGACGGGGGTCTAGATGATGACAGGGGGGGATGATGTATTTCCCACCCTAGGCTTATAGTCGAGTCAATAACTTTTCCTGGGTTTTTGGGGTAAAATTAGGGGCCTCGACTTATATTCGGGTCGGCATATACTCGAGTATATACGGTACTTTCATTACCTATCATCCACAGAGATAGTCACCGTCATCCCCTGAACTATTACTTGACACCTTCTGTCCCATATATCCCTCTAGTGCAATATTAGCCCCAATTGTATTTTACTCATTTTTTAATATATGGTTAATATTATTTGTGTGTTGTCCGAAGCAAAGGCCCTGCCGAGGACCTCACTATGAAACTATTGTAATTAATGTCATCTAATAAATGTATAATATTTGACACAACTCTTCATCTACTATCTCTTTAATATTCTATTCTTCATCTTTCGTCTTACACCCCGAGCCTGGCAGGACTGCTCCATTTATTTATGTATTTATAACATTTTTGGCACATTGGGGGGGTGTAACGCAGTATCCTTGGCCTGGGTTTTCTGTTTTATGTAGAGCTCCCAATCCTGCAGGTTTTGTTTTTTAGATTTATAAATGACTTCTATTAAAAAATATTTACCCTTCTAGTACTTTTTAGCAGCTGTATGCTACAGAGGAAATTATTTTCTTTTTGAATTTCTTTGGCTGCTTTCACACTATGAACATTCATCCGTTATTAAATGTTTGTTTTCTGTGTAAAAACGGACGTTTAATAACGGATGAAATAAAGGGTGATAACGGCTGAATAAATATTCATCCGTTACCCTTATCCCTCATGTATGGCCAAACACCTCTGCCTACAGACTCCCACAGCCAGGACTACTACTGCTCCCATCATGGAACAGACTTGTTTCCATGATGGGAGTAGTAATTCCCCGGCTGTCTCCCCGGGAGTCTGCAGACAGCTGGGGAAGCTACATTAGTGCTTGTACTACAACCCCCATCATGAAACAGACTCTGTTCCATGATGGGGGTTGTAGTACAGGGGCTGAGGGATTGATCGCACCGGGTTTCACTTCTAAGACCCAATGCGATCAAAAGTTATTAAGCAGGGGAGCGGGCGACATGCTCCGCAACCCTGCGATGTATCGGTGTGTTTTAACTTTCATTTTTGAATCCCCCGTGGGGAGAGCTGAATGGCCGATCAGGGCTCTCAGCGAGAGATTGAAAAATGAACTTTGAGAGTAGCAGGGGCCAAAGAGCACTGTGGGGGGCAAGATATCTAGCGCTGTAGGGGGGGGGGGGGCAGACATATAGCCTATATATCTAGCCCCCCAGCAGCGCATTAGATATGAGCCCCGCCTGCGCATTAGATATATACCCCCCACCGGCGCATTAAATATATACCCCCCGCCGGCGCATTAAATATATACCCCCACAGCGCATGTGTTACGCCGAGCGCTCCGGGTCCCCGCTCCTCCCCGGAGCACTCGCTTCCCTCTCCCCGCTGCAGCGCTCCGGTCACATCCTCTGACCCGGGGCGCTGCGATTCCGCTGTCAGCCGGGATGCGATTCGCGATGCGGGTAGCGCCCGCTCGCGATGCGCACCCCGGCTCCCGTACCTGACTCGCTCCCCGTCTGTCCTGTCCCGGCGCGCGCGGCCCCGCTCCCTAGGGCGCGCGCGCGCCGGGTCTCTGCGATTTAAAGGGCCACTGCGCCGCTGATTGGCGCAGTGGTTCCAATTAGTGTGTTCACCTGTGCACTTCCCTATATCACCTCACTTCCCCTGCACTCCCTTGCCGGATCTTGTTGCCATTGTGCCAGTGAAAGCGTTCCTTGTGTGTTCCTAGCCTGTGTTCCAGACCTTCTGCCGTTGCCCCTGACTACGATCCTTGCTGCCTGCCCCGACCTTCTGCTACGTCCGACCTTGCTTCTGCCTACTCCCTTGTACCGCGCCTATCTTCAGCAGCCAGAGAGGTGAGCTGTTGCTAGTGGATACGACCTGGTCACTACCGCCGCAGCAAGACCATCCCGCTTTGCGGCGGGCTCTGGTGAAAACCAGTAGTGGCTTAGAACCGGTCCACTAGCACGGTCCTCGCCAATCCCTCTCTGGCACAGAGGATCCACTACCTGCCAGCCGGCATCGTGACAGTAGATCCGGCCATGGATCCCGCTGAAGTTCCTCTGCCAGTTGTCGCTGACCTCACCACGGTGGTCGCCCAGCAGTCACAACAGATAGCGCAACAAGGCCAACAGCTGTCTCAACTGACCGTTATGCTACAACAGTTACTACCACAGCTTCAGCAGTCATCTCCTCCGCCAGCTCCTGCACCTCCTCCGCAGCGAGTGGCCGCTCCTGGGCTACGCCTATCCTTGCCGGATAAATTTGATGGGGACTCTAAGTTTTGCCGTGGCTTTCTTTCCCAATGTTCCCTGCATCTGGAGATGATGTCGGACCTGTTTCCCACTGAAAGGTCTAAGGTGGCTTTCGTAGTCAGCCTTCTGTCCGGAAAAGCCCTGTCATGGGCCACACCGCTCTGGGACCGCAATGACCCCGTCACTGCCTCTGTACACTCCTTCTTCTCGGAAATCCGAAGTGTCTTTGAGGAACCTGCCCGAGCCTCTTCTGCTGAGACTGCCCTGTTGAACCTGGTCCAGGGTAATTCTTCCGTTGGCGAGTATGCCGTACAATTCCGTACTCTTGCTTCAGAATTGTCCTGGAATAATGAGGCCCTCTGCGCGACCTTCAAAAAAGGCCTATCCAGCAACATTAAAGATGTTCTGGCCGCACGAGAAATTCCTGCTAATCTACATGAACTTATTCACCTAGCCACTCGCATTGACATGCGTTTTTCCGAAAGGCGTCAGGAACTCCGCCAAGATATGGACTCTGTTCGCACGAGGCGTTTCTTCTCCTCGGCTCCTCTCTCCTCTGGTCCCCTGCAATCTGTTCCTGTGCCTTCCGCCGTGGAGGCTATGCAGGTCGACCGGTCTCGCCTGACACCTCAAGAGAGGACACGACGCCGTATGGAGAACCTCTGCCTGTACTGTGCTAGTACCGAACACTTCCTGAGGGATTGTCCTATCCGTCCTCCCCGCCTGGAAAGACGTACGCTGACTCCGCACAAGGGTGAGACAGTCCTTGATGTCTACTCTGCTTCTCCACGTCTTACAGTGCCTGTGCGGATGTCTGCCTCTGCCTTCTCCTTCCCTGCTGTGGCCTTCTTGGACTCTGGATCTGCAGGAAATTTTATTTTGGCCTCTCTCGTCAACAGGTTCAACATCCCAGTGACCAGTCTCGCCAGACCCCTCTACATCAATTGTGTAAATAATGAAAGATTGGACTGTACCATACGTTTCCGCACGGAGCCCCTTCTTATGAGCATCGGATCTCATCACGAGAGGATTGAACTTTTGGTCCTCCCCAATTGCACCTCGGAAATTCTCCTTGGACTTCCCTGGCTTCAACTTCATTCCCCAACCCTGGATTGGTCCACTGGGGAGATCAAGAGTTGGGGGTCCGCTTGTTCCAAGAACTGTCTAAAACCGGTTCCCAGTAACCCTTGCCGTAACTCTGTGGTTCCTCCAGTAACCGGTCTCCCTAAGGCCTATATGGACTTCGCGGATGTTTTCTGCAAAAAACAAGCTGAGACTCTACCTCCTCACAGGCCTTATGATTGTCCTATCGACCTCCTCCCGGGCACTACTCCACCCCGGGGCAGAATTTATCCTCTCTCTGCCCCAGAGACTCTTGCCATGTCTGAATACGTCCAGGAGAATCTAAAAAAGGGCTTTATCCGTAAATCCTCCTCTCCTGCCGGAGCCGGATTTTTCTTTGTGTCCAAAAAAGATGGCTCCCTACGTCCTTGCATTGACTACCGCGGTCTTAATAAAATCACGGTTAAGAACCGCTACCCCTTACCCCTCATCTCTGAACTCTTTGATCGCCTCCAAGGTGCCCACATCTTTACTAAATTGGACTTAAGAGGCGCCTATAACCTCATCCGCATCAGAGAGGGGGATGAGTGGAAAACGGCATTTAACACCAGAGATGGACACTTTGAGTATCTGGTCATGCCCTTTGGCCTGTGCAACGCCCCTGCCGTCTTCCAAGACTTTGTCAATGAAATTTTTCGTGATCTGTTATACTCCTGTGTTGTTGTATATCTGGACGATATCCTAATTTTTTCTGCCAATCTAGAAGAACACCGCCAGCATGTCCGTATGGTTCTTCAGAGACTTCGTGACAATCAACTCTATGCCAAAATTGAGAAATGTCTGTTTGAATGCCAATCTCTTCCTTTTCTAGGATATTTGGTCTCTGGCCAGGGACTACAGATGGATCCAGACAAACTCTCTGCCGTCTTAGATTGGCCACGCCCCTCCGGACTCCGTGCTATCCAACGCTTTTTGGGGTTCGCCAATTATTACAGGCAATTTATTCCACATTTTTCTACCATTGTGGCTCCTATCGTGGCTTTAACCAAAAAAAATGCTGATCCCAAGTCCTGGCCTCCTCAAGCAGAAGACGCCTTTAAACGACTCAAGTCTGCCTTTTCTTCGGCTCCCGTGCTCTCCAGACCTGACCCTTCCAAACCCTTCCTATTGGAGGTTGATGCCTCCTCAGTGGGAGCTGGAGCTGTTCTTCTACAAAAAAATTCTTCCGGGCATGCTGTCACTTGTGGTTTTTTCTCTAGGACCTTCTCTCCAGCGGAGAGGAACTACTCCATCGGGGATCGAGAGCTTCTAGCCATTAAATTAGCACTTGAGGAATGGAGGCATCTGCTGGAGGGATCAAGTTTTCCTGTTATTATCTACACCGACCACAAGAACCTCTCCTACCTCCAGTCTGCCCAACGGCTGAATCCTCGCCAGGCCCGGTGGTCTCTGTTCTTTGCCCGATTTAATTTTGAGATTCACTTTCGTCCTGCCGATAAGAACATTAGGGCCGATGCTCTCTCTCGTTCCTCGGATGCCTCAGAAGTTGAACTCTCTCCGCAACACATCATTCCACCTGACTGCCTGATCTCCACTTCTCCTGCCTCCATCAGGCAGACTCCTCCAGGAAAGACCTTTGTTTCTCCACGCCAACGCCTCGGAATCCTCAAATGGGGTCACTCCTCCCATCTCGCAGGTCATGCGGGCATCAAGAAATCTGTGCAACTCATCTCCCGCTTCTATTGGTGGCCGACTCTGGAGACGGATGTTGGGGACTTTGTGCGAGCCTGCACTATCTGTGCCCGGGATAAGACTCCTCGCCAGAAGCCCGCTGGTTTTCTTCATCCTCTGCCTGTCCCCGAACAGCCTTGGTCTCTGATTGGTATGGATTTTATTACTGATTTACCCCCTTCCCGTGGCAACACTGTTATTTGGGTGGTCGTTGATCGATTCTCCAAAATGGCACATTTCATCCCTCTTCCTGGTCTTCCTTCTGCGCCTCAGTTGGCTAAACAATTTTTTGTACACATTTTTCGTCTTCACGGGTTGCCTACGCAGATTGTCTCGGATAGAGGTGTCCAATTCGTGTCTAAATTCTGGAGGGCTCTCTGTAAACAACTCAAGATTAAATTAAATTTTTCTTCTGCATATCATCCCCAGTCCAATGGACAAGTAGAAAGAATTAACCAGATCTTGGGTGATTATTTGCGACATTTTGTTTCCTCCCGCCAGGATGACTGGGCAGATCTCCTTCCATGGGCCGAATTCTCGTATAACTTCAGGGTCTCTGAATCTTCCTCCAAATCCCCATTTTTCGTGGTGTACGGCCGTCACCCTCTTCCCCCCCTCCCTACCCCCTTGCCCTCTGGTCTGCCCGCTGTGGATGAAATTTCTCGTGACCTTTCCATTATATGGAGAGAGACCCAAAATTCTCTCTTACAGGCTTCTTCACGCATGAAGAGGTTCGCGGATAAGAAAAGAAGAGCTCCTCCCGTTTTTTCCCCTGGAGACAAGGTATGGCTCTCCGCTAAATATGTCCGCTTCCGTGTCCCTAGCTACAAGTTGGGACCACGCTATCTTGGTCCTTTCAAAATGTTGTGTCAAATCAATCCTGTCTCTTATAAACTTCTTCTTCCTCCTTCTCTTCGTATCCCTAATGCCTTTCACGTCTCTCTTCTCAAACCACTCATCCTCAACCGTTTTTCTCCCAAATCTGTTCCTCCCACTCCTGTTTCCGGCTCCTCGGACATCTTCACAGTCAAAGAAATCTTAGCTTCCAAAAAGGTCAGAGGGAAAACTTTTTTTTTAGTGGACTGGGAGGGTTGTGGTCCTGAAGAGAGATCCTGGGAACCTGAGGACAACATCCTAGACAAAAGTCTGCTCCTCAGGTTCTCAGGCTCTAAGAAGAGGGGGAGACCCAAGGGGGGGGGTACTGTTACGCCGAGCGCTCCGGGTCCCCGCTCCTCCCCGGAGCGCTCGCTTCCCTCTCCCCGCTGCAGCGCTCCGGTCACATCCTCTGACCCGGGGCGCTGCGATTCCGCTGTCAGCCGGGATGCGATTCGCGATGCGGGTAGCGCCCGCTCGCGATGCGCACCCCGGCTCCCGTACCTGACTCGCTCCCCGTCTGTCCTGTCCCGGCGCGCGCGGCCCCGCTCCCTAGGGCGCGCGCGCGCCGGGTCTCTGCGATTTAAAGGGCCACTGCGCCGCTGATTGGCGCAGTGGTTCCAATTAGTGTGTTCACCTGTGCACTTCCCTATATCACCTCACTTCCCCTGCACTCCCTTGCCGGATCTTGTTGCCATTGTGCCAGTGAAAGCGTTCCTTGTGTGTTCCTAGCCTGTGTTCCAGACCTTCTGCCGTTGCCCCTGACTACGATCCTTGCTGCCTGCCCCGACCTTCTGCTACGTCCGACCTTGCTTCTGCCTACTCCCTTGTACCGCGCCTATCTTCAGCAGCCAGAGAGGTGAGCCGTTGCTAGTGGATACGACCTGGTCACTACCGCCGCAGCAAGACCATCCCGCTTTGCGGCGGGCTCTGGTGAAAACCAGTAGTGGCTTAGAACCGGTCCACTAGCACGGTCCTCGCCAATCCCTCTCTGGCACAGAGGATCCACTACCTGCCAGCCGGCATCGTGACAGCATGTATATGTGCCCTCCCAGCTCTTCTATATACATATGCCCCTGCCGCCGTATGAATGAAAAATATTTCTATTAGCAGCGCATAGAGCCGGCTCCCAACACTATGTGCTGCTAATAGAAATACCGGAGGACATGTATCATTATTTGTGTATGGTAGAAGCATTTTACCCCTTTTCCCGAATTCTAAATTATGGCCAGAAGCGCTAAATTTATCAATGAAGCGCAATGAGCTTCATAAATTGCGGGTAAATATAGTAATCTCCTCAATCCACTCTTTGGAAAATAGAATCGATGATTTAGAGCATCTTGCTACGTTAAGTCCAAGATGGTTTATATTTGCGCAAAAAAAACTGCTCTTGAGGCAAAATTTTTGGTGTAAAGGAAAAGTACGCAGTTAATAAATCCATGGGTACTATAGATGTCACTCCAAGGTACCCCGATTCGGCCACATCTGGAGGAAATGCTCTACCAAAACGTGCGCAAAAAAATGCGCAAAAAAATTCGCAAAAAAATGCGCAAAAAAAGGGCTTGCGCAAAATTTGGCGCAAAAAAATACACACAAGACAGGGGTAAAATCTTTGATACATGTCCCCAACCTTTCATTCATATGGCAGCAGGGGTATATGTATGTAGCAGCACTGGGGGGGCAGATAACGCTATATGTCTGCCCCCCCACAGCTCTTCTATATACACATGCCCCTGCCGCCGTATGAATGAAAAGTATTTCTATTAGCAGCGCATAGAGCCGGGAGCCGACGAGGGCACATATACATGCGCTGCGGGGGTATATATTTAATGCGCCGGCGGGGGGTATATATTTAATGCGCCAGCGGGTATATATTTAATGCGCATGCGGGGGTCATATCTAGATATATAGGCTATATGTCTGCCCCCCCCCCTACAGTGCTATATATCTTGCCCCCCACAGTGCTCTTTGGCCCCTGCTACTCTCAAAGTTCATTTTTCAATCTCTCGCTGAGAGCCCTGATCGGCCATTCAGCTCTCCCCACGGGGGATTCAAAAATGAAGGTTAAAACACACCGATACATCGCAGGGTTGCGGACCATGCCGCCCGCTCCCCTGCTTAATAACTTTTGATCGCATCGGGTCTCAGAAGTGAAACCCGGTGCGATCAATCCCTCAGCCCCTGTACTACAACCCCCATCATGGAACAGACTCTGTTCCATGATGGGGGTAGTAGTACAAACACTAATCTAGCCTCCCCAGCTGTCTGCAGGCTCCCGCAGCCAGGTAATTACTACTCCCATCATGGAAACAAGTCTGTTCCATGATGGGAGTAGTAGTCCTCCCTCAGCACTGCAGGAGTCTGCTGATGTCACCTCTTCTGAGCATGCTCAGAAGTAATAACGGATATAATAAACTGTGTGCAAACGGATGACATAAAGGCTCCTCCGTCAGCCATAGACTTCAATGTTAAAAATAACGGACGTTAATTTACCCGTTTCTTGTGACGGAAGAAAAATTAGTGCATGTGCCGTTATTTCTTCCGTCACAACTAACGACCGTTATTCATGACGGACTATAACGGGTCATAAAGGATAATCAAAAAATCCCATAGACTTTAATGGGATTGTTTAACGGCCGTTTACCAGGGCTTTTCTAACGGACGTTTGTAACGGATGAATTTTTATAGTGTGAAAGCAGCCTTTTTTGTCTTGTCCACAGTGCTCTCTGCTGACACCTCTGTCCGTGTCAGGAACTGTCCAGAGCAGCATAGGTTTGCAATGGGGATTTTCTCCTGCTCTGGACAGTTCCTGATACGGGCATCAGGTGTCATCAGAGAGCACTGTGGACAAGACAAAAAAGAAAGTCAAAAAGAAAAGAATTTCCTCTGTAGCAAAGAGCTGCTAAAAGGTACAGGAAGGGTAAAGATTTTTTAATACAACAATGATATTAATAACAATATATAAGTACCGGATGCATCGGGGTATACCACGCACCGGCCTATAACAAGCACCCACATTTTTACAAGGAAATTTGGGTAAAAAAGTTTTTTTACCCAAATATCCTTTTTAAAACGAGGGTGCGTGTAAGTGCGTGTATACCCCGATAAATTCTGTCCCCGCAAAAACCGCTGCGGTAATTGCGGTAACTGCCCGATTCCTTCCCCATCCCCGGCTTCCATATTTACCTGTCCTGGGGCGCGCTCCTGCAGGCTCCGTCGCATTGGGGACGTCACTCGTCAGCGCACAGCGACAATGCAGGATGCCGCCGGTACCGGAGCCCGCAGGAGCGCGCCCCAGGACAGGTACATATGAAAGCTGGGGATGGGGAGGGAATCGGGCAGCAGCAGCGGCGGGACTCTGGCCCACTGGAGTCGCTGCAGTTACATGATTTAAAGCGACCAGAAAGAGTTTATCGGCGTTTAACACATAAACTTTAAGCTGAAAATTTTTGCTTAAAAAATGTGTGTTATACGCCGATATATAGGGTATCTTTAATTTCATTATAGAATATTGTATTCATTACCTCATAACAACAATTGGCCTATTGTTACCATCTTCCTTTACAGATTTCAAATGTTTACAGAAAATTTCTCTCCCTTCCCCCACACGGATGTCTTCTCTCAGACTGCAATGAATCTTCCCTCTGCCGGCCGCCTTGTCCCTCTCTCTGCCTGCCGGGCAGTTAAATCATACTTTACCATGATGTTGGTATGGTGATAGGATGTTTTAAACTCCCAGGCAATCTTCATAGAGAGAGTAATGAGATCAGGAGACTAGCACTTCTTTTTTTTTAAGTTCCCCGGAGTACACTTTTAAAGCATTTTTCATGACAAAATACCTTTAAACATGGCAGAAGCGGGCACCTAAAATAACAGGTTGGCAGAAGCGGGCACCTAAAATAACATCCATATCCTGACAGAGCAGGTAGACAAGGGTGTTCTGCTCTGAGACACCACAGGCGGTTCATGTGTTGAGTTGTTGGTATAGGCTTATGAAAACACCCCCAATAGAGCATATAGAGCCCCCTATGAGCCAGAACTGACTGCTATGTGACAGTCTACGCATTACTTGGTTGGTCCTTCACCTCAATGTCCAGCATACAAAGCTACATCTATATTTTGCCAGAATATGCTTTTCTTTGTGATAACACCCAAAAACCGTCACCTATTCAAAATCAATCAAAAGTATCCGATCATTGCATCACCCACGATAAGTTTTCCTTTCTTTTTCCCATCAATAATCTCAGTTTCCGAGATAACTTTGCACAGAGACCAGTTGAACCTAGGTAAATAAACTGGTGGTATCCTACCCTGAATACGAGATATGTTATGTTGTACATTCCTGTATAAGAATACAATCTGATCATTGCATCACCCAAGATATGTTTTCCTCTTTACAATCAGTAATCTCAGTTTTCTGCAGATAAACCCATTGAATCATGTTATATAACCTAAAGGCTTGTACCCCGAATAACAACAAAATACTTTTTACTTTGCCAAATAATTTAAGTACAATATGCATAGTAAATCCTTAAAAATAAAATTGCAGCAGCACTCTATATCTGATCCCAAAAGTAAAAGTAAGGCTCGGGACACACTTTTTGATCAAAACGCATCCCCCGTCCACCACATGGAGATGGCCTCACTGGATGGGACCCTAACATGCCTAATCTACTCACCTCTTTTGAACCTAAAGCCTCTAATTTAAAAAAGTCCATGTGCATAGGAAGGGATGCATGGCAATTTTACTTTTGTGATCAAATATAGAGAGTGCTGCTGCAACCTTCTTTTTGTGTATTTTGTATTTGCCTGGTCCTGTTTACAGGGTTTAAACTGTTCTCACCAGTGGAGAACGGGTTAAACCTGGTTGTTCCCGGTTGCTACGGGCAGCCAGGATCCACGGCTAATGCCAATCAGACCGATGCCCGGCATTAACCCTTTAGACGCCTCGATCAAATTTGAACGTGGCGTCTAAAATGAAAGTGGAACTATCCCGGCAGCTCAGCAAACTGGACAACTGGAGGGTCCTCACCTGCCTCTTTGTCATCCATTTGGTGATCTGCTGCTCCAAGCCTGCTCAGCAGGCTAAAGCAGCAGTTCGCCGAGAACCCTGATCAATGCTTTGCTATGGCATAGCAATGATCAGTGTATGCAATCAGAAGATTCCATGTTGTAGCCCCCTATGGGGGCTTAAAGAATAAAATAAAAAAAGTGTAAAAAAATAAGTTCAAAAAAGGGGAATTAACCTCTTCTCTATTAAAAGTTTCAATCACCCCCTTTTCTAATTTTTTTTAATAAAAATGTCCGTGGTCAATGGCGTACACGTAAAAAAATACCAAAGTCCAAAATTGTGCATTTTTGGTCACTTCATATACCATAAGAAACGAATAAAAAGCGATCAAAAAGTCCCTTCAAAATAAAAATTGTACCGATAAAAACTACAGACCATGGCGCAAATAAATGAGCCCTCATATAGCCCCATATGCGGAATAATAAAAAAGTTATAGAGGTCAGAAGAGGACAATTTTAATATAGTAACATACTAATTTTGGTGCATGTAGTTACAACTTTAGTAAAGTAGTAAAATAAAACAAAACCTACATAAATTGGGTTTCCTTATGACCATATGGACCTATAGAATAAAGATAAGGTGTCATTTTTACCAAAAATTGCACTATGTAGAAACGGACGCCCCCAAAAGTTACAAAATGGTTTTTTTTTTATTTCACAACACAAATATATATTTTTTGGTTTTGTAGTAGATTTTTTTTTTTTTTACTTTTTATTTATTACGTTTTTACAATACAGTTATAAGGTTACACAACATTACACGACTCCCCAATAAGGGTAAAGGGGGAAAAATAGAAAAAAATGATCCATACAATCCAGACAATGCAACATACCTACATTCACTCCTACACTTGCTCTCGCGCTCTCCAGATAAGTTTTATACCGCTGCCTGAAGTAAAAATGCAATGCGATGAGGTACTCTAAACCAATCTTATTTCCTTTATTTTCTTTATCCAATCATCCCATATCATGCGCTTCGTATCTAATGATGCTGAACTATCTATTTTACCTAATCTTAGCCTTTCCATTGTGCTTACGTGGCTTGGGGAGTTCAAGATTTCTATTCTCTTGGGGGTATTAGCTGACTTCCAGTTTTTTGCTACTGCTGTGCGCGCCACAGATAGTAAATGGAAGCTTATAATCCTGTCTTTGTATGGGAGCTCTTCCAAGCTGATGTTTATAACCTCTTCAGGACGCCGGGAGTATGCATACGCCCTGCATCCCGAGTCCTTAATGACGTGGGGCGTAAGCATACGCCCGTGGGAATTCCGCTCCCCGCCGCCAGCTGGTTGGGGACCGGACCGGGATGCCAGCTGAAATCATTCAGCAGGCATCCCGGCACATGAGACCCCCCCCCCCCCCCACATGAGGTCGCAGTGCTGCAATCTCCTCCTATCCCCTGCCATTGGTCAGAACTGATTCTGACCAATGGCAGCGCAGGACAGTGGGTTGCCATGGCAATCCCCCCGTTCTGCCCACCCCTGGATGTCGTGGGGAATGTGGGGAGAAGATGGAGGCCGGTACCTTGAGGAGAAGATGCCTGGGGACCCCTGATCGTTGCTGGAGACGTTAACAGATAGGGAAACCACGTTGGGGGGGGGTTAATGAAAGTGAAAGTAAAGTGATCTTTACTGTGGCAACCACTGGGAAGGCCAAACTGCAACTACCAGCATGCCCTCACGCATGCAACATCTGGACAGGGCCGGATCATCATTGGTGCTCATGGAGCACCTGCTCCGGGCCTCGTGCCCACAGGGGCCCCCGTCACATTCGGGACATCCCTGCAGGCTGCTTAGTAGCGGATCAGGGCCCCCGATAGCCCGGCCGCGGCCACTTTAAAACAGTGACCAGCGGCGGCTGCTGTGGGCCCGCCCCGGACTCTTCCTGCTTTTTCTATATTTCATATTTCCTTACCTGGCCGCGCTCGGCAGGCTCAGGTGATGCGTCGGATCATGTGGGCTGTGACGAGTGACGTCTCCTGCGGCTCCTCTGTACAGTGTCAGGGACGTCACTCCTCATTTCCGGCAGCCGCGCTGCTACAGGGCACAGTTTTCTTCATTACACCCCAGCGCTGCAGGAAATGACGAGTGATGTCCCTGACACTGTGCAGAGGAGCCGCAGGAGACGTAACTCGTCACAGCCCACGAGACCCGACGCTACCTGAGCCTCCCGAGCACGGCCAGGTAAGTAAATATGAAAAATAGAAAAAGCAGGAGGAGGGGGGAGCAATGAGCAGGGGAGGATGAGTGGGGGAGGAGGATGAGGCAGAGGGGGGTAATGACGAGAAGGGGGGTAATGACGAGCAGGGGGTAATGACGAGCAGGGGGGTAATGACAAGCAGGGGGGGTAATGAGGAGCAGGGGGGATAATGAGGAGCAGGGGGGATAATGAGGAGCAGGGGGGATAATAACGAGCAGGGGGGGTAATGACGAGCAGGGGGGGTAATGACGAGCAGGGGGGGTAATGACGAGCAAGGGGGGTAATGACGAGCAGGGGGGGATAATGACGAGCAGGGGGGATAATGACGAGCAGGGGGGGTAATGACGAGCAGGGGGGTAATGACGAGCAGGGGGAGTAATGAGGAGCAGGGGGTAATGACGAGCAGGGGGGTAATGATGAGCAGGAGCAGGGGGGGTAAGGATGAGCAGGGGGGGTAATGATGAGCAGGTGGGAAATGATGAGCAGGGGGGGTATTGATGAGCAGGGGGGGTAATGATGAGCAGGGGGGGTAATGATGAGCAGGGGGGAATGAGGAGCAGGGGGGTAATGATGAGCAGGGGGGTAATGAGGAGCAGGGGGGTAATGAGGAGCAGGGGGGTAATGATGAGCAGGGGGGTAATGATGAGCAGGGGGGTAATGATGAGCAGGGGGGTAATGACGAGCAGGGGGGGTAATGAGGAGCAGGGGGGTAATGATGAGCAGGGGGGTAATGATGAGCAGGAGCAGGGGGGTATTGATGAGCAGGGGGGGTAATGATGAGCAGGGGGGGTAATGATGAGCAGGGGGGGTAATGATGAGCAGGGGGGGTAATGATGAGGAGGGGGGGTAATGATGAGGGGGGGAATGAGGAGCAGGGGGTAATGACGAGCAGGGGGGTAATGACGAGCAGGGGGGGGGGTAATGAGGAGCAGGGGGGGTAATGAGGAGCAGGGGGGGTAATGAGGAGCAGGGGGGGTAATGACGAGCAGGGGGGGATAATGACGAGCAGGGGGGATAATGACGAGCAGGGGGGATAATGACGAGCAGGGGGGGTAATGACGAGCAGGGGGGTAATGACGAGCAGGGGGAGTAATGAGGAGCAGGGGGGTAATGATGAGCAGGGGGGGTAATGATGAGCAGGAGCAGGGGGGGTAATGATGAGCAGGGGGGGTAATGATGAGCAGGGGGGGTAATGATGAGCAGGGGGGGTAATGATGAGGAGGGGGGTAATGATGAGGGGGGGAATGAGGAGCAGGGGGGTAATGATGAGCAGGGGGGTAATGATGAGCAGGGGGGGAATGATGAGCAGGGGGGGAATGATGAGCAGTCGGGGGGGGGGGGGGGGGGCCATCATGATGAAGTGCTCCATCTTCCAGGCAGCCTTAATCTGGCCCTGCATCTGGAGGGTCGCAGTTTGGAGACCACTGTTACAGAGATCGCTCTGCACGTAATGACGGGCAATACAGGGGCCGGAGCATCGTTACGCCACGGCTCCGCCCCTCGTGACATCACGGCTTGCCCCCGTCAATACAAGTCTATGGGAGGGGGCGTGGCGGTCGTCACGCCCCCTGCCACAGACTTGCATCAAGGGGACAGGCCGTGATGTCATGAGGGGCGGAGCCGTGACGTAACGATGCTCCGGCCCCTGTATTGCCCGTCATTACGCACAGAGCGAACTCACTCTGCGCAGTAATGATGGCGGGGTGCTGCAGCAGCGATCCCCGGGGTCTCCAGCAGCGGGACCCCGGCGATCTGACATCTTATCCCCTATCCTTTGGATAGGGGATAAGATGCCAGGGGCTGAGTACCCCTTTAATATAATTTATTATATTTTTTGCTAAGGCATACCGCCAAATCTCCATGCTTGCTTTGGCTGTTGGGCTAGTGGTAGGTATTAGTTGTTTATTAAGCACAATTTGACAGTTCTATATTGGTCATTACTGATTGTCTAGGTCAGTGTTTCCGAACCCAGTCCTCAAGGCACACCAACAGTCCAGGATTTTAATTTTTCCCTGTTCTATTCCAACGGAGTAACTGAAAAAACCCGGAATGTTGGTGTGCCTTGAGGACTGGGTTGGTAAACACTGGTCTAGGTGATGTGGTTAATTTTGTGCCCAGGTATGTAAGAGATTCTTACAACCATGTAAAGGGGAACTTTGTCATCAGTTCAACCTTTGTGGTCATGTCCATTGACAATGGAAGAACTATTGATTTTTCTATGTTTAATTTGTAATAGCTTATTTTGGAAAATGTGTCTAGTATGGACATTAGGGGGTCCAATGAGTGCCTGGGTTCTGAAATTGATAAAAGAATGTCATCAGCAAAGAGTCCTATCTTATGATTAGTAGGGCCTACTTGTATACCCCTAATTTCTTGACACTCTCGTATTGTTTGTGCCAGGAGTTCTATTGTTAGGGCAAAGAGGAGAGGGGACAAGGGACATCCCTGCCAGGTACCATTTGAAATATTAAATGGTTTAGATTTTATCCCTGGATTACACACCCTAGCAGAAGGGCTATAATACAAGGCCATAATTGCTGTTACGAGTTTAGTTGGTATCTTGAAGTTTTCCAAGACCCGTTCCAAGTACCCCGAGTAAACTCGATCAAACGCCTTCTCCGCATCCAAGGAAAGGAGCAGAGAATGCGTCCGATCGGCTACTGCTTTTGCAATCACGTTTAAGAAGCGTCTGGTCCCGTCCAGGGATTGCCTCCCCTGGACGAATCCTACTTGATCTGGGTCTATCAAATCCTGAAGTACTTTGTTCAACCTGTTTGCTAATAATTTGGCGAATATTATAATGTCGCTATTCAATAATGATATTGGTCTAAAATGGGTTGGATGGGTTGGGTTTTTTCTGGGCTTAGGTATAGTTATAATAGTTGCTTCTAGCATTTCTTTATTCATATTACCGGTATTAAATATATTGTTAAATAAGTCTGTTAAATGTGGCAGTAATGTTTTTAAATGTGTTTTCGAAAAATTCATTAACTATGCCGTCTGGGCCGGGGGCTTTAGTGACCTTCAATGCCTGTACGCATTTTTCAATTTCTGCAATTGTAAAGGGGGAAGTCTTGGCAATACCCTCCTCCTCCGACAAGGCTGGCAGAGACACCTTATTTAAAAAGGTGTTTATTGAGTTGGTTGCCGGCAAAGGTACCTCATTGTTATCTTTTAAATTATATAGCTCTTGATAATAGCTTGCAAAGCCGTTTGCTATGCTCAGAGGGTCTTGGGCTCTTTCCCCTGTAGGTAGAACTAAATACGGTATTTTATTTTGAGAGTTTCTTATTTTTAACTGACGCGCTAAAAAGGAGCCTGGTTTGTTAGCCATCCAAGAAAAGTTTAGTTAAAAATTTTTGATTGCTAAGTCAAATTTGTGCAAAACTAAATTATGAAGTTCTGTAATGATAGTGGACGTAGAAGATGCTGTCTCTGTGGTATAGTTTATTTTGTTCTGCCTATGCAAATCAGCTAGTTTTTTTTTTGCAGTTCTAATTTTCTGTGCTGGTTTTGTTTTCTATGGTGTGCAGTCTGAGCTATCAGCTGGCCACGCGACAAGGCTTTAAAAGCACACCATAAGGTGGTCTCTGAGGGTACTGAACCTTTGTTGGTCTCGAAAAAAGATGAGATCCAGGAAGCTGTGTTTTCTTTTAGTTCTAGATTTTTGGGTGATCCAAAGGTGTCTGTAATCGTCAGGACTACGGGCGCGTGGTCTGACCATGAAATGGTTTTTATTTCAGATGATATAGATGCCATTAAGAGTGGATTTGTTACAAGAAAGTAATCTATCCGTGTATAGATTTTATGGGGGGTAGAAAAGAAGGCATAATCAGTCTCTGTAGGATGCTGCACCCTCCATACCTCATAGAGATTAAAATGTGCTATCGTGCAGGATATTGCTGTTGGTTCTATGTGTTTTGACTTGAAAGTTGAATCTATTGATGACCATATAACGTGGTTGAAATCTCCCATAACAACCACTTTTTCCTGGGCCGCCTTGCTCAAAATTTTGTGTAGGAAATTGTTTTGTTTGTTATTGGGATCGTAAATCCCAATAATCACTAGAGGGGCCCCATTTATATTCCCTCTGACTATAAGATATCTCCCCTCTAAATCTATATTGACCCTTTTATTTATTATTAACGCTGCCCCACCTCTCCTTTTCGCGGGTGCATGTGCCTGGAGAATGAGAGCGTACGCTCTGTGTTGTAACCTATGAGCATCCTCTGCCCTCAGATGTGTCTCCTGAAGGCAGAGGATGTCTGCGTTCAGAGTTTCAGCTTCTTTCCACAACAAGTTCCTTTTAAATGGTGAGTTCAAACCTTTACAGTTTAGGGAAACCAACATTAGCATCATGGTCTCAGAAGAATCTTTCTATGGGTGGTTGGATCAGTTCTACACTTTTCGGGGGTCATATTGGTGCTTTCCCACCGCCTAACACTGGATAAGGGGAGAGAGAAGGGGTCAAGGAATCATTCAAACACATTTGCAATCAAAGATAATTTATTCATTATCACTTCTAACACACTCAACTTAATGTGGGCTTGTTGTTAAGCCCTTAAGGGGAATTTGCGGGTGGATTTCCCACAACCCATTACACAAGCTATACCGGCTTTATCCTGGCATTAAATTATAAATAGACAACAGAAAAAAAGAAAAACAAAAAGAGAAAACCAGAGAAAAAATACTACGAAATCCAAGTGATATTCTAAGGATTTCTAACAGATAATTAGTAGTGGATGTTCCATCCAAAGTTTCATTGGGTTATTAAGTTGGGGCTATGTATTTTTTTTCTACTTGTTATGCGCCACCGTTGTCCACTCCGGAGATAGTCTCTGTAGGGGCGTTGTTTGTGGAGCGGATTCCACCTGTCAATCAGTGACTAGGCCCCATTCTTGACACGTTTTTTGCAAGCTCTGATGGTTAGTTGCTATATGTTTTTCGCCTCTATGCGCAAAAATTACTTTAGCAGGGAAACCCCATTTATAAATAATCCCCTTATCTCTCAAGAGCCGTGTTTCTTTGACGAATTCTCTGCGCTTTGCCATAGTCCCTGGAGATAAATCAGCAAAAAGCTGCAGGTTCATACATTTTTCGGGTAGTTGTGGGGCTTATCTTACTGCTTGTAATATTTCTTCTTTTATATGATAGAAATGCATACGTAGTATTACATCTCTGGGGGAGGCCGTGGGGACAGACTTGGGTTTGGGCAATCTGTGCGCCCTGACCAGCGTGAGGTCTAGAGAGGAAGACTGAGGCAGTAGAGTATGGAAAAAAATCCTTAAGAAATGGTATCAGATTTTCCTGTTTAACCTCTTCTGGTATACCTCTCACTCTGAGGTTATTCCTCCTTGATCGATCCTCCATATCTTGGAGTTTCAATCTAAGTGTAGCTACTTCATCCTTCAAATTTTGGACAGTGTCCACCACATTATTGTGAGCTACTGTGTGCTCTTCTAATTTTTCCTCAATATGTGTGGTGCGAATGGCAAGTGAATGAATTTCTTGGTGGATGTTCTGTACCGCCTTTTGAAGGATTGAGGAAAAGGCTGTTTGCATTTCTGACCGCATCTGCTTCATGGCCTCTTCTGTAACTGGGATGTGAGTATTTGCCTCTTTTCGTGAAGACATATTTAAAGGGGTACTCCGCCCATAGACATCTTATCCCCTATCTGAAGGATAGGGGATAAGATGTCAGATCGCCGGGGTCCTGCTTCTGGGGACCCCGGGAATCGCTTCTGCAGCACCCCGTTATCATTACTGCGCAGAGCGAGATCGCTCTGCACGTAATGAGGGGCAATACAGGGCTCCGCCTCTCGTGACGTCACGGTCCGCCCCCGTCAATACAAGTCTATGGGAAGGGGGCGTGTTAGGCATCAAACTCGCTCTGTGCAGTAATGATGGCAGGGTGCCACAGCGGCGATCCCCGAGGTCCCCAGCAGTGGGACCGCGGCGATCTAACATCTTATCCCCTATGCTTTGGATAGGGGATAAGATGCCAGGGGCGGAGTACCCCTTTAAGGTCCTCACCACTTGCTCCCCAGGGGGTGTCATTGGCGCTGATATGTTTTTTTGATGTGCTCTTGCATAGGGGCTAAAGGCCACTAGGGCAGATAAGCTAGCTAGGGATGGGATATGGGGTGGATTTTTATTGTCTCGCCTTTGGCTTGTAACTGGTAAATCTGTTACATTACTGTTCTCCCCTTCCTCCCTGATTGAATTGTTAATTTCAATCCTGCCCTTTCCCAGCAAGTTGTTGACACTCATCCCTCCTGTGTTGTCCTCTCCGTGGGGTAATAGCGGAGGCCATTCCGCCAGTGTATTCCGCTCTCCGCCTCTCTTCTTCATCCTGCTCTCCGGCTGCGAGCATCCGTGGGGTTGCCTCATTGCTTGCCATCGCTCCTTCGCTGCTGACGCCATCATTCTGCGACGCCGAAGCTGAAACAGCGCCTCTCTGGGAGTTCTGTGTCCTCACTTCCCGGTTCCTGGCTGCCGGGTTCCTCTGTCTCATCTCCCAAGTCATCCCCAGGGCCCTCCCGGAGTTGCCTCGACGACATCACACGCTGGATCAAACCAAGTCTTCCTCCTCTCGGTATTCCTCCCCTAGCGCTGCGAGCTGCAGCTGGTGAATCACTGCTTGCTACTGTTGTTGTCATCCTGCTGCTTGCATTTTCTCTATTGCCCTCCGTTGCTTGATAGAAGTTTGTTAGTTTTAGAGGTCTGTTTCTCTTTGCTTTACTTCTCGTCATGGTGTTCAATTTTCAGCCTCTGTTGCTATGAATGTCGGGTTTAGCCGGTGATTAGCGGTGCTGCCGCTTCAGCTCAGCATCCAGACACCGCCATGTTCAGCTAGCCATGCCCCCTGAACTGTGGCTCATCCAGACAAAGTAGATTTTGTTATTAAATGATTGATGTCATTATAAAGTATAATTGGTGGCACAAAAAAAAAAAAACAAGCCCTCATATGGGTCTGTAGGTGTAAAATTGAAAGCGTTATGATTTTTAGAAGGGCAGGAGGAATAAACGAAAGTGCAAAAATGAAAATTGGCCTGGTCCTTAAAGGGGTATGCCGCTGCTCAGCGTTTGGAACAAACTGTTCCAAAAGATGGAGACGGGAGCGCTGGATGTCATAGCCCTGCCCCTCATGACGTCACACCCCCCCTCAATGCAAGTCTATGGGAGGGGGCATGACAGCCATCACGCCCCTTCCCATAGACTTGCATTGAGGGGGTGGGGTGTGGTGTCATGAGGGGCAGGGCTATGACATCACAAGCTCCCGCAGCGGCTATAGCGTTCGGAACAGTTTGTTCAAACGCTGAGCAGCGGAGTACCCCTTTAAGGTCAACATGGGCTTGGTCCTTAAGGGGTTAAAGGTACACAAGAAAGTAAACATCAGGTAGCATCAGAAAGTGAAAAGCACCATTAAAGCATATTTCATGAAAAAATACATTTAGACATGGAGTTAGGGTGGGAGAAGCGGGCACCTAAAATAATATCCACATCCTGACAGAGCAGGTAGACAAGGGTGTTCTGCTCTGAGACACCACAGGCGGTTCATGTGTTGAGTTGTTGGTATAGGCTTATGAAAACACCCCCAATAGAGCATATAGAGCCCCCTATGAGCCAGAACTGACTGCTATGTGACAGTCTATGCATTACTTGGTCGGTCCTTCACCTCAATGTCCAGCATGCAAAGCTACATCTATCTTTGGCCAGAAAAGGCTTTCCTTTGTGATAACACCCAAAAACCGTCACCTATTCAAAATCAATATAAAAAAAAAAAAACTGATCCTTGCATCACCCTTGATAAGTTTTCCTTTCTTTTTCCCATCAATAATCTCAGTTTCCGAGATAACTTTGCACAGAGACCAGTTGAACCTAGGTAAATAAACTGGTGGTATCCTACCCTGAATACGAGATATGTTATGTTGTACATTCCTGTATAAGAATACAATCTGATCATTGCATCACCCAAGATATGTTTTCCTCTTTACAATCAGTAATCTCAGTTTTCTGCAGATAAACCCATTGAATCATGTTATATAACCTAAAGGCTTGTACCCCGAATAACAACAAAATACTTTTTACTTTGCCAAATAATTTAAGTACAATATGCATAGTAAATGCTCAAAAACAAGGTTGCAGCAGCACTCTATATCTGATCCCAAAAGTAAAAGTAAGGCTCGGGACACACTTTTTGATCAAAATGCATCCCCCGTCCACCACATGGAGATGGTCTCACCGGATGATCCTAACATGCCTCTAATTTATAAACTTAATTTTACTTTTGTGATCAAATCTAGAGAGTGCTGCTGCAACCTTCTTTTTGTGTATTTTGTATTTGCCACAGCCGCATGGGTTTGGGTTGTTGTGTTGACCATTTCTATGTGTTTTACATAATAAAACCCTGTATAGTTCGATCACTGAATGACCTGAGATAACTATTCTTAAATGGGCACTGTCACCAACCTTTTTTTTAAATTTTTATATATTGTAGTACTTATGTACTACAACACTTCTATAATATAGATTCATTATTTTTTAATTTTTATTAAAATAGTGTATTTTATATTTGAAAACCTGCCGCTAGGGGTCTCCCTCCTAGTGGCCGGCTACAGCCTGCCGTGACATTCCCACTGAATTAGGACGGGCAATCGGTCGATGCTGGACAGGCAATTGGTCCTAATTCAGTCAGCCTGCGCTCGCTCACTCAGACAGGCGGGAGCAAGCACTGTGAATGCCGGGGCTGCACTCATTGACTGCTTGGCCTCACAGCTGCCTCATTGGCTGCCTACCCCCGGCATGTACAGTCTGGAGGCAGCATGGCACTGAGTCTCAGTGCTGCACTGATGCTCCAGGACTGTACATGTCCTGTACGGGTAAGTGATGTCTTATTTCACTTACCCGTACTTTGTTTCTGTCCTGGGTCTCAGCGGTGAGCAAAGCAGGTGGGCGGTGCTCCTTTACTCCTCCTCCCTGGATAACACTACACTGCTAAACAGGGAGGAGGAGACCCCGGAGCAGTCTGTCGTGCTATTGGCCGTTCATCTATGCGCGCTCCCTTTTTATTTCCACTGTAGGGATGGTATTGGGCAGGTGATGGGCAGTGCTTGGTTTTCCCCAGACATGATGCTGCCCTCACCATGATCACTGTAGGGATGGTATTGGGCAGGTGATGAGCAGTGCCTGGTTTCCTCCAGACATGATGCTGCCCCCACCTTGATCACTGTAGGAATGGTATTGGGCAGGAGATGGGCAGTACCTGGTTTCCTCCAGACATGATGCTGCCCCCACCATGATCACTGTAGGGATGGTATTGGGCAGGTGATGGGCAGTGCCTGGTTTCCTCCAGACATGATGCTGCCCCCGTCATGATCACTGTAGGGATGGTATTGGGCAGGTGATGGGCAGTGCTTGGTTTTCCCCCAGACATGATGCTGCCCCCACCATGATCACTGTAGGGATGGTATTGGGCAGGTGATGGGCAGTACCTGGTTTCCTCTATGCATGATGCTGCCCCCACCATGATCACTGTAGGGATGGTATTGGGCAGGTGATGGGCAGTGCCTGGTTTCCTCCAGACATGATGCTGCCCTCACCATGATCACTGTAGGGATGGTATTGGGCAGGTGATGGGCAGTGCCTGGTTTCCCCCAGACATGATGCTGCCCCCACCATGATCACTGTAGGGATGGTATTGGGCAGGTGATGGGCAGTGCCTGGTTTCCTCCACACATGATGCTGCCCCACCATGATCACTGTAGGGATGGTATTGGGCAGGTGATGGGCAGTGCCTGGTTTCCCCCAGACATGATGCTGCCCCCACCATGATCACTGTAGGGATGGTATTGGGCAGGTGATGGGCAGTGCCTGGTTTCCTCCAGACATGATGCTGCCCTCACCATGATCACTGTAGGGATGGTATTGGGCAGGTGATGGGCAGTGCCTGGTTTCCTCCAGACATGATGCTGCCCCCACCGTGATCACTGTAGGGATGGTATTGGGCAGGTGATGAGCAGTGCCTGGTTTCCTCCAGACATGATGCTGCCCCCACCATGATCACTGTAGGGATGGTATTGAACAGGTGATGGGCAGTGCCTGGTTTCTTCCAGACATGATGCTGCCCCCACCATGATCACTGTAGGGATGGTATTGGGCAGGAGATGGGCAGTACCTGGTTTCCTCCAGACATGATGCTGCCCCCACCATGATCACTGTAGGGATGGTATTGGGCAGGTGATGGGCAGTACCTGGTTTCCTCTATGCATGATGCTGCCCCCACCATGATCACTGTAGGGATGGTATTGGGCAGGTGATGGGCAGTGCCTGGTTTCCTCCAGACATGATGCTGACCTCACCATGATCACTGTAGGGATGGTATTGGGCAGGTGATGGGCAGGGCCTGGTTTCCTCCAGACATGATGCTGCCCCCACCATGATCACTGTAGGGATAGTATTGGGCAGGTGACGGGTAGTGCCTGGTTTCCTCCACACATGATGCTGCCCCCACCATGATCACTGTAGGGATGGCATTGGGCAGGTGATGGGCAGTGCCTGGTTTCCCCCAGACATGATTCTGCCCCCACCATGATCACTGTAGGGATGGTATTGGGCAGGTGATGGGCAGTGCTTGGTTTTCCCCAGACATGATGCTGCCCCCACCATGATCACTGTAGGGATGGTATTGGGCAGGTGATGGGCAGTGCTTGGTTTTCCCCAGACATGATGCTGCCCCCTCCATGATCACTGTAGGGATGGTATTGGGCAGGTGATGGGCAGTGCCTGGTTTCTTCCAGACATGATACTGCCCCCACCATGATCACTGTAGGGATGGTTTTGGGCAGGTGATGGGCAGTACCTGGTTTCCTCCAGACATGATGCTGCCCCCACCATGATCACTGTAGGGATGGTATTGGGCAGGTGATGGGCAGTGCTTGGTTTTCCCCAGACATGATGCTGCCCCCACCATGATCACTGTAGGGATGGTATTGGGCAGGTGATGGGCAGTGCCTGGTTTCCTCCAGACATGATGCTGCCCCCACCATGATCACTGTAGGGATGGTATTGGGCAGGTGATGGGCAGTGCTTGGTTTTCCCCAGACATGATGCTGCCCCCACCATGATCACTGTAGGGATGGTATTGGGCAGGTGATGGGCAGTACCTGGTTTCCTCCAGACATGATGCTGCCCCCACCATGATCACTGTAGGGATGGTATTGGGCAGGTGATGGGCAGTGCTTGGTTTTCCCCAGACATGATGCTGCCCCCTCCATGATCACTGTAGGGATGGTATTGGGCAGGTGATGGGCAGTGCCTGGTTTCTTCCAGACATGATGCTGCACCCACCATGATCACTGTAGGGATGGTTTTGGGCAGGTGATGGGCAGTACCTGGTTTCCTCCAGACATGATGCTGCCCCCACCATGATCACTGTAGGGATGGTATTGGGCAGGTGATGGGCAGTGCTTGGTTTTCCCCAGACATGATGCTGCCCCCACCATGATCACTGTAGGGATGGTATTGGGCAGGTGATGGGCAGTGCCTGGTTTCCTCCAGACATGATGCTGCCCCCACCATGATCACTGTAGGGATGGTTTTGGGCAGGTGATGGGCAGTGCTTGGTTTTCCCCAGACATGATGCTGCCCCCACCATGATCACTGTAGGGATGGTATTGGGCAGGTGATGGGCAGTACCTCGTTTCCTCCAGACATGATGCTGCCCCCACCATGATCACTGTAGGGATGGTATTGGGCAGGTGATGGGCAGTGCCCGGTTTCTTCCAGACATGATGCTGCCCCCACCATGATCACTGTAGGGATGGTATTGAGCAGGTGATGGGCAGTGCCTGGTTTTCCCCAGACATGATGCTGCCCCCCGCCATGATCACTGTAGGGATCTCACTATATTAAATATAGTTGTATATACAAACATACTTCACGGTGAGGGGATGCGAACATAACTCAAATTGCATCGCTCAATGTGTACAACAATCTGTCAGGCGTGCCCCAGACGATGCCACATCCGGTGACGTCATGTGGAACACACCTGTCCCAGGCCATGTGTTTCACAGCTGACTTCCAGAATCCTCTGCTGGGCGTCCAGCAGAGCAGGAAATATTCAGGATTTATGGGTGCGCCCTGTTGTACCTGTATGTACCGGCTGACAGGATGTACCCATAGAAAGAAAAAAGGGAGAGACCAGAGGGAGGCGCCTCGTGTGATACCGTATGGGAGAGGAATCTTACAGCAGTTTGTGGTCAAAATAAATGACCCCTAGGTAGTGGCTGCTCACCTGAGAGCAAGTCAGAACTTGCATATCAACCCACAGTGGGGTTACAAAAAATCCGCGGAGTACTGGAACCGCTGCTAAGCCGGAGGTCACAGGAAAAGGAGGAAGACCAATCCTGATAGAACTTGTGATGTGGAAGATGAGAAAAGGACCTCTAAAGGCGCTGCAGACTCCAATGGAATTAAACCAATGCCAGAGATGTAGCAATAGTACAAAACACTGGGAGGTTTATTGCAATAGATAAAACAATAAAGTAGATTACGCGTTTCGGGGGAGCCACCCCCTTCTTCTGATCTGAAGAAGGGGGTGGCTCCCCCAAAACGCGTAATCTACTTTATTGTTTTATCTATTGCAATAAACCTCCCAGTGTTTTGTACTATTGCTACATCTCTGGCTTTGGTTTAATTCCATTGGAGTCTGCAGCGCCTTTAGAGGTCCTTTTCTCATCTTCCACATCACAAGGATGTACCCATGTGCCCTATAGCAGGAAGGGGTTAAAGTAATATATAACAGAGGCTTCCTGTCATATACACAGAAATGTCACGTAGGCTCAGCAAGCTCATAACAATGTAGGCCGGTTACCATGATAACTACTGTACACAAATCACCATCCACATACTGTAAAGTGGAAGCTTGATATCTGGGAGGAAAATGGGGCTGTTGTCTATAGCAACCAATCAGGTTCCGGCTTTCATTTTTCAGAGACCTTTTCTAAAATTAAACAACTGATAGGATTGCCACCTTTCTTGCAAAAAAATACCGGTCATGCTAATTTGCGTAATTAATTATATATGCGTGACATCACAGGAAGTGACGTAAGAGATACATATGCGGGGGAAATTTTCACGCCTTAATCAAGTAATCCAGGGCTAAATGAGGGCTTATTTTTTGTGCCGTGATCTGTAGTTTTTATTGGTACCGTTTTTTTTTTATTGATGGGACTTTTCGATGGCTTTTTAATTTTTATTTTTTTTCTGGTACATGAAATGACCGAAAATCAGCTATTCTGGAAAATTATTTTTTACATTTACGCCATTAACGGTGCCAAGTAACATTACTTTAGGTTAATTTGTCCTGCTTGCACAACACATATGAAAAGAGTGGGTAGGCTGCAGACTGTATATACCAGTGTTTCCCAAACAGGGAGCCTTCAGCTGTTGAAAAACTACAAATCCCAGCATGCTCTGACAGGCTTTGACTGGCACCCTGGTTGGGAAATACTGGTATATACTGTACTATATACATCACACCAAGCATGAGGCCAGGCCAGATTTATCTTCATTTGTTCTGCCTGCAGAACACATATGGAGGGAGCAGGTAGGCTGCAGGCTGTGTATAGTATATATGTATATACAGTATATACTATATACAGACTGCTGTCTACCTGCTCCCTCCATGTGTGTTCTGCAGGCAGAACAAATGAAGCTAAATCTGGCCTGGCCACATGCTTGGTGTGCTGTATATAGTTGAGGTGCATACCTGTTTTAAAGGGGTACTCCGGTGCTTAGACATCTTATCCCCTATCCAAAGGATAGGGGATAAGATGCCTGATCACGGGAGTCCCGCCACTGGGGACCCCCGTAATGTTGCACGCGGCACCTCGTTTGTAATCAGTCCCCGGAGCATGTTCGCTCCGGGTCTGATTACCGGTGACCACAGGGCCGGCGGCGTGTGACGTCACGCCTCCGCCCCATGTGACGTCATGCTCCGCCCCTCAATGCAAGTCTACGGGAGGGGGCGTGACAGCTATCACCAGCGGCGGGACTCCCGCGATCAGGCATCTTATCCTTTGGATAGGGGATAAGATGTTTTTGCACCGGAGTACCCCTTTAATATAATGCACCCTGCATGTGGTCACAGAAACTTTTTACCTATCCCATGAGTGGTGGTGGCCGGGCTGCTCTGGCAGGCAGGTGATTAACCCCTTAAGGACCAAGGACGTACCGGTACGTCCTTGGTCCTGCTCTTCTGATATAACGCGGGGTTACACAGTAACCCCGCGTCATATCACGGCGGGCCCGGCGTCATAGTGAAGCCGGGACCAGCCTCTAATAGCGTGCAGCGCCGATCGCGGCGCCGCGCGCTATTAACCCTTTAGCCGCGCGCTCAGAGCTGAGCCGCGCAGCTAAAAGTGAAAGTGAAAGTGGCCGGCTAGCTCAGTCGGGCTGTTCGGGATAGCCGCGGCTAATCGCGGCATCCCGAACAGCTGACAGGACAGCGGGAGGGCCCCTACCTGCCTCCTCGCTGTCCGATCGCCGAATGACTGCTCAGTGCCTGAGATCCAGGCCTGAGCAGTCATGCGGCAGAATCATCGATCACTGGTTTCTTATGAGAAACCAGTGATCAGCATAGGAGATCAGTGTGTGCAATGTTATAGGTCCCTATGGGATAACAATGATCAGTATAAGAGATCAGTGTGTGCAGTGTTATAGGTCCCTATGGGATAACAATGATCAGTATAAGAGATCAGTGTGTGCAGTGTTATAGGTCCCTATGGGATAACAATGATCAGTGTGTGCAGTCTCATAGGTCCCTATGGGATAACAATGATCAGTATAAGAGATCAGTGTGTGCAGTGTTATAGGTCCCTATGGGATAACAATGATCAGCATAGGAGATCAGTGTGTGCAGTGTTATAGGTCCCTATGGGAGCTATAACACTGCAAAAAAAAAGTGAAAAAAAAGTGAATGAATATCATTTAACTCCTCCCCTATTAAAAGTTTGAATCACCCCCCTTTTCCAATAAAAAACAAAACACAGTGTAAATAAAAATAAACATATATGGTATCACCGCGTGCGGAAATGTCCGAATTATAAAAATATATCATTAATTAAACCGCTCGGTCAATGGCGTGCGCGCAAAAAAATTCCAAAGTCCAAAATAGTGCATTTTTGGTCACTTTTTATATCACTTAAAAATGAATAAAAAGCGATCAATAAGTCCTATCAATGCAAAAATGGTACCGTTAAAAACTTCAGATCATGGCGCAAAAAATGAGCCCTCATACCGCCCCATACACGGAAAAATAAAAAAGTTATAGGGGTCAGAAGATGACAATTTTAAACGTACACATTTTCCTGCATGTAGTTATGATTTTTTCCAGAAGTCCGACAAAATCAAACCTATATAAGTAGGGTATCATTTTAACCGTATGGACCAACAGAATAAATATCAGATGTCATTTTTACCGAAAAATGTACTACGTAGAAACGGAAGCCCCCAAAATTTACAAAACAGCGTTTTTTTTCCAATTTTGTCGCACAATGATTTTTTTTTCCGTTTCACCGTAGATTTTTGGGCAAAATGACTGACGTCATTACAAAGTAGAATTGGTGGTGCAAAAAATAAGCCATAATATGGATTTTTAGGTGCAAAATTGAAAGAGTTACGATTTTTTAAAGGCAAGGAGCAAAAAACGAAAATGCAAAAACGGAAAACCCCCCGGTCCTTAAGGGGTTAATAGACAATAAAGGTGGATGGGGAGTGGTGAGGGTTAAAGGCAGCCCACTCTCTCCCCATCTCTGTAGCTGTTCCGCTCCTCTTCAGCAGGCAGCAGAACAGGAAACAGCAGCGCCGAGGTCAAGGAGGTCAGGGATGTGTCGCGCTTTGAAACAGCTCTGCCCTTAAAGGGGTAGTCCACTGCTCAGCATTTGGAACAAACTGGGAGCTCGTTATGTCATAGCCCCGCCCCCATCACGACATCACGCCCCACCCCCTCCATGCAAGTCACGCCCCCTCCCATAGACTTGCATTGCGGAGGCGGGGCGTGATGTCACAAGCTCCCTGCGCCGGCTCCAACGTTCGGAACAGTTTGTTCCAAATGCTGAGCAGCGGAGTACCCCCTTTAAGGGCATAGCCCTGCCCCCTCATTACATCACACCTCGCCCCCTCAATGCAAGTCTATGGGAGGGGGTGTCACAGCCGTCACGCCCCCTCCCATAGACTTTCATTGAGGGCGTGATGTCACAAGCTCCCGGTGCCGGCTCCAGCGTTAGGAACAGTTTGCTGAGCAGAGGAGTACCCCTTTAAAGTGGCAGAGCTGTTTACGAGTGTCTGCTGCTGGCCACATGGGGCCTGGAGCACCAGGTATGCAAATGTAACCTGGCCCTGGCTAAACCTTTACAGTTAATCTGATGCTGCCCAGTCTCTGCCCTTCAAAATACTGGCAATTGCATTGCTGGTATTTTTGATACTAAGATACCGGCAGGGTACTAAAAATACTGGCTGTGTCGGGGAAATTCCGGCCAGGTGGCAACCTCATTGTCAGGATCCGGAATGGTATGCGGGGAGGACACGGGTAGTGGATCCTCTGTGCCAGAGAGGCGACTGCGTGGGCCGTACCAGGGGAACGGAATCTAAGGGATTACTGGTTTTCACCAGAGCCCACCGCAAAGCAGGATGGACTTGCTGCGGCAGGTAACCCCCAGGTCGTTCCACCCGGTAGCGACTCAACCCCTCTGGCGGCTGAGACTGGCACGGGACACAAGGACAAGGCAAAGGCAAGGTCAGACGTAGCAGAAGGTCAGGGCAGGTGGCAACGGTTCGTAGTCAGGAGCAACAGCAAGGGTCTGGATACACAGGCAATGGCTCCCAGAAATGCTTTCACTGGCACAAGGCAACAAGATCCGCCGGGGGAATCAGAGAAGCGCTCCCGCTCAGCGAGTCTGACCGGGGCGCTGTGAGCGCTCCGGGGGAGGAGAGGGACCCGATGCGCTCGGAATTACAGTACCCCCCCCCCCCCCTAGGTCTCCCCCTCTTTTTTAGAACCAAGGAATTTGTGGATGAGCTCCTTGTCCAAAATATTGGCCTCAGGCTCCCAGGACCTCTCTTCAGGACCACAATTCTCCCAGTCAATTAGAAAAAATCTTTTACCTCGGACAACTTTAGGGGCGAGGATCTCATTCACAGAGAATACATTAGAGGAGCCAGAGACAGGAGCAGGAACAGAGACCTTGGGAGAAAAACGGTTAAAAACAACTTGCTTGAGCAAAGAAACATGGAAAGAATTAGGGATACGGAGAGAGGGGGAAGATGAAGTTGATAAGAGACAGGGTTAATTTGTTTTTTGACATTGAATGGGCCTAAAAATCGAGGGTCCAACTTGTAACTGGGTACCCGGAATCATATGTACTTAGCAGAAAGCCATACCTTGTCACCGGGGAAAAAACAGGGAACCCTTCTCTTCTTGTCGGCGTGTCTCTTCATATGGGAAGACGCCATTTGAAGAGACTTTCAAGTGTCACGCCAGATAGAGGAAAAATTTTGAGTCAGTTCATCCACGGCAGAAACTCCAGAAGAAGTGGGTATGGGGAGGGGGGGAAGAGGGTGACGGCCGTACACCACAAAAAATGGAGACTTAGAAGAGGAGTCAGAGTATTTAAAATTGTAGGAAAATTCGGCCCAAGGCAGAAGGTCGACCCAATCATCTTGACGGGATGAAACAAAATGTCGCAGGTAGTCATCAAGTATCTGGTTCACTCTTTCCACTTGACCGTTGGATTGTGGGTGGTAAGCAGAAGAGAAATTTAATTTGATTTTTAATTGACTGCAGAGTGCCCTCGAGAATTTTGAAACAAATTGAACGCCTCTGTCAGAGTCGATGTGCTTGGGAAGCCCGTGGAGACGAAAAATTTGAAGAAAAAACTGTTTCGCCAATTGTGGCGCGGAAGGAAGACCTGGCAGAGGGACAAAATGAGCCATTTTAGAAAAACAATCAACGACCACCCAAATGACTGTGTTGCCGTGAGAAGATGAAAGGTCGGTGATGAAATCCATAGCAATATGGGACCATGGCTGTTCGGGCACTGGCAGAGGAAGGAGAAGACCTGCAGGCTTCTGGCGAGGAGTTTTATCACGGGGCACAAACTGTACAAGCCCGAATTAAATCAGTCACATCCTTCTCCAGGGAAGACCATCAATATAGTCGGGAAATTAACTGAATGGATTTTTTTATTCCAGGAGTGACCCCATTTGAGGATATTGAGGCGAAGACGTGGAGGGACAAAAGTCTTTCCAGGAGGAATTTGCACCAGAGAGGCTGGGGCAGAGGAGATCAGGCACTCAGGAGGTATAATGTGCTGAGGAAGAGCTTCAGACTCGGAGGCATCGGTGGAACGTGATAGAGCATCAGCCCTGACATTCTTGTCAGCAGGACGGAAGTGTATTTCAAAATTGAAGCTGGCAAAAAACAACGACCATCTATCTAGCTTGGCGAGGATTTAACCGCTGGGCGGACTGGAGGTAAGATACATTTTTATGGTCCGTGTAGATGGTGATGGGGCAAATGGATCCTTCCAAGAGATGTCTCCACTCCTCAAGCGCCAACTTAATGGCCAAAATTTCACGGTCTCCAATGGAATAGTTTTTTTCTGCAGGAGAGAAGGTTTTGGAGAAAAAAACGCAAGTGATGTTTTTTCCAGAAGCGTTTTTTGAAGAAGAATGGCTCCAGCTTCGACCGAGGAGGCGTCAACCTCAAGGAAAAAAGGCTTCATAGGATCAGGCCTGGACAGGACCGGTGCCGAGGCGAAGGCGGTCTTGAGTTGGTTAAAAGCTTCATCCGCTTGGGGAGGCCAAGATCTTGGATTCACGTTTTTCTTAGTCAGTGCCACAATAGGAGCAATTATGGTGGAGAAGTGGGGAATGAACAGACGATAATAGTTAGCGAATCCAAGAAAGCGTTGGATAGCACGGAGTCCAGAGGGGCGTGGCCAATTCAAGTTTGTCAGGATCCATTTGAAGACCTTGACCAGAGACTAAGTATCCCAGGAAAGGAAGGCTGCTGTGTTCAAAAAACATTTTTCAAATTTGGCCTACAGATGATTTTCACGAAGACGCTGGAGCACTTGACGGACATGGAGATGATGTTACTCTAGGTTGTATTAAAAGATTAGAATGACATCTAAGTAGAATACCACGCAGGTATACAGCAAGTCCCGAAAAATTTCATTAACAAAATCTTGAAAGACTGCAGGGGCATTGCAAAGTCCAAACGGCATGACGAGATATTCAAAGTGTCCATCTCTAATGTTAAATGCGGTTTTCCACTTGTCACCCTCATGAATTCGAATGAGGTTATATGTGCCCCTTAGATCAAGTTTGGTAACATTTTTTGCTCTACTCAGTCGGTCAAAGAGTTCAGAGATAAGTGGCAGAGGATAGCGGTTTTTCACTGTGATTTTATTAAGACCGCAGTAGGCTATACAAGGGCGTAGAGATCCGTCTTTTTTGGCAACGAAGAAGAATCCAGCTCCGGCTGGAGAAGAAGATTTTTGGATAAAACCTCTTTTTAGGTTTTCCTGAATAAATTCAGTCATGGCTTGCGTTTCTGGAGCAGAGAGAGGGTAAATCCTGCCACGGGGCGGTGTGGTACCAGGAAGCAAGTCAATAGGGCAGTCGTAGGGTCTGTATGGGTCTGCTTGCTTTTTACAAAAAATTTCTAAATAGTCCTGATAGGCCTGGCAATGGTGTAGCAATAGAGACTTGGCTGGTAGGAACAGACTTGAGACATCGCTTGTGGCAGGAAGATCCCCAACTTTTAATGTCCCCAGTGGCCCAGTCGAGGGTAGGTGCGTGACGCTGGAGCCAGGGCAAGCCAAGAAGAATTTCAGAGGTACAGTTGGGCAATACAAAAAATTCAATATTTTCATGATGGAGAACTCCAACGCTCATGAGCAGAGGTTCTGTGCGGTAACGCACGGTGCAGACCAGTTTTTCTCATTTCACTGATGAAATGAAGAGAGGTTTGACGAGATGGTTAACAGGAATATTGAATCTGTTGATGAGAGAGGCTTCAATGAAATGAAATTTCCTGTTGAACCTGAGTCCAGAAAGGCCACAGCGGAGAAGGAAGTATTCGTATTTGCGGGTAGAGAAATCCGCACAGGTCGTGGAGAGGAAGAATTCACACCTAGTAACGCCTCTCCCACGTTAACTAGGTGCGTGCGTTTCCCGGAGGATGAATAGGACAGTCCTTCAGGAAATGTTCGGTACTAGCACAGTACAGGCACAAATTTTCGTTCCTGCGGTGAGTCATCTCTTGTTGGGTCAGGCGAGACCGATCCACTTGCATAGCCTCCTCGGCGGAAGGCACAGGAACAGGTTGCAGAGGACTCTGGAAGAGAGGTGCCAAGCGATGAAACCGCCTGGCGCGAACAAGCTCCTGGTGTCTTTCAGAGAAACGCATATCAATGCGGGTGGCCAACTGGATAAGTTCAGACAAAGTAGCAGGAATCTCTCGTGCGGCCAGAACATCTTTGATGTGGCTGGATAAACCTTTCTTGAAGGTCGCGCAGAGGGCCTCATTGTTCCAGGCTAGCTCAGAGGCGAGGGTGCGGAGCTGTATGGCATATTTGCCCACTGAAGAGCTCCCTTGGACGAGATTCAATAGAGCCGTCTCGGCCGAGGAAGCCCGGGCTGGCTCCTCAAAGACACTGCGTACTTCGGAGAAGAAGGACTGAATAGTAGCAGTGGCAGGATCGGTGCGGTCCCAAAGCGGTGTGGCCCAGGACAAGGCCATTCCAGACAGCAAGCTGACCACGAACGCCACCTTAGACCGTTCTGTGGGAAACTGGTCCGACATCATCTCCAGGTGTAGGGAACACTGGGATAGGAACCCATGGCACAGCTTAGAGTCCCCATCAAACTTATCAGGTAGGGACAGGCGGAGTCTAGAAGCGGCAACTTGCTGCGGAGGAGAAGCAGGAGCTGGCGGAGGAGATGGTTGCTGCTGTCGAGGCAGAAGCTGCTGTAGCATGGCAGTCAACTGAGTCAGCTGTTGTCCTTGTTGGGCGATCTGCTGAGATTGCTGGGCGACCACGGTGGTTAGGTCAGTGATACTGGAGAGCGACACCTCAGCGGGATCCATGGCCGGATCTACTATCAGGATCCGGAATGGTATGCGGGAAGGACACGGGTAGTGGATCCCCTGTGCCAGAGAGGCGATGACGTGGGCCATACCAGGGGAATGGAATCTAAGGAATTACTGGTTTTCACCAGAGCCTGCCGCAAAGCGGGATGGACTTGCTGCGGCAGGTAACCCCCAGGTCGTTTCACCCGGTAGCGACTCAACCCCTCTGGTGGCTGAGACTGGTGCGGGATACAAGGCCAAGGCAAAGGCAAGGTCGGACGTACCAGAAGATCAGGGCAGGTGGCAACGGTTCATAGTCAGGGGCAACAGCAAGGGTCTGGAGGCAATGGCTCACAAAAACGCTTTCACTGGCACAAGGCAACAAGATCCGGCGAGGACAGGAAGGGGAAGTGGGTTTATTAGTTTACATCTTAGGAAGTGATTAGGAACAGATTGGGCCAGACACCAATTAAATAACCCAGTAGCTCAACCTTCAGCTGTTGCAAAACTACAACTCTCAGAAAAACCCGGACAGCCAATGGCTGTCCGAGCATGCTGGGAGTTGTAGTTTTGTGACAGCTGGAGGCATCCCTGGTTGGGAAACACTGATATAGTATATGGTGCAACATTCTGGGAGTTGGAGGATTGGTTGGATAAATAAAGCCCATTGCATTGCCGGTATTTTTAATATAAAAACACTGGCAGGGTGGTCAAAATATTGGCTGCGCAGGTAAAATACCAGCCAGGTGCCAACCCTAAGCAGAGCTGAGTGTGAGAGGGGGTCATGTACATGTAGCAGGGCTGAGTGTGTGATGGATCATATACAAGTACAAAGATAAAATTAGTAGAAGCCCTTCTTAACCCCCTAACGCCCAATGAAAGATAGATCCATTATAAGCGGGTGCACTTTCCCACATTTCATGGGTACTGCCCAGTGTAACCACAAGATTGTGTCGTGAGCTCCGCTGTCACACACAGCCGGGCCCAATTTGATAGATTTAACTAGTTATGAGCGGCATAGGCCATATTTGAATTTGCGATATTTCGCGAATATATGGGCAAATATTCGTCATATATTCGCAAAATTCGCATAATCGTTGTATTCGCTTTTTTTTCTATGCGCTTATGCAAAAATGTATGCGCATATATATGCGCCTTTTGCAAAAATCTATGCGCGTATGCGAATATTCGTGAATATTGAGCCCTCCCTTCTTTAATGGTATAGGAACTAATGGGCTAGTGCATTAACTCTGTGACTTTTTGCCTGTTGAAACCAATAGGCCCACTGTGGTCTATGGGGATCTCACGGTATGTAAAATTGTAAGATAAGCAGGAGGGTCTCAGCAGTACAGTGGATGGGAGACCGTGCAGTGGTTTGAGTCCCGGGGTGGTACAGTGTTGTGGTTAAACTTTACTCCGGATTGACAAATGTAGGTCAATTGGTAATTAAGAAAGCCTTTGAACTGTAGGAACTAGGTTAATGGGGTAACAAATATGGGTATTGGGGTTAATTGAAACAGGATGTAATGTGTAAGGCTGGGAATGAATAAAAAAAATGGGAGGTTAAGGAACAATGGGGGAGATTTATCAAAGCCTGTGCAGAGGAAAAGTTGCCCATAGCAACCAATCAGATCGCTTCTTTCATTTTTCAGAGGCCTTCCTAAAAAATGAAAGAAGCAAGCTGATTGGCTGCTATGGGCAACTTTTCCTATGCACAGGTTTTGATAAATCTCCCCCATTGTTCCCTACCCTCCCATCATTCATTCCCATTACACATTACATCCAGTTTCAATTAAGCCCAGTGCATATATTTGTTACCCCATTAACCTAGTTCCCACACTCAGCTAATTGCCAATTGACCTAGTTCCCACAGTTCAAAGGCTTTCTTAATTACCAATTGACCTACATTTGTCAATCATGAGTAAAGTTTAACCACAACACTGTAACACTCCGTCTCACCCCGGGACTCAAACCATCACCAGGGTCTCCCATCCACTGTACTGCTTATATTACAGTTTTACATACCATGAGATCCCCATAGACCACAATGGGCCTATTGGTTTCAACAGGCAAAAATTCACAGAGTTAATGCACTAGCCCATTAGTTTGCTATACCATACACTTACCCTGGAGGCTGAGTTTTATTTTATTTTTTTGTGGGTAAAATGGGAAAAACGGACAATTTACATTTTTATTGAGGGAGGGGATTTTTTTTTTATTACTTTTTATTTTTTCATTTTTCAACTTTTCTTTTTACACTTTTTATCTATAGCAATCATTTGATTGCTAATACTGTTCAGTGCTATGCATAGAGCATAGCCCTGATCAGTATTATCAGTCATCTGTTGCTCTGGTCTGCTCGATCTCAGACCAGAGCAGGAGACGGACGGAGACGGACAGAGGCAGGTGAGGGGACCTCCGTCGGCCATTACAGAGATGATCGGACCGCCGCGGCAGCAATGCGGGCGATACGATCATCTAATGTAAAATGCTCATTGCCGCAGATGCCGTGATCTGTACTGATCACGGCATCTGAGGGGTTAATGGCGGACATCCGCGTGATGGCGGATGTCGGCCATTACCAGCGGGTCCAGCCGTGTATGACGCGAGCACCGCTCCGATGCTCATGGTCATACACAGTCCACGGACAGTATTCTAGCTCCTATCACAGTGGTCTTCAACCTGCGGACCTCCAGATGTTGCAACATCTGGAGGTCCGCAGCTTGAAGACCACTCTCTTATCACATTATCCACCACAAGAAACTGCAGGGAGCTGCTGCTGGGAGGGATCTTATATAGTGAAGGGGTGGGATACTTTCCTATAATGGTTGCTATGAATGTTGCTAACCTCTGACAGCTGTATCTGCATAATTCTCATTGGCCCACAAGCTTCGCGAATATTCACGTACCAGTCTCACACAGTAGTATTAGAGGCTTCTTTGGACCAAACACAAGCTGGAAACAGAGAGAGATTATCAGTGATCACTGTAATGTGTACTGTTAAAAAAAAAAAAAGCGAATTTTCGGCAATTCGAATATATAGTGCTATATTTACAATATTCGCAAATTCGCGAATATGCGATATTCAAGAATAAAATTCACATTGCGAATATTCGCGAGCAACCTTACTGCGTAGCAGGAGGGGGGAGGCAAAGACAGAGATGAAGAAGCACATTGTCTAGGATGGACCTTACCACTTCCCCATGTGAGTGTGGGCGCGAAGAAATCAATTGACCGGTAGCCCGCCGTCATATTGTCTTCCTCCTCAGAGGTCGTATAACAGAGATATTCCAGTAATGCCTGATCATCCTGTGAAACCACATAACCTCTCTCAGGTAGTGAGAACTTGGGATGGCTGACACGGCTGCCACTACTACCACATGACACCTGACTGCTGCTGCCACTACCTGTACTAGGACTGCCACAAACATTCTAACTGGCAGAGAACATGGCGGGGTCATTTGCCCTCATCTCCTTTTACAGACATGTTTTTATTTTTTTTTATTTTTTACTTTTATGTTTTTTGGGTGAATTTTCACCAATCTTCTTGTCAAATCTAAGTTTCAACGCTTTGAACGCTTTTTGCGTGGTAGAGATGACAGCCCAATGAGTACTGAAGGTGTTTGTGGAAATCTATCATATTCACTACTAGTGTTCACAGGCCCTAAAGGCATATATATAGGTGCCACTTGAATACGCTTTGTGGGTGACACAGATCACTGCACCTCACTGGAGCTGCGTCAGGAACACTATTCAATTGAGGTACAGTGATCCCCGACCTACGATGGCCCCGACATACGATAATTTCAACATGCGATGGCGGGGCCATCGCATAAACGGCTATCCGGCAGCGCAGACTGTTTCAGCTGCCACCGGATAGCCGTGTACGGTGCCCCGTGTGCTCCGGTGATGGTCTCCTACCTGTCCTCGGGACTCCGGAGCGTCCTCTTCACGATGCCCTGCATCGCCGGTGCTCTTCATCATCGTCATCATGTCACCGCGCACGCCGTCCCGTCATTCAATAGGAGCGGCGTGCATAGTGACGTGATGGGGGCGACGGAGAGAGAGGATCCCGGGGAAGCAGAGACGTCCGGAGTGTCGGGGACACCCCGGGGACGTGGAGACAGCGATGGAGGGCGACATCCAGGGCAGCGGTGACGGTCCGGAGCGGCGGGGACAGGTGAGTACAACTTCCTATTCTTTTCATTGCACGGATCCCTCAACATACGATGGTTTCAACAAACGATGGTTCATTTGGAACGGATTACCATCGTATGTTGAGGGACCACTGTATATGCAGGTATGAGCCTGAGGCTTTGGATCTGTGGTAGCAAAAGATGAGTCCTTCAGAGGTTGTGATTAAAGGGGTAGTTCCGTGGAAAAGTTTTTCTTTTTTAAATCAACTGGTGCCAGAAAGTTAAACAGATTTGTAAATCACTTCTATTAAAATAAATCTTAGTCCTTCCAGTACTTTTTAGGGGCTGTATGCTACAGAGAAATCCATAAAAGAAATGCATTTCCTCTGATGTCATGACCACAGTGCTCTCTGCTGACCTCTGCTGTCTGTTTTAGGAACTGTCCAGAACAGCATATGTTTGCTACAGGCAGTTCCTAAAATGGACAGCAGATGTGAGCATAGAGCACTGTGGTCAGGACATCACAGGAAATGCATTTCTTTTCTGGATTTCTCTTTAGTATACAGCCCCTGAAAAGTACTGGAAGGATTAAGATTTTGTAATAGAAGTGATAATTACAAATCTGTTTAACTTTCCGGCACCAGTAGATTTAAAAACTACGGTTAAGTTACCCATAGAGCACTTTCTACTTTAGAATAGAATTTATTAACTGCGGTTTTTTTTAGGCAAAAAAATGCGCAAAAGCACTTTTCTTGTGCAAATATACACCACCTCGGAGGACACGTACCAAAGTGTCAGAAAGCATCTGAGAAAGTGAAATTATTTTGCGACAGTTAGGACTACTACTCCCATCATGGACAGACTCGGTCCATGGTGGGAGTTATAGTCCAGGGGCTGAGGGGCAGATTGCAGCAGGTCATTTTCCAGAGACCCACTGCAATCCGCATTTATTAACTGTACAAACCGGCGGTACATGTGGCTCCACTGTGCCCCCCGCTGGCTCCTGTATACATCTCTCCTAATTCATAATGCCCGCTGCCGGAGACAGGAGCTCTGATTGGTGAATAGCTTTTCACCAATCAGAGCTCCGGTCTCCTGACGGCAAGGATTATGAATGATGACAGCTGTATATAGTATTCCCCGCCGGGAGTGCAGTGTAGCCGCATGTGCTGCAGGCTTTTACAGTTAATAAATGCGGATCACAGTGGGTCTCTGGAGAATGACCTGCTGCAATCTGCCCCTCAGCCTCTGGACTATAACTCCCATCACGAACAGAGTCTGTTCCATGATAGGAGTAGTTGTAGTACCGCAGCGCTGAGGTATGGCACTTGCACATCCCCTGGCTGCGGGACTTTTAGGACTACTACTCCCATCAAGGACAGACTCTGTCCATGATGGGAGTTACAGTCTAGGGGCTAAGGGGGAGATCCAGAGACCTGCTGCGATCTGCATTTATTAAGTTAACAAGTCGCTGGCACATGCGGCTACACTACGCTCCCCACCGGCTCCAGGCTCCTGTTTACAGTGACATAATTCATAATCCTCGCCAGGAGACCGGAGCTCTGATTGGTGAATAGCTATTCACCAATCAGAGCTCCTGTCTCCCGGCGGCGGGGTTTATGAATTATGACACTGTATACAGGAGCCGGCAGGGAGCGCAGTGTAGTGGCATGTGCCGCCAGCTTGTTAACTTAATAAATACGGATCGCAGCAGGTCTCTAGAGATTGACCTGCTGCGATCTGCACCTCAGCCCCTGGACTATTACTCCCATAATGGAGTATGTCCATGATGGGAGTAGTAGCCCTAAAAATCCCGCAGCCGGGGGATGTGCAAGTGCCATCCCTCAGTGCTGCGGTACTACAACTACTCCCAGGGCCAGCCTTAGGGGTGTGCAAGCTGTGCAGCCGCACAGGGCGCCATAGCAACAGGGGCGCCGGGCGGCCGACACAGCTTGCACCAGGTATATGTAATTTGTATTGCCCGACGAGCAGTCCAGGTGCCGGGCAGGTAATTTCTTTAGACATTTAGCGCTGCTTCGGGCAAGCAGCGCCAAATGCCGGTGTAATGAAGAAAACTGTGCCCTGTAGCGGAATGTGACCCACCGCACAGGGACACAGTTTTCTGCTTTGCAGGCCGCTCTCTCTCATTCCATTCCCACTACCCTCCCTCAACTGTGTCCCTATGCGGAGGATCACATTCCGCTTCAGGGCACAGTTTTCTTCATTACACAGGGAGGTTTCACTTACCCCACCCTCCTCTGCATCTCTGGTTGGCTGGCCGGCCCGAGTCTGAAGAGGGACATCACGCATGTGACGTACCTCCGCAGACCCGCACAGGAGGACGTCAGTGACGTCACTTGTCAGGCCGATGCCGGAGAGAAGCGCAGGACAGGTAAGTGTGTCTATGTATGTGTGCATGTGTGTGTGTGTGTCTGTGTGTGTGTTGGGGGGGGGGGGGGGAGAACCTGCTTCTACCTAATGTGGGGAACCTGCTTCTACCTAATGTGGGGACCCTGCTTCTACCTAATGTGGGGAACCTGCTACTACCTAATGTGGGAACTATACTGCACCTAATGTGGGGAACTGTACTGCACCTAATGTGGGGAACTATATGGCACCTAATGTGGGGGAACTATACTGCACCTAATGTGGGGAACTATACTGCACCTAATGTGGGGGAACTATACTGCACCTAATGTGGGGGAACTATACTGCACCTAATGTGGGGAACTATACTGCATATGATTAAGGGGGCAGGGGACTGGTGAAGGGGTACATGGGACTGATTAAGGGGGTAGGGGACTGATTAGCTATAAAAATGTATATATATTTGTCACAAATATATTTTTTCCTCTTTGTGTACGTTTATGGGGGGGGGGGGGGGGCACAAGGTTAGCTCGCACAGGGCACCTGAACAACTAAGGCCGGCCCTGACTACTCCCAACATGGCACAGACTCTGTCCAATGATGGGAGTAGTAGTCCAATGGCAGAGGGATAGATCGAAAGGGGGTCTCACTCCTGAGACCCCCTGCGACCTTTATTACTCTGCCCTCTAGTCATGATGTCATTAGGGGGCGGAACTACACAGTCTAGGCCTTACTCTGTTCACATTATGCGTTTTGCATAATGGGAACAGAGCCTTGTGGCAGTGTATTCCCAAACAGGGAGACTCCAGCTGTTGCTTAACTACAGCCCACCATGATGGGAGTTGTAGTTTAGCAACAATTAGAAGCTCCTTGTTTAGGAACACGCTGCATTATGTGCGCTCTCCCCAGGGGAGAAATTTACTAACCCATGTTTTTCTTTTCTTCACATTTCAGATACATGAATGCAGAGGACTACGTCAGATTCGGTGGACTGCGATGATGACTAGCATTTTTTTTTAAATTTCAATAAAGCAGTTAACGAGGGCTGTGGGGGAGTGTTTTTTTTAAATACATTTTTTTTTGTTATGGCTTTGTGGTAACTGCCTTGGAGTGTAGTGTAGTTGGGGTGTTGCTTCGATATATGAGGGGTTAATTTAACCCCTGTCACTCGTGACGCCAGGGTGAGGGTTAATACGCTGAGGTAAACCTTCCGCCTATCGCCACCCTTCCCAGAAACGATAGGTGCGTGCTTAAATGAATGAAGGTCCACAATAGAGATGGACTTGAACTTGCATAAACTTTACTGAGGTACTTGCGGTACATCCAATTAACAGCAACAGTCTTAGTAATACAGTCTCTATATAGCACGGCAGTGATTGACAGATGCTGAGGACCATTAGCTTATCCAAGAGGTTATTAGAATTAGGAGTGATGCAGAGATCCGTCCGGATTTAGGGGTCTGTTTAGGTCCAGTGATCTTGCGGAATTAACAGGGATTTAGATAACTCACAGTTCTGTAAAGATGGCCGTTGCCGCAAGGCTTGAGCCTAGCCACTGCTGACAGCTGCGCAGATCCTCCTTTCAGCTCGCTCATCTCTACTTGTAATCGTACTGGCCCAAGAAATACAAATATCCTATCAGCTTTACCGCTCAGTTTACAAAATTGTTCATAACATTTTTTTTTCAGTTTCGCAGTATATTGTATGGAAAAATGAAGGGGGTCATTACAAGGTACAATTGGTCATTCAAAAAGACAAGATCCCATAATGATCGATAGATAGAAAAATAAGAGTTATGGCTCTTAAAATGCCAGGAGGAAATAAACACAAAAACACAAATGAAAATATTATACCATACAGGGTCGGTTACTGTGATATTGTTATTAATATCAACATTTTACAACATAGAAAAATCAGAACTGAGCTATAGTGACCTCTAGGGGCTGCGCTTGTTCATGACACCATATGCACTTTAGATGTTTCGATCTTTTCGATTGATACAGGAAGGATGGGATATGAATATATTACTAATGTCATTTATTTATGGTTTTAAATATGCAATTATCAATTATTAACAAGTTAAGGGCGCAGGGCGTAAATGTATACCCTGTGCCCCGTCCTGTACTGTGAAGCCTGCTCAGGAGCTGAAGGCCTTTAAAGGGGTACTCCAGTGCAAAATATCTTATCCCCTATCAAAAGGATAGGGGATAAAATGGGAACCCAAGCGTTCTCCGGGTCAGAAGCAGCAGCGTCTGGAACACGGGAACGTGGAGCTCCCGTGTTCCTGACGTCACACCATGCCCCCTCCATTTGTGTTTATGGGAGGGGGCGTGATGGCTAGTAGGTAGCCATCACGCCTCCTCCCATAGACCAGAATGGAAGGGGCACAGTGGCTTTAGTCACCAGTCATCCGGCACGGAGCAAAGTTCGCTCCGTGTACAGATTGCCGGCGTGCCGCACCGGCGATCGCGGTGGTCTCCAACAGCGGAATCCCCACGATCTAACATCTTCTCCCCTATCCCAATGTTTTGTGCTGTTATTCCCCTTTAATTCCAGTGGCTAATGCCGGGCATCACCAATCCGGCCGATGTTCAGCATCAACCCTTCAGATGTCATGATCATAGTTGATTGGGGTAGCTGATCAGGACACTTACAGAGAAATTACGGGGTCCAATTCTGTTAGGTCCCGTTAGAGCAGCCTCATCAGGCTGTAGCAATGGACCCCCCCAATAACACTATGGCACAGCATTGTTCAGTGTATGCAATCTAGTTAGTTATTCCCTATGGGGACTAAAAATAGTGAATAAGTTGTAAAAAAAAAAACCATACATTAATAAATGTGACTAAGCCTCTTTCCTAATAAAAGTTTGATTCACCCCCTTTCCCGATTTTTTATTTAAAATAATGTAAACAAAAATAAATGTAAAAAATTTTGTATTGCCGCGTGCAGAAATGCACACTCTATTTACTCCTTAATGGTTCATTCACACGTACAGTATTTGATGCGCAGATTTGATTTGCAGAATTTTATGCTGCAGATTTTAATGGAAACTGAATGACTGAACACAGCTTGAAATCCTGCGCATCAAACTGAAATCTGCGCAGAAAACTCTACATGTTAAGAGAACCTAGGATGAAGGTCGTACATGTACACCCTGCGTTGGCACCCCTTCTATGATGCGGGCTCAGGAGTACGCATTATAGCAGGATGGGTGCTGCCGGGACCCATGGCTAATGCTGGTTGATGTCCGGCATTAACTCTTTAGAAGTCGTGATCAAAATTGATTGCGGCGTCTAATATGTAAAAAAAACTAATCAAGGCTGCTCAGTCGGGCTGATCAGTGCTATCGGTGCTCCGTTGCTCAGGCCTGCTGAGGCTTTCTGGAGCATTGGAGCGCCGATCGGACAGCAAGGAGGCACGTAACGGCCCACCAGCCTTCCTCTCAACTGATCGGTACACTGCAGTTTCACCGCGGTGGGGACCACCGCGGTGAAACTGCAGTGTACGGATCAGTTGAGAGGAAGGCTGGTGGGCCCTTACGTGCCTCCTTGCTGTCCGATCGGCGCTCCAATGCTCCAGAAAGCCTCAGTAGGCTGGAGCAATGGAGCACCGATAGCACTGATCAATGCTGTTCTATTAAGCCGCATTGAGAAGTATATGCAATCTGAAAATGTAATCTTTTCCCATTTAAAAAAATAAATAAAGAAATAAATAAACATGACGTAAACAAAAATAAACAAAAAAATATACATAAACGTATGTGGTATCACTGTGCGTCAATGTCTAAATTATAAAAAAAACGTAATAACGTAAATAAAAAATTATGCAATTATTATGCAAAATCTGATAACAATAGAGCGCATTGTATGTGTTATTGAATATATTCTATTGTTGCTCATTAAGAAGTTCTCTATACTATAGCATATGCAGTATTAGTGTGTATTTTACACAATTTTAGGATTCCATCACAAGGGCCCTGTGCTAGGATTTATATGTGTTTTATATTGTATAAAATTCTTGAATAAAACATCCTAAGGATTTAGAGCACGATCTCCTGATATATTGTTATAGCTCATTGTCATCATACACCAATATTTCTAACTATCTGGTGAGGTCCTTAAAGGGGTTATCCAGGAAAAAACTCTTATATATATCAACTGGCTCCAGAAAATTAAACAAATTTGTAAATTATTTATTTAAAAAAATCTTAATCCTTTCAGTACTTATGAGCTTCTGAAGTTAAGGTTGTTCTTTTCTGTTTAAGTGCTCTCTGATGACACGTGTCTTGGGAACCGCCTAGTTTAGAAGAGGTTTGCTATGGGGATTTGCTTCTAAACTGAGCGGTTCCCGAGACACGTGTCATCAGAGAGCACTTAGACAGAAAAGAACAACCTTAACTTCAGAAGCTCATAAGTACTGAAAGGATTAAGATTTTTTAATATGAGTAATTTACAAATTTGTTTAACTTTCTGGAGCCAGTTGATATATAAAAAAGTTTTTCCTGGAATACCCCTTTAAGGTCTGGATTTTTTGTTTCTTTATAAAAATATAACACCAATTAAACTGCGCGGTCAATAGCATATACGTAAAAAAAAATACCATAGTCGGGAATTGCGTATACCATAAAAAAAATGTATAAAAAGTGATCGAAAAGTCCCATCCAAACAAAAATGGTACCAATAAATACTACATACAAAAAAATTAGCCCTCACACACCACAGTATACAAAAAAGGTGAAAATGTCAAAGGGGTCAGAAGAGGAGATTTTTAAACATACAAATTTATGTACAAAAGTTATAATTTTTTTTAAAAGTAGTAAAACAAAATAAAACCTGTATAACTGGAGTATCGTTGTATCCATTTGGACCCACCAAATAAAGAAAAAGTGTACTGCGTAAAAACGGATAGTAAATAGTAAAAAAAATAATAATAAATGTCATTACAAAGTAAAATTGTTGCCACAAAAAAACAAGTCCTCATATGGATCTGTAGGTGGAAAAATAAAAGAGTTACATCTCTTATAAGGTAAAAAGGAAAAACCTAAAACACCAAAATTAAAATTGGCTGTGTCCTTAAAGGGTTAAAGTATCTATAATCCTCCGCCCTACATCTCCACCATTCATGGTTTATTCCCCTATAAATACAGAAATACAATATATTACAGCTTTAGAAATATTACAGATAAATCCATCATTTAATTCCTATCCTATCAGTGTTATACAGGGGGCAGTGGGGCAGCCATGACTTGTACAGTCCCAGATGACGGACATTGTGATGTCATCATTACCCAACAAGGACCAACGTTCTATAGTTGACGCTTTATTCTCTGGACATTCAGTGCGGTTTACCTTTCATAGGAGAAACAGCGATTTTGTGGGAGAGAGAGATATATTGTTATTTCTACAAATCTTTGTAGAATTTGGGTTGGGTAGAGGGGTTTGGGGGAAAATGAGGGGAAAACGGAAGGCCTCCAAGGATTTGGGAGCAGAGGAGGATGTGGAACAGCAGACACCAGCGATCAAGCTGAGAAAGATAGAAGAATCCAACCTGGGGGAGACTTCTAGGACCAAGACTTCTCAAGATGAGGACAAGTTGTCCCCAAAAGAGAAGCTAAAAGACTTCACATTCCACCGAGAGCTCGGGAGCGGAAACTATGGGAAGGTAATGTGACCAAATTAGAAATGATATTATATTCCATGTAATGATCGGAGAACATCAGAAGATTATGTGGGGGGAAAAGCTGAAGATTCAATCACAATAAATTCCCATTCAGGGACCACATTGCAGTCAGTGTATTGTAGCTACTTGTCAGTCCTGGATTTTATAACCTCAGGGCTGGAATGAGATCTGGTTTTGTTGGATTTGGTTTTTATATTGATCGGTAGATTTTCTGGTGGATCCAATAGTCGTCCAGCACCGGCCTTTTCTGTGGCCCTCGGGTCCCTTCTGATATTCAGCTTATTCTTCCCTTAGATATAAACTTTATTTCATATTGACATAAAATACAAGTTAATCCCCAAATTATTCCTAATCCAAATCCCATATTTTTCTTCTTCCATTTGATCAGTTTTCCCCATTGATCAGGTTGTGTTTGATAAGATTTTCTTCCTGACGCCTCCATGTAACACAATATCTGTGTCTCTTGTACATCACACAGGTGCTGCTCGCATCACACGCTGCGCATAAGGCAAAGGTGGCAGTAAAAATCGCCTCAAAAAAACAAATTATTGAGGAGGAGCCAGAAAGCGCCACCCTGGAGAGAAGGGTACTGGAGATGGTGGAGGCCAGTCCATTCTTCACCCACCTGCACCAAAGCTTCCAGACCAAGGTAACCTGGTCCTTATATTATACTGTCTGTCCTCACTACTGATATATACCTATGGATATTGGACACTGTATGGACTGAACAGTATTAGTCCTGGAGATTATATTTTCTATTATTAACCCTTCACAGGTTGGCAAATCTTATAGATACCATTATTATATATGTCTATGTACTAGCATGGTCCTTGGAGTATACAGTGTATACAGAAAAAGATAGATAGATATGAGATAGATAGATAGCTAGATAGATAGATATGTGATAGATAGATAGATATGTGATAGATAGATATGAGATAGATAGATAGATATGAGATAGATAGATATGAGATAGATAGATATGAGATAGATAGATAAATAGATAGATAGATATGTGATAGATAGATAGATATGAGATAGACAGATAGATATGTGATAGATAGATATGTGATTGATAGATAGATAGATAGATGAGATAGATATGAGATAGATAGATAGATAGATAGATAGATAGATATGAGATAGATAGATAGATGAGATAGATAGATAGATATGAGATGGACAGATAGATATGTGATAGATAGATAGATATGAGATAGATAGATAGATATGAGATAGATAGATATGAGTTAGATACCGTATTTATCGGCGTATAACACGCACTTTTAAAACTTAAATTTAAGGCAAAAAGCCTGACTGCGTGTTATACGCCGATAAATCTTCTGGTCACTGATTTAAAGCGCCACAGCAGCAGCTGCTTGTTAAGTATTAGCAGCACGGACGCGGCCACTTTAAATCAGTGACCAGCGGCGGCTCCTCCCCGCTATGCTTTTAATTTTTCTTACCCTCCTCCCTCCCTAATCATTCCCCCTTTCCCCTGCTTTTCATAGTTTTTTTTATTTTCCTTACCTCTTGCGGGCTGTGGTCAGTGAAGCAGATGAGTGACGTCCTCTCCCGGCTCCTCTGCGCGGCATCAGTGATGTCACTTTTCATTTCCTGTAGTCGCCGCACTCCGAACTCTGACTAGCGGCGGTTACAGGAAATGAAAAGTGACGTCACTGATGCCGCACAGAGGAGCCGGGAGAGGACGTCACTCATCTGCTTCACTGACCACAGCCCGCAAGACCCGCCGCCTGACCTGGCCTGCCGAAGCGCAACCAGGTAAGGAAAATAAAAAAAACTATGAAAAGCAGGGAAAAGGGGAAATGATGAGGGAGGGGAAGAATAGCATAGGAGGAACATGATGGGGGATGATGAGATAGGGTGAAATGATGAGGGAGGGGGAAATGATGGGGGGATGATGAGACAGGGTGAAATGATGAGGGAGGGGGAAATGATGGGGGATAATGAGACAGGGTGAAATGATGAGACAGGGTGGGGGGGATGATGAGACAGGGTGGGGGGGATGATGAGACAGGGTGAAATGATGAGACAGGGTGGGGGGGGATGATGAGACAGGGTGGGGGGGATGATGAGACAGGGTGGGGGGGGATGATGAGACAGGGTGGGAGGATGATGAGACAGGGTGGGAGGATGATGAGACAGGGTGGGAGGATGATGAAACAGGGTGGGGGGATGATGAGACGGGGAAATGATGAGGGGGGAATGATGGGGGACATGATGAGACAGGGGGAAATGATGGTGGGGGAGGCACTAAAAACTTAATTTCTGTATGGCTAGTGGTAGTCTATGACAGGGGGAAATGATGAGACATGGGGGGATGATGAGACATGGGGGTGGCAATGAGAGGGGTAAATGTGGCACAGGGACTGATAAAAGGGAAGGAATGATGTGGCACTGGAGGGGACGGGACCAAACAGGTGCAGAAGAAAACAAAGTTGGGGGGGATGATGTGGCATTTAGTCCAAGTCATTTATTTTACATTTTATTTTTTTAACTTAAATTTCCCTGTTAAAATGGGCGTGCGTGTTATACGCCGATAAATATGGTAGATATGAGATAGATAGCTAGATAGATAGTGGTTGTCATTTCTATGATGCTGATAAGTCCCAATTTCTCTCTTTGGAACAGGAGCTCTTATATTACATCTTAGAGTATATTGGAGGAGGCAGCCTAAAGGACAAACTGGAGTCTACAGGGAAATGTGATGAGGAGACAGTGAAGTAAGGAGCATAGAAAGTGTATGAGGAAGTGACCGGATAGTGATATAGTCTGTGAATGAGAGGAGACCATATGTACAGGAATATTATTAGTTATAGATCGGAAGTTTAACTCCTTGAGGACACTGACTATTTTAGTTTTGCATTTTGTTTTTTTTTCCTCCGCACCTTCTAAGAGCCAGAACTAATCTTTCCATCCACAGACCCATATAAGGCCCTTTTTTTTGTGGCGCTGTGATCTGTAGTATTAATTCACTTTTGTACATATGTCAATTTTTAATAGTTTTTTTGCTGTGACCAAAAGGAAGCAGACGTTTTTATGTTTACACAGTTCAGTGTACAGGACCATTAACAATATTTCTCTATCGGCTCCATTGGGGGACACAGACCGTGGGTGTATGCTGCTGTCTCTAGGAGGTGTGGCATTAGGGCAATAAGAAAGTCGGCTCCTCCCAGCAGGATATACCCGCCTCCAGGCTCTGAGCTAATCAGTTTAAGCTTAGTGTCTGAAGGAGGTGGACATGGTCTGGATTTCTCCAGACCAGGTCTTATGTTTTATTATTTTCCTAGTTAGGGAATGTGTTAGTTTTTTATTCCTTTTTCTTTCATGTTTTCAGGTGGGGACTCAGGAACTGCGGCTCACTGTTTCCCCATTGCGAGTAAGGGGGCACAGACATTGTGTATATGCGCTGTTCACCCCCTCTTGCCAACGGTCAGCGCCTGGGGTTGTACCTCATGGGTCCGGGTCACCCTATCTCCTTGCTCGCCTCGCTCGCACATGGTAGCTCGGCATGATGCAGGTGATAAAAGCTGGCTGAAGACTTCATAGGAAGACTTCATGAGGCAAGTTCTTATGACTGAGGTGAGTATATTTCCCTTTCTTAGGTGCAGATTTGCAACAGCTGGATACCCTCTGTTTTTGGCCCACTTTTCTCATGGGTCTAATGGGGCTTGCCTGGACAGGGGGTCCTTTATTACTGAGGGGAGCAGTGGCAGTTTGGATGGGGCACAACCCTCTACACTTTATTCATATATACTGTGTGTGTGTGTGTGGAACATCTGTGTGTGTGTTTTTACATTGAAGCGGCTGACAGCCGCGCGTTCTCTATGCGGGCGCTCTGAGCGCCGGTTTACATTCACTTTCGGCAGCGGCTGCTGCCGGCGGCGTCTAGTCCGCTCAATTCCCCTGTGTGCTCGGGGCAAGGAGCGGGCGCCATTACAGACTTCTTGTTAATGCTTCTCTGGGCACGAACTGTACACCAATCAGCGCTGTGCGCGCGATTGATGGCAGGGGCCAATCAGCAGTTCCCCCTGCTCCTAACACGCCCCTCACCTGCTATTGGCCGGCATTTCTCCTCTTTGACAGCCTGAAGACCACCACAGGTTCGAGTCCTGGAGTGGGACAGAGTGTTACAATGTTGTGGTTTAATTTTTTAAATAGGCCCATTGTGGTCTATGGGGATCTCAAGGCATGTGAAACAGTAAGATAAACAGACTGTATCAGCAACACAGTGAAATGGAACACAGTCTTGGATGAGAGAGGCCCAGAACGGCCTCCCTCTAAACAGTTAACTGGAGTGTTAGCTACTCCTTTACTCTGTCAATACTGTAACTCTAAACTGTCTGGTTCTGCTGAACCACTTATTCTGCCTGCTCCACTGCTACCCCAGACCCCCCTGCTACTCTACCCCGGTTGTTCTTCCCGACCCGGTGGGTTCGGCCGCCCCTCCAGCCTGGGTTCCCTCCCTCTCCCAGTCTATATCCGACTTGGCTCAGGTCTCCAGTTAGGTGGTGACTGCCTTGGAGAGGCCCTCCCTACACTGGCCCTCCGGAGGGTCTCGCTCTCCCCCTATTCTGACGCTCTTGCAGCATCATAGGGGTGTCATCTGACTCATCCCCCGAGTCTTCTGGCAGGCACGGGCGCTCCCCTCGCAGGCATCGCCCCTGTTACGCCTAGCGCTCCGGGTCCCCGCTCCTCCCCGGAGCGCTCACGGCGTCTTTCTCCCTGCAGCTCCCCGGTCAGTCCCGCTGACCGGGAGCGCTGCACTGTCATGGCCGTCGGGGATGCGATTCGCACAGCGGGACGCGCCCGCTCGCGAATCGCATCCCAGGTCACTTACCCGTCCCGGTCCCCTGCTGTCATGTGCTGGCGCGCGCGGCTCCGCTCTCTAGGGCGCGCGCGCGCCAGCTCTCTGAGACTTAAAGGGCCAGTGCACCAATGATTGGTGCCTGGCCCAATTAGCTTAATTGGCTTCCACCTGCTCCCTGGCTATATCTGATCTCCTCCCATGCACTCCCTTGCCGGATCTTGTTGCCTTGTGCCAGTGAAAGCGTTTAGTGTGTCCAAAGCCTGTGTACCTGAACTTCTGCTATCCATCCTGACTACGAACCTTGCCGCCTGCCCCCGACCTTCTGCTACGTCTGACCTTGCCTCTGCCTTGTCCTTCTCTCCCACGCCTTCTCAGCAGTCAGTGAGGTTGAGCCGTTGCTAGTGGATACGACCTGGTTGCTACTGCCGCAGCAAGACCATCCCGCTTTGCGGCGGGCTCTGGTGAAAACCAGTAGCCTCTTAGAACCGGTCCACTAGCACGGTCCACGCCAATCCCTCGCTGACACAGCGGATCCACAACCCGTAAGCCGAATCGTGACAGTAGATCCGGCCATGGATCCCGCTGAGGTGCCGCTGCCAAGTCTCGCTGATCTTCCCACGGTGGTCGCTCAGCAATCGCAGCAGATTGCCCAACAAGGACAGCAGCTGTCGCAGTTGACCGCCATGTTACAGCAACTTCTGCCTCTGCTACAGCAGCAACCATCTCCTCCGCCAGCTCCTGCACCTCCTCCGCAGCGAGTGGCCGCTCCTAACCTCCGCTTGTCCCTGCCGGACAAATTTGATGGGGACTCTAAACTCTGCCGTGGATTTTTGTCTCAGTGTTCCCTGCATATGGAGATGTTGTCGGACTTGTTTCCTTCAGAACGGTCTAAGGTGGCGTTCGTAGTAAGCCTTCTTTCAGGAAAGGCCTTGTCTTGGGCCACACCGCTCTGGGACCACAATGATCCTGCCACAGCCACAGTCCAGGCCTTCTTCGCTGAACTCCGGAGTGTCTTCGAGGAGCCAGCCCGAGCTTCTTCTGCCGAGACTGCCCTGTTGAACCTGGTCCAGGGTAATTCTTCAGTGGGCGAGTACGCCATCCAATTTCGTACTCTTGCTTCCGAGTTATCATGGAATAACGAGGCTCTCTGCGCGACCTTTAAAAAAGGCCTATCCAGTCGCATCAAGGATGTGCTGGCCGCACGAGAGATTCCTCCCAACCTCCAAGAACTCATCCATTTGGCTACCCGCATTGACATGCGTTTTTCTGAGCGACACCAAGAGCTCCGCCAGGAAAAAGACTTAGATCTCTGGGCACCTCTCCCACAGCATCCTTTGCAGTCTACGCCTGGGCCTCCCGCCGAGGAGGCCATGCAAGTGGATCGGTCTCGCCTGACCCAGGAAGAAAGGAATCGCCGTAGAGAAGAAAATCTCTGTCTGTACTGTGCCAGTACCGAGCATTTCTTGGTGGATTGCCCTATCCGTCCTCCACGCCTGGGAAACGCACGCACTCACCCAGCTCACGTGGGTGTGGCGTCTCTTGGCTCTAAGTCTGCTTCTCCACGTCTCACGGTGCCCGTGCGGATCTCTTCTTCAGCCAACTCCTCCTTCTCAGCCGTGGCCTGCTTGGACTCTGGTGCCTCTGGAAATTTTATATTGGAGTCCTTTGTGAATAAATTCAGCATCCCGGTGACCCGTCTCGTCAAGCCGCTCTACATTTCCGCGGTCAACGGAGCAAGATTGGACTGCACCGTGCGTTACCGCACAGAACCCCTCCTCATGTCTATTGGACCCCACCTCGAGAGGATTGAGCTCTTCGTTCTCCCCGGCTGTACCTCTGAGGTCCTCCTCGGTCTGCCATGGCTCCGGCTTCATTCGCCCACCCTTGATTGGACCACCGGGGAGATCAAGTACTGGGACTCTGCCTGCCACAGGAAGTGCCTCTCCCCCCTCCCAGTCCCGTCAGGCAAGCCTCTGTGCCTCCTCATGGCTCCCGTCCTTGTGTCTCCCTGCCCCGTGCCAAGCTTCACCCTCTGCCCTCCCTCCCCATTCCTACTCCTGCTGTACTGCCTGCCATTGAGGAAACCATCCATTCTTTCCCGGTGTCCTCATCCCAGGGGAGGCAGTCACCGGACAAAAAAAAGGGGAGACCTAAGGGGGGGGGTACTGTTACGCCTAGCGCTCCGGGTCCCCGCTCCTCCCCGGAGCGCTCACGGCGTCTTTCTCCCTGCAGCTCCCCGGTCAGTCCCGCTGACCGGGAGCGCTGCACTGTCATGGCCGTCGGGGATGCGATTCGCACAGCGGGACGCGCCCGCTCGCGAATCGCATCCCAGGTCACTTACCCGTCCCGGTCCCCTGCTGTCATGTGCTGGCGCGCGCGGCTCCGCTCTCTAGGGCGCGCGCGCGCCAGCTCTCTGAGACTTAAAGGGCCAGTGCACCAATGATTGGTGCCTGGCCCAATTAGCTTAATTGGCTTCCACCTGCTCCCTGGCTATATCTGATCTCCTCCCATGCACTCCCTTGCCGGATCTTGTTGCCTTGTGCCAGTGAAAGCGTTTAGTGTGTCCAAAGCCTGTGTACCTGAACTTCTGCTATCCATCCTGACTACGAACCTTGCCGCCTGCCCCCGACCTTCTGCTACGTCTGACCTTGCCTCTGCCTTGTCCTTCTCTCCCACGCCTTCTCAGCAGTCAGTGAGGTTGAGCCGTTGCTAGTGGATACGACCTGGTTGCTACTGCCGCAGCAAGACCATCCCGCTTTGCGGCGGGCTCTGGTGAAAACCAGTAGCCTCTTAGAACCGGTCCACTAGCACGGTCCACGCCAATCCCTCGCTGACACAGCGGATCCACAACCCGTAAGCCGAATCGTGACAGCCCCGTTACTCCGACCTGTAGCAAGCGTCGCTTCTCTAGAGAATGCTCCCAGGGTCGCCGCTCTGGCTCTCCAGACTCGCGTACCAGGACAGTCTCTCTCTTCCAGGGCCACCTCACATGTTCCCATTCACTTGGAGAACTTGTGGAAGAAGTTTCTGATTCAGCCTCCGACTCAGAGGACCGCACGGATGTGCCTAATGTGGTGTACTCATTGGTTGCGGCCATAAGAGACACCTTCCAGCAAAAGGACCCAGGAACTTCGGACGTGGTCCAGAAGTTTCCTTTCATCATGCACGACCTCTTCCAGGGCTACCTCACCTCGTTCCCATTCACCTGGAGAACTTGTGGATGAGGTTTCTGATTCGGCCTCCGACTCAGAGGACCGCACGGATGTGCCTGATGTGGTGTACTCAGTGGTTGCGGCCATAAGAGACACCTTCCATCTAAAGGACCAAGGAACTTCAGACGTGGCTCCAGAAGTCTTCTTCTCTGTGCCCGACCGGCACTCAAGACTTTCAGCTCTCACGCTGAATTTTACGCCCTGCGGGTATCCGCCTGAAGTCACCCTGACATGAAGTTTCAGGTTAACGAAGAAGGTTCAAGCGCAGTATTCCTTTGCCAAGGACCTCATTGCTCAGTGGACCTACTCTCCAACTGTGGATCCGCCGGTCTCCCGCCTCTCTAAGGCGCCTATCCGGCCGTTGGCTGATGCGGCTGCCTTCAAGAATCCAGCGGACATGAAGGTGGATATTTTGGCAATCTCTGCCCTTGAGGCAGCAGGTTTTCCTGCTTTTGCTTCTGCCTGGGTGTCAAAGACCCTTTTAGTATGGTCTTCCAACTCCGCCAGGGTAGTCTTCAAGATCCCTCCAGAGGATTTATTTAATCTAGCTCTCCGATGCTGTGCAGCCGGAGATTTTTCTGTGTTCTGCTTCCATGTGCAGCCACTGTGCTGCCTTTACCACAAGCTACCTGGTAGCCACCGTCCCTTCATGTGGCTTTAAGCCTGGAATGCGGATGCCACCTTCAGGAAGTGAGGCGAAGGGCGGAAGAAGAGTTTTTTTTTACCTCTGGTAAGACTCACAGAATCGCTTTCCGTCGTAAGTCCTCCTTCCGGTTCTGCGGACCTTTGGTACCAACAAAGGGTACCAACAAAGGGTCCAGCCAGGCGCCTTCATGGGAAGAGGGCTCCACTTTCCGATCCCATTCCTCCCGGATGTCGGCTATCCGTTCCGGCCGTTTGGCGGCCCCATCAGGCACCCGTAGGCCTTCCTCGGCCTGAAGGGTCGCCCCCACCCGCCGACCTCTCTCGGGTGGTTGGTCGCCTCTTACCCTCGGGGATGCCTGGACATGCAGCTTCAGGGGATCGTTTTCGAGGTTTATTCCAACTTCTCTGTGGTCTCCAAGAAAGGCGTTTCTGTTCGCCCAGTCTTGGTTCTCGAGTATCTCAGCCAGCGTCTTGCATTCCCATCCCGAATGGAGTCTCTCCGTTCGGTGCTGGCGTCCATGGTTCAAGGGGAGTTTTCGTTCCTCAGTGGACCTCCACTTCTCATTGTTTCCCGGTCATCATTGGTTCCTCCGCTCTGCAGTTCCGGACGGTCATTTTCTCTTGTGGCTATCCATTTCGGTCTGGCCACTTCTCCGCGGACCTATACCAAAGTCCTGGCGCCTGTGATAGCCTTTTTTACGGACAACAGTTGTTTCCGTGATTCCTTATTTGGACTACCTCCTCATCTGAGCTCCAGCCAGGACCCAGATCCTGGAGAGTCTTAGTCTCAACCTCCAGACCTTGTCTCACTTCGGTTGGATGGTCATTTGGGACAAGCCCAACCACTCCCCTGGGGCTCCAGTTCGATGCGGCCTCTGCCCGCTTTCGACTCCGACGACTCTTTTCAAGAGTCTGATGCCTTCGGCTCCCTGCTCCAGTTTCCATTCGCTTTTGCATGGATGTTCTGAGTCGATTGGCGGCGGCCGTGGAGGCCGTGCCATTTGCCCAGTTTCATCACCGACCTCTTCAACTGGTGATTTTCTTCCGGTGTGACAGGTCTCCATTGTCTCTCGGCCGCAAGATCGTCCTCTCTCGTCAGTCTTGTTGGTCCCTTCTATGGTGGCTTCGTTTTCCCCCTCATTTTTTTCGGGTATGTTCCTTCCTGTCCTTCCCTGCCAGTCTGTCAGACTGGGAGGTGTTTTCAGGGACCACCCGGTCTGGGGTCTTGGCCCTCCAAGAAACTTTTTCCCATTCAACATTTTGGGGCCTAGGGCAATTCTTTCTTCGCTTGCTTCTTGGGAATTCCCCTCCTGGGTGGAACTCAGGTTTCCGGCCATCTCAGTTATCTTCAGTCTGGCCGCCCCTGGGATGTGATCTTCTCGGCCGGTCCTCAGTCGTCCAAGGCACTGGTCCCTACATCCAGGGGTGTTTGCTGTGATCTGCAACCCCTGGGGCGCTCCAGGCGTGGACCTCTGCTTGTCCCGCCACAACCGAAGCGTTCCTCTCTCTTGGTCGAGCCTTGCCCTACCTTGTCTATTTGGTGGTCGGGCTTTGCCTTACCTTATTTGTTTCCTCCCTTTCTTCTCTTTTCGGGGTCTTGAGGAAACTCTCAGTGGGACGTTTCCGCCATTCTAGTGGCCCAGCCTGGGCCCGGCGGGCATGGTACGTTGTCATGGTCAGGCTCCTGGACGACTTAACGTTGCTCCTTCCTTATCATCCAGACCTCCTATCTCAGGTATCCTGTGCCACCCCTATTACCGTCTCTGCTTTGACGGCATAGCGGTCAAGACCACGGTTTTGAGAGCCGCGGTTTCTCTTCCCAAGTCATTCGCATCATGTTCAAGGCTCATAAGTCCTCCTCTGCAAAAATTTACCGCCGTACCTGGCGGTCTTATTTTAGTTGGTGTGAGGCTCAGGTCTTGTGTCCTGTTACCTTTTCAGTTTCCCGTCTTCTCTCTTTCTTGCAGTCGGGATTGGAACTGGGGTTCTCTCTCAGTTCCCTTAAGGGTCAGGTTTCGGCCCTTTCTTTCTTTTCCAGTGTCTTCTGGCTTCTAATTCTCATGTCCGGACCTTCCTTCAAGGAGTGGCGCATGCTGCCCCTCCTTATTAGTCACCTTCTCCCCCTTGGGACTTGAATCTGGTTCTGGGGGTACTCCAAGGTGAACCTTTTGAACCCCTTGGGAAGGTGTCCCTGTGCCTCCTTTCTTGGAAAGTGGCGTTTTCTTGTTCTTATCTCCTCCATTCGGAGAGTGTCTGAATTGGCAGCTCTCTCCTGCCGTTCTCCGTTTCTGGTGCTTCACCAGGACAAGGTTGTCTTCCGGCTAGATCCTTCCTTTTTGCCTAAGGTTGTTTTGGCCTTTCATCTCAATGAGGACATTGTTCTTTCGTCCTTTTGTCCCGCTCCTTCTCATCCTAAGGAGAATTTACTCCACAAACTGGATGTGGTTTGAGCTGTTAGGTATTACCTATCTATCTCTTCTTCCTTTCGTCAGTTCGATTCCTTTTTCGTCCTTACTGAAGGACGAAGGGACAAGTAAGGGACAACCTGCTTCCAAGGCTACCACTTCTCGGTGGATTCGGTCTGCCATTTCGGAAGCCTATCGCTGTAAGGGGAAGATTCTTCCTTTCAGGGTTGTGGCTCATTCTACCCATTTCTGTTGGGGCATCCTGGGCTCTCCAGAACAAGGCCTCGGCCTCGCAGATTTGCAATGCGGCCACTTGGTCGTCTTTGCACACTTTCTCGAGGTTCTACCGGGTTCATACCTTCGCATCGGCTGATGCTAGTCTGGGCCGTAGACTGCTGCAGGCGGCAGTGGAACAGCCGTCTGCCTGACTGATTATTTGCCCACCCAAGGGACGGCTTTGGTATGTCCCACGGTCTGTGTCCCCCAATGGAGCCGATAGAGAAAAGGAGATTTTTTAACACTTACCGTAAAATCTCTTTCTCGAAGGATCCATTGGGGGACACAGCTCCCGCCCTTTTGGGTTTCTCTTTGGTTCTCTGTCCGAGGGGGTGTTCAGTTATATATTTTCGTCTGATTCTCGGACAGTTTGTGTTTTTTCCTTGACCTGTCGGTCCTCTCCTATTGCTCTGGTACTAAAACTGATTACCTCAGGGCCTGGAGGTGGGTATATCCTGCTGGGAGGAGCCGACTTCTTTGTTGCCATAGTGTCATACCTCCTATAGACAGCAGCATACACCCACGGTCTGTGTCCCCCAATGGATCCTTCGAGAAAGAGATTTTACGGTAAGTGTTAAAAAAAAATCTCCTCATTCTGATAGTTTGGACATTCACACATGCGCTGCCACAGTTTTTGGGTAAATTAGGAAAAAAGTGTGATTTAAATTTGATTGGGAAGGGGCTTATTCGTTTTTTTTTTTTTTTTTTTTTAACATTTTACACTTTTTATGTCCCCATAGGGTACCATTTATATCAATCATTAGATTGCTTATACTGTTCATGCTCTACATGAAAAGTGTAAAATAAATGTTTAAAAGAAATGTCCAGACTTGTAAAAAGTTAATATTGCATCCCCAGGTGATCAAAGAAATTTGTCTCCATGACCATAGACTAATAGAGGGAATGAGTCAGACACATAGGGGGAGATTTATCAAAACCGATGCAAAGTAAAAGTTTCCCAGTTGCCCATAGCAACCAATCAGATCGTGTCTTTCATTTTGCAGAGGCCTTGTTCCTTGTTAGAAATAAAAGAAGCGATCTGATTGGTTGCTATGGGCAACTGATCCTCTGGACAGGTTTTGATAAAGCTTCCCCATAATGTTTTAACTATTGACCTGCCAGATATAAATGGATGTCTCTGGCTTCTAGTGGTCACAGTCTCTATAATAACTTTATAGCCTACAATACACTTGGTGCAGGGTCGTCCATGGTGCTGACCCCAGGGGTTTTATATTAAATCATTATAGGGAGATATCGACCACAGGCATCTAATGTGGTGTCATTAAAGTCAATGGTTAGATAGTTATTAAGGCGGATTGTTATTATTTATACAGCTCTTTGGTACCAGGGCACTGTACATATGATAAGGGATAAAATATATAACACAAATGTAAGTACAATGGATGTGATAGAGAGTAAATGACTGATATAGAGGGAGAGAGGGACCTGTCCACAAGAACTTACAATCTACAATGAGAGGGAAGGGAACAGTAGGTGAGGGGACAGCTGTCGTCTGGGAGAAGTTAGGGAAGCAGCTGTCCCCAGTGCAGTGGCCGCAGGGTTATTGTCGTCATAGGATTGTCTGTAGAGATGGGTCTTCAGGTCACTCTTGAAGGTCTTGATGGTGGATGAGATTGGTCGGGGTAGTGAGTTCCAGTGTATGGGGGAAAGTACAGGAGAAATCTTGTAGACAGTGGTGAGAGGTGCCCAGGAGGTAAGAGCACAGGTGGAAGTCTTGTGAGGATCGGAGGTTATGTGAGGGGTGGTATCGGGAGGTCACGTCAGAGATGTATAGAGGGGACAGGTTGTAGATGGCCTTGTATGTTATGGTGAACAATTTAGACTGAATTCTTTGGCGATGGGTAGTCAGTGAAGGGACTGGCCAATTGGAGAGGCACAAAGAAACGAGGAGAGGTGGGTAAGTGGGGCAGCAGAGTTGAGGATAGATTGGAGGGGAGCCATGATGTCTGATGGAAGCCGCAGAGGAGGATGTTGTAGTATCCCAAATGAGAGATCAAGGACATGAACCAATAGTTTAGTTTAATCAAAGTTGAGGACTCAGCGGATCTGAGAAATGTTTTTAATGTGAAGCGGCAGGAGGTGGTGAGGGTCTGGATGTGCGGTTTGAAAGACAGATAATGGAAGTAATGACAAAAACCGCACTACTAAAGAGTGTAAGTGAGAATATGTAACACATCAAAGGCAAAATATGCATTATTTATAGTGAGTGAGTTGAGCAGAACTGTGGATTAGGATAAAATAGTGAACACTGATATGAGCGTACTGTGTATCTGCTCATAGCAGTCATTGGTTTATAGACTATGGACACTTATGATATGGAACAAATGGTTATTACATTAGTGGTTACCTTGAGATATCAATGTTGTCTTCAATCTATGATTTGTGTTCCTCCATTTATTATAGCACCTCCTAATATTTGGTTTATAGCTCATTCTTAAATTCATCTGAAGCCACACAGGGACTGGAGGAGGATCACAGGTCACAGATCTTCCTCCTCCCCCTTCACTGGTGGAATATAAACCAATTATACACATTATATAACCACTAATACACAATATTATAAATGATGAGATTGTAGTTGATAAGATTCTCCTCAGAGCTGCTGCAGACACCTTAGAGAACAATGTAAATAGACGTCTCAATATTCTGCTGGGATTCTTGTGAGGGACATCAGCTTCTAGAAAAGAAATAGATCCACTTCTATCCTCTTCTCTCTCCATTAGATTCTATGCGGCTGAGCTGATCAGTGGAATATCATATCTCCATTCCAAGCGAGTAATACACCGGTACGTAGATCCCCATCCCGAGACCTCTCACCTTATATACAGTATATTATACCTCTCACCTTATATACAGTATATTATACCTCTCACCTTATATACAGTATATTATACCTCTCACCTTATATACAGTATATTATACCTCTCACCTTATATACAGTATATTATACCTCTCACCTTATATACAGTATATTATACCTCTCACCTTATATATTGTATCTTATACCTCTCACCTTATATATTGTATATTATACCTCTCATCTTATAAATAGTATATTATACCTCTCACCTTATATATTGTATCTTATACCTCTCACCTTATATATTGTATATTATACCTCTCATCTTATATACAGTATATTATACCTCTCACCTTATATACAGTATATTATACCTCTCACCTTATATACAGTATATTATACCTCTCACCTTATATACAGTATATTATACCTCTCACCTTATATACAGTATATTATACCTCTCACCTTATATACAGTATATTATACCTCTCACCTTATATATTGTATCTTATACCTCTCACCTTATATATTGTATATTATACCTCTCATCTTATAAATAGTATATTATACCTCTCACCTTATATACAGTATATTATACCTCTCACCTTATATATTGTATCTTATACCTCTCACCTCATATATTGTATATTATACCTCTCACCTTATATATAGTATATTATACCTCTCACCTTATATATAGTATATTATACCTCTTATCTTATATATAGTATATTATACCTCTCACCTTATATACAGTATATTATACCTCTCACCTTATATACAGTATATTATACCTCTCACCTTATATACAGTATATTATACCTCTCACCTTATATATAGTATATTATACCTCTCACCTTATATATTGTATATTATACCTCTCACCTTATATACTGTATATTCTACCTCTCACCTTATATATTGTATATTATACCTCTCACCTTATATATTGTATATTATACCTCTCACCTTATATATTGTATATTATACCTCTCACCTTATATATAGTATATTATACCTCTCACCTTATATACAGTATATTATACCTCTCACCTTATATATTGTATATTATACCTCTCACCTTATATATTGTATATTATACCTCTCACCTTATATATTGTATATTATACCTCTCACCTTATATATTGTATATTATACCTCTCACCTTATATACAGTATATTATACCTCTCACCTTATATATTGTATATTATACCTCTCACCTTATATATTGTATATTATACCTCTCACCTTATATATTGTATATTATACCTCTCACCTTATATACAGTATATTATACCTCTCACCTTATATATTGTATATTATACCTCTCACCTTATATATTGTATATTATACCTCTCACCTTATATATTGTATATTATACCTCTCACCTTATATACAGTATATTATACCTCTCACCTTATATATTGTATATTATACCTCTCACCTTATATATTGTATATTATACCTATCACCTTATATATTGCATATTATACCTATCACCTTATATATTGTATATTACATATTTAACCTCTTATTTTATATCTTATGCAGAGATTTAAAACCTGACAATATCCTAATTAGTAATAATGGACATCTTAAAATCGCAGACTTTGGTCTTTCCACCATCTTAGAGAGCGATTCCAACACTACGCAAGGATATGCAGGAACACTGGAGTACATGGCCCCTGAGGTGAGTGCTCGCAGTGCGGCCCAGGACTGACGGGAGAGAAGTGCAGGGTTTTATGTTGTTTTTGACATTTCTATCTTTCTCTGCCTCTTATGTTGGATTTTCTGTAATTCTTGGTTGTTATTCATTAACACAAGAATTTTTGATAATTTATCTATCACTCTATGACATGGAGTAAATGACAATCTGTATGTAAATGTTTATACAGATTATACTTTATTCCTAATAATACAGAACAATGATCCAGATTAGCAGGTGAATTATTTTATGGATCTCAGATATTCAGCTTCATATAAAGCTGGAGATCTGATACCCGATGTTATATCTAAGGGTAATATTGTACATCCCATAATCACTAGTAGATCACAGTACAGTTTGGCATCTCCATATATAGCTGAGCATCCATTCAGATGTATCATTCAGTAAGAATATACATTCATTATCCATTTCCTTTTCTTAGATGGTTTCCAATAAGAAGTATAGCTTCGGTGTGGACTGGTGGTCCTGTGGAGTGATCCTGTACGAGCTCGCGACCGGAATGTTACCGCTCCAAGCAAAGACACCAGCGGCATTAAAGAGAAAGATCCTTAAGAGTCATCTATCGTTCCCGGGGGACATGAATCCTGAACTGAAGGATCTGATTCAGCAAGTGAGTATGGACGATCATCACTGTTGTTGGGACAAGTGAAATAATTATTATCCTATAAAAGTACCTTATAATAAAGCCGGGTACTATGGCTGTGAATCATCGTAAAATCAAAGCATTATGGGGTCTGGGAGTTCACCTCAAAGTTTCTCTGTAGGTGACAAAGAATTAATAGAATTTTAAGATAGGGAAACATTGAAGTGGTGAGTGAGTTATAGTAATAGCAATGTTACTGCATCTTGTGCCAACAAATGTGAAGCCTGAGCCTAAAGGACAGAAGTGACCTATATATATTCCCACAATAATATCATCACCCATAAAATGTCTCTGATATTATAATAACATATGATTATTTATTCTTCTATTGTTCTGTCTTTTTTACAGCTGTTAAAGAGAGATCCCAATAGACGGCTGAATGAAAACAACATCCGCCATCATGGATTGTTCCGGGATATAAACTGGACAGAAGTAGAAGCCTGTCGTCTCCATCCACCAAACCATCCATGCCAGGTAAATATTCTGTAGTGTATTCTTCCCATATACTCCTATTATTTTCCATGAGAAAACCAGCAGCAGAACTTATCCTTTCTCTACTAAGGACAATAGAGAAGAATTATAGTTAGAAAAACCTTTAAGACACCTTCAGAACAAGGAAATAGACATAAAATGTCCCCAAATCTGTTTTCTGGTTTACATTATATAAATGTTTTTTTTTTTTTTCCAGATGTCATTAGAAGAGGAGGCTACTAGTAATGAAATCCTACTACCAGAGGAGACCAACCTGCCAGGAATATCCTCAAATGAACAAAAATTCTTTACAGGATTCTCATATACAAGCGCAGCATGGAAAACCTGATCCAATGAACAGTAACACAAACCAAGCCATTCCACCTGTGTTATAAAATAAAAAATCCTTCTAATGATTAGGAATGAGGGAACTTTCAGGACATTTTTTATTCTGGTCAAACTAGTTTGATGCTAACTGGCAATGGAATAAACCCCTGAACACATTTATAACACTACCTAAGAGCTCTTAACCCCTTAACGACGCAGGACGTATATTTACGTCCTGCGCCGGCTCCCGCGATATGAAGCGGGATCGCGCCGCGATCCTGCATCATATCGCGTCGGTCCCGGCGCTCATCAACGGCCGGGACCCGCGGCTAATACCACACATCGCCGATCGCGGCGATGTGCGGTATTAACCCTTTAGAAGTGGCGGTCAAAGCTGACCGCCGCTTCTAAAGTGAAACTGAAAGTGACCCGGCTGCTCAGTCGGGCTGTTCGGGACCGCCGCGGTGAAATCGCGGCGTCCCGAACAGCTGACCGGACACCGGGAGGGCCCTTACCTGCCTCCTCGGTGTCTGATCGACAAATGACTGCTCCGTGCCTGAGATCCAGGCAGGAGCAGTCAAGCGCCGATAATGCTGATCACAGGCGTGTTAATACACGCCTGTGATCAGCATAGGAGATCAGTGTGTGCAGTGTTATAGGTCCCTATGGGATAACAATGATCAGTATAAGAGATCAGTGTGTTCAGTGTTATAGGTCCCTATGGGACCTATAACACTGCAAAAAAAATGTAAAAAAAAAGTGTTAATAAAGGTCATTTAACCCCTTCCCTAATAAAAGTTTGAATCACCCCCCTTTTCCCATAAAAAAATTAAAACAGTGTAAAAAAAATAAATAAATAAACATATGTGGTATCGACGCGTGCGTAAATGTCCGAACTATAAAAATATATCATTAATTAAACCACACGGTCAATGGTGTACGCGCAAAAAAATTCCAAAGTCCAAAAAAGCGTATTTTGGTCACTTTTTATGCCATTAAAAAAATGAATAAAAAGTGATTAAAAAGTCCGATCAAAACAAAAATCATACTGATAAAAACTTCAGATCACGGCGCAAAAAATTAGTCCTCATACCGCCCTGTACGTGGAAAAATAAAAAAGTTATAGGGGTCAGAAGATGACATTTTTAAACGTATAAATTTTCCTGCATGTAGTTATGATTTTTTCCAGAAGTGCGACAAAATCAAACCTATATAAGTAGGGGATCATTTTAACCGTATGGACCTACAGAATAATGATAAGGTGTCATTTTTACCGAAATATGCACTGCGTAGAAACGGAAGCCCCCAAAAGTTACAAAATGGCGTTTTTTATTTTATTTTGTCGCACAATGATTTTTTTTTCCGTTTCGCCGTGCATTTTTGGGTAAAATGACTAATGTCACTGCAAAGTAAAATTGGCGACGCAAAAAATAAGCCATAATATGGATTTTTAGGTGGAAAATTGAAAGGGTTATGATTTTTAAAAGGTAAGGAGGAAAAAACGAAAGTGCAAAAACGGAAAAACCCTGAGTCCTTAAGGGGTTAAAGGGGTACTCCGCCCCTAGACATCTTATCCCCTATCCAAAGTATAGGGGATAAGATGTCAGATCGCCAGGATCCCTCTGCTGGGGACCCCCGGGATCTCCGTTGCGGCACCCCGCTATCATTACTGACGGGCAATACAAGGGCCGGAGCATCGTGACATCACGGCTCCGCCCCTTGTGATGTCATGGCCCACCCCCTCAATACAAGTATATGGGAGGGGGCGTGGTGGCCGTCACACCCCCTGCCATAGACTTGCATTAAGTGGGTGGGCCATGATGTCACAAGGGGCGGGGCTGTGACGTCATGCTGCTCCGTCCCCTGTATCGCTCGTCATTACGCACAGAGCGAACTCTCTATGTGCAGTAATGATAGCGGGGTGCCATAGCGGAGATCCCGGGGGTCCCCAGCAGTGGGACCCTGGCGATCTGACATCCAAAGGATAGGGGCGGAGTACCCCTTTAAGCCCTGTATAACCCTGCTAGGAATGTATTCTAGTATTTTGAAACTGGGCACTCCAGTGGAAATTTTTTTGTTTCAAATCAACTGGTTACAGAAAGTTAAACAGATTAGTAAATTACTTCTATTAAAAAAATCTTAACCCTTCCAGTACTTATCAGCTGCTGTATGCTCCAGAGGAAGTTGTGTAGATCTTTCCAGTCTGACCACAGTGCTCTCTGCTGACACCTCTGTCCATGTCAGGAACTGTCCAGAGCAGGAGAGGTTTGCTATGGGGATTTGCTCCTACTCTGGGCAGTTCCTGACACGGACAGAGGTGTCAGCAGAGAGCACTGTGGTGTTTCAATAGAAGCAATTTACAAATCTGTTCGGTAATTGCAACATGTAGCAAGTGACAGCTTCATAACTCCTTAATGACGCAGCGATTTTTTTTGCGTTTTCAGTTTTTTTCTTCTCACCAACAAACAACAACAAACCCTATAGATGGAAAATTGATGAAAAATTTGAAGAGTTATGGATCTCAAAGGGGTACTCCCGTGGCAAACTTTTTTTCATTTATTTTTTTTTAAATCAACTGGTGCCAGGAAGTTAAACAGATTTGTAAATTAGGGGGAAAAAAAGAAGACAAAAAAAAAAAAAAAAAGAGAAGGATATTAGTCCTCGGTCCAAATATCTAAATAGATTCAATGGTGGATGTCTGGTATCAAATAGACAAAAAAAAAAACTAAAATGGTTTATATAAAAAATTTAATAAGTATGAAAATATTTGATATTTGCATGGGGTGTTTCCCGCAGGGCCCTACGGTAGCGCTATAATAAAATTACAATAATAAAAATGTCTAAAATATCACAATGGACCACTACAGCTGTTGTAAATGAATATCATTTGTGGATTGTGGCTAGCCGAATTAACATATGATACAAGAATATGTCTAGCATACAGCAGCTCAAAAAACGACAAACCATATACCGGTATATTATATGATAGCTCTATAAAGCATGAGTAACCTATGTACATGAATACATCCACCTGCAAAAGAAAATCTGCACAATCGAAATCTTTTTGGATAATGGCTTGTATGAAAGTGATAAAAAAATATAATGGGTGCCCCATAAATCCGGTGTACCAAAAAAGATGAGTTAATGTCCTGAAACAGAAATATCCTGCAAAGAGAATATAATAGTTCTTTGAAAATGGATATGCCGTGCTGGTAAATGTATGCTGATTAAAGCCAGTCCATATGTTCCAGTGATATGCGCTATTTGCAGGTATAAATATTAATAGAGAACAATCCTGTAATAGAAACGGCGTGATGTTCGCACAATAGGCGGCGTGATGATCGCACTATGTGCTGCCGCGCTCACCGGCGAGCTCTTCCTCGGGATCTGACGTCAGCAATCAGCTGATAGGAGGTCAGCTGATGGCAGATCAGCTGACCTCAGGTGCCGGTGTAAGTTGGATTCCGTGGGTTAAATGTAAAACCCGAATGATGAAATCAGACAAAGTTCTTGAATGCAAAAGTCCAGATATAACTGAAATAACACGGCAGGTGAATGCAGCAGGTTGGTAGTGCAAATGGATCGTAGTGGCAGAATTTCTGCAAATAGAGCAATGTGATTGTTACGCCGAGCGCTCCGGGTCCTCGCTCCTCCCTGAAGCGCTTGCAGCGTTTACCTGCTCGCAGCGCCTCGGTCAGACCCGCTGACCGGGAGCGCTGCGATAGTGTCCCTAGCAGGGATGCGATCTGCGATGCGGGACGCGCCCGCTCGCGGTTCGCATCCCAGCCTCCTTACCAGACCCTATGAGAGTACAAAAGAATCCCGGCACACCAATCTTTGATGCAGTTGAAAAAGGCTGTACAGGCCTGAACGCGTGCTGCGTTAACTTATGCCTTAATAAAAAGAAAATTATTTGCATCAAAGATTGGTGTGCCGGGATTCTTTTGTACTCTCATTGTATCACCTATCCCTGGCACCCGCAACGATCCAAGTGCCGACCGAACACACTGTGAACTCCTTACCAGACCCGTCCTCCGTCGGTTCAGTCCCGGCACGCGCGGCCCCGCTCCCTAGGGCGCGCGCACCGGCTCTCTGCGATTTAAAGGGCCAGTGCGCCGCTGATTGGCGCCTGGCCCAAATTAGTGAATTCACCTGTGCACTGGTCTATATCACCTCACTTCCCCTTCCCTGTATTGCCGGATCTTGTTGCCATTGTGCCAGTGAAAGCGTTCCTTGTATGTCCCAAGCCAGTGTTCCAGACCTCCTGCCGTTGCCCCTGACTACGATCCTTGCTGCCTGCCCTGACCTTCTGCTACGTCCGACCTTGCTCTTGCCTAATCCCTTGTACCGCGCCTATCTCAGCAGTCAGTCGGGGTTGAGTCGCTATCGGGTGGAACGACCTGGGGGTTACCTGCCGCAGCAAGTCCACCCCACTTTGCAGTGTGCTCTGGTGAATACCAGTAACCCCTTAGACTCCATTCCCCTGGTACGGCCCACGTCATCACCCCACTGACACAGAGGATCCCCCACCAGTATCCTCACAGTATCCGGATCCTGACAGTAGATCCGGCCATGGATCCCGCTGAGGTCCCGCTGTCAGTTGTCGCTGACCTTACCACGGTGGTCGCCCAGCAGCGCAACAAGGCCATCAGCTGTCTCAACTGACTGTTATGCTACAACAGCTTTTACCACAGCTACAGCAACCATCTCCTCCGCCAGCTCCTGCACCTCCTCTGCAGCGAGTGGCCGCTTCCAGCCTCCGCTTTGCCGGACAAATTTGATGGGGACTCTAAACTATGCCGTGGTTTTCTCTCGCAATGTTCCCTGCATTTGGAGATGATGTCGGACCAATTTCCTACTGAACGGTCAAAGGTGGCTTTCGTGGTTAGTCTCCTATTTTATTTTTGATTCTCGGTACTACCACCAGCTCAGGGGTACAGCCATGGGGAGCCCAGTGGCTCCCTCGTATGCAAACCTTACCCTGGGCTGGTGGGAGAGTACCATAGTTTTTGGGGAGGAGGATAGTAAGTGGAACCCACATTTAATTTATTGGGGTAGATATATTGATGACGTGTTCGTAGTTTGGTCCGGAAGTGAAAATCTGTTTAAGGAATTTGTAGAAGGTTTAAATCACAACCCCCTTGGTCTTAAGTTTACGTTCGAGATTGACAGGGACGAATTACCATTCCTGGATGTACTAATTAGAAGAGGAGAGAATGGTTTGTTGGAGACAAGTACCTTTAGGAAACCTACATCGACAAACAGCCTACTTAGATGGGACAGTTTTCATCCTGTACCCCTTAAAAAAGGTATCCCCACTGGACAATTCCTGCGGATACGTAGGAACTGTTCGTCGATGGAAGGTTTCAATAATCAGGCAAGGGATCTGAGGGATAGGTTCGTTGAACGGGGCTACCCCTCGGATGTGTTGTTTACATCCTTCAGTAGGGCATTAACATCAGAACGTAAAGAGTTGCTAACCCCGAAAAATAGGATCATTGAGGACAATTCTGTTAGATTAATTGGTACCTATGATAACCAATCAGAAAGGGTAAAGAATATACTGAAAAGGTATTGGCCTCTCTTACGAAGTGATCAAGATCTTAATGATATTGTTTCTCCTTACCCCATGATTACATTTCGCAGGGGTAGGTCTATAAGGGATAGGTTGGTACATAGTCATTTTGTTGAACCAACTAGGCAAGGGACATGGCTGGATAGGAAACCACTTGGCACCTTTCGCTGTGGCCGATGTAGGGCATGTAGCAATATCCAGCAAAGTAAGTCCTTCACTAGTGTAGTGACTGGAAGAGAATACACAATCAGAGATTTTGCCAATTGTGATACTGAAGGGGTGATATATGTAGGGACCTGCACATGCCCCCTTCAGTATATAGGCAAAACTAAGAGGTCCTTTAAGAAAAGAATTAGAGAACATGTCTGTGACATTCAAAATCGAAGAGACACTCCGGTGTCACTACACATGTGGGCAAAGCATGGTGGTGACACTAAGTGTATCTCCTTTTGTGCCATGGAAGTAATTCGGAAATCCCCTAGGGGTGGAGAATGGGACAGACGCATCCTACAAAAAGAATCCGAATGGATCTTTAGGATGCGATCTGTATCACCATTTGGCCTAAACGAACGTCTAACTTATAGCTGCTTTCTGTAGCTAATTACAGCATTGTCACTCCTTATTAACTCTCATTGTAATTTATTTAACTTTTGTCTTGGAAGAGATCCCGATTGGTACGGGATGTTTTCCTTGCTTACTGTTTATATATTTTTTAAAAAAAAAATCATTATCATTTAGTAAAGACATTACCCATAATATCGTAATCACTTTGTTTTTGGTGAGAAAATACAAAATGGACCTAAAAACTATATGAAACTGCGAGAAATGCCCCTAACTTCATTGGCTCGGTTGAGCAGTTAGCCTTTAAAAGTTATTATACTATTTATGTAGTCACAATTGACACATAATATGGATGTATCATTTGTTCTCAAGCATTTATGATTCCCTGTAATTGTGTAATAAGATACGTAGTCTTTATATTGTTATACAATAATCTAGATTTATATTGGTACTCTCTTTCTTTTTTGTTTATTTATATATACAATACCTTATTTAAGTTCTCCTGTGCTGCGCTTATTTGTTATACAGCACTATCTTTTTTCCAGCCTTCTTTTCAATTTTCCTCCCACTCTTATCTTCACTAAACTACCTTGGACGTGCAGTGCAGTGATGGACGCAAGGGTCACGTGGTTTATTATAACGTGATCCGATTTGGTTGCGGCGTCCTTGGAGATGCTATCACATGACTTAGTATCATGTGATCTAATCTGGTTACGGCGTCCTTGGAGATGCTATCACATGATGCGCGGCTACCGGAAGTGACGCATTTGGCGTCCCGGATATGCGCGCGAGTGTGGAGGTATATAAGACAGAGGCTGGGATACACCTAGCTATCTGCGACGTGGATCGCCAGTCGCAGACGGACGTATCATGCCTATGGCATTTTGATATGGGGGTAAGCAGTGGACTGAGCATTAATTATTGTGGTGTTAGGAAGTAGGTTAATCAGTTTAGTTATTTATTGCAGTAACTACACATGGATAATGGCTGGACATCTTTAGTACTGTACTGTGGTTATGTGGACATCATAGAGGTTTCGTTACCTAGGTGAGGATTAGGGTGCTGGGGTTGTAACCTTGGACTATTTGCATATATCATTTGTACTGATGTTACTCCCCTCCCCCTCTCCTGTCTGTGTATAGGTGGCATTATTATCTGAATTCTTTATCTAATAATCTGGAGGGTCAAACAAGATCTTGGTGATTGGACAATTTTGGTCTGGAGTTATCTGTAGTAAGGAAGCAACTATTTTTAAGGTCTTTATTCCAGGTATAGGCTTTACTACTATTGAGGTGGTCCATGTATATATATGGTAGATTTGGTATGGCTTATCATGATTATTGTTGTTTGCCATTTTTAGGGGGCCATTTACTAAGCCTATTTTCCCCTTTTTCTATGGAGGAGCCCTTATCGTAGGGTCCTCACTTTATCAGTGATCTCGTTCTCGGCTACCTAGAGGTAATGACATATATATATATGTCTCTGTTTTTTCTTTGGGAGTTTTTTTTTTTGAGACCACATCTGGTGTAATTTAAGGACTTTATCTACCTTCTTTTTCTTCTTTTTTGGCACCTGGTCTGTCATTAACAAGTACTTATCTGTTTTTTTCTTTACTTATCTTCGTTATTATCTTTAACACATCCATTATCTACACTATAATCTTTACACTTTTCATGTCTCAATATCTTTTGGCATGTGATGTGATTATATTTTATATTCTTTATTATTTATTATTATATATTTTTTGTCTTGCTTTGCAAATATATGTAGAATGGAATATTTGTGTACTAAAGCTAATGTTATGTTTTATGTGGTATGTTGTGTCTTCTTTCTTTCTATCCTTGTTTGTTCTCCCTTTTTTTGCTTCCTGCTACAGGTTGCTACATCAGTCGGAGGATATTCAAATGAAGCCACAAATAAGCCTTGCCATTTCCTATCTGCATTTACGTGCTTTGTATTGCATATGTGTCTGCTTTGATGTATTATAATATATGTATAGTTCTAATTGTCCTTTCATCTATTGTACATTAAGCTATGCCTTTGTCCATGTGTTGCACGCTATCTATACATATTGTTCCTCCATATCTCGGTGCTTATTAGGTATATATATGTATACTGTTGTTGTCATCCCCTGATGAACCGTTGTATATCATAAGATACACGGGGAAACGCGTTGGGATATACGGTTGTTCATCATAGGAGAGCTTTTTCTTTCTTATGTATTGAAACTAATTATTTGTATTATTGTTATTGGGTTTTTTACGAGGATCAAATAAAATTGTGAATTTTTAGCTACATGGTTTAATGTTATTCTCCTGTCTGGGAAGGCCTTGTCATGGGCCACACCGCTCTGGGACCGCAATGATCCTGTCACTGCCACTGTTCAGTCCTTCTTCGCTGAGGTTCGTAGTATCTTCGAGGAACCAGCCCGAGCTTCTTCTGACGAAACTGCCTTGTTGAACCTTGTCCAAGGAAATTCTTCTGTGGGCGAATACGCCATTCAATTTCGTACCCTCGCCTCTGAATTATCTTGGAACAATGAGGCCCTCTGCGCGACCTTCAAAAAAGGCCTATCAAGCAACATCAAGGATGTGCTGGCCGCACGAGAAATTCCTGCCAACCTGCATGAACTTATCCATTTGGCCACCCACATTGATATGCGTTTTCCGAAAGACGCCAGGAGCTCCGTCAGGATATGGACTTTGTTCGCACCAGGCGATTTCTCTCCCCGGCTCCTCTCTTCTCAAGTCCACTGCAATCTGTTCCTGTGCCTTCTGCCGTGGAGGCTATGCAAGTAGACCGGTCTCGCCTGACCGTACAAGAGAGGACACGCCGCCGCAATGAGAATCTATGCCTGTACTGTGCCAGTACCGAACATTTCCTGAAGGATTGTCCTATCCGTCCTCCGCGTCAGGAAAGACGCACTCCGATTCCGCACAAAGGTGAGACAGCTCTAGGTGTGAACTCTGCTTCTCCACGTCTTACTGTGCCTGTGCGGATTTCTCCTTCTGCTAACTCCTCCTTCTCAGCTGTGGCCTTCTTGGATTCAGGCTCTGCAGGAAATTTTATTTTGGCCTCTTTCGTTAATAGGTTCAACATCTCAGTGACCAGTCTCGTCAGACCACTCTACATCGCTTCAGTTAATGGAGAAAAATTGGACTGTACTGTGCGTTACCACACAGAACCCCTGTTAATGTGCATTGGACCTCATCATGAAAAAATTTAATTTCTGGTCCTCCCCAAGTGCAGTTCTGAAATTCTCCTCGGCTTGCCTTGGCTCCAACATCATTCTCCTACCCTTGACTGGACCACCGGGGAGATCAAGAGCTGGGGTTCTTCTTGCCTCAAAAAATGCCTCACGTCTGCTCCCAGCTCCGTCAGTCAAACCCCTGTGGCTCCTCCTATACCAGGTCTTCCCAAGGCCTATTAGGACTATGCCAATGTTTTTTTCAAAAAACAAGCAGAGACTTTGCCACTTCACAGGCCTTATGACTGCCCTATTGACCTCCTTCCTGATACTACTCCACCTCGGGGCAGGATCTATCCTCTGTCCGCTCCTGAGACTCAAGCCATGTCGGACTACATCCAAGAAAATTTAAAGAGGGGATTCATCCGCAAGTCTTCATCCCCTGCCGGAGCGGGGTTCTTCTTTGTCTCAAAAAAAGACGGTTCCTTAAGGCCGTGCATTGATTACCGCGGTTTAAATAAAATCACTATCAAAAACCGCTATCCCCTGCCTCTTATCTCGGAACTCTTTGACCGCCTTCGTGGCGCTAACATCTTCACCAAATTGGACTTAAGAGGTGCATATAATCTCATCCGCATCAGAAAAGAGGATGAGTGGAAAACCGCATTTAATACCAGAGACGGACATTTTGAATATCTGGTTATGCCCTTTGGGCTCTGCAACGCCCCCGCTGTCTTTCAGGACTTCGTGAATGAAATATTTCGGGATTTGTTATATACCTGTGTTGTGGTTTACCTGGACGACATTTAGATTTTTTCCCCTAGCCTCGAAGAACACCGCTGCCATGTCCGCCTAGTGCTCCAGAGACTCCGTGAAAATCAATTATATGCCAAGATGGAGAAATGTCTCTTTGAATGCCAATCTCTTCCCTTTCTAGGTTATCTAGTCTCTGGCCAGGGACTTCAAATGGACCCAGACAAACTGTCAGCCGTTTTAGATTGGCCACGCCCCTCTGGACTCCGAGCTATCCAACGCTTCTTGGGATTTGCCAATTACTACCGACAGTTTATTCCGCATTTTTCCACCATTGTGGCTCCAATTGTGGCCCTAACCAAGAAGAATGCCAACCCTAAGTCCTGGCCTCCCCAAGCGGATGTGGCATTCAATCGCCTCAAAACTGCCTTCGCTTCTGCTCCCGTACTCTCCAGACCTGATCCATCAAAACCCTTCTTGCTGGAAGTGGACGCCTCCTCGGTTGGAGCCGGAGCCGTACTCCTACAAAAAAACTCTACCGGACATAACATTACTTGTGGTTTCTTTTCTAAAACCTTCTCTCCGGCGGAAAAAAATTACTCCATTGGTGATCGTGAACTTCTGGCCATTAAACTAGCCCTCGAAGAATGGAGGCACCTGCTGGAGGGTTCCAAACACCCGATTGTCATCTACACGGATCACAAGAATCTCTCGTATCTCCAGTCTGCCCAACGTCTGAACCCACGCCAGGCTAGATGGTCGTTGTTTTTTGCCCGTTTTAACTTCGAGATTCATTTTCGCCCTGCTGACAAAAACATCAGGGCTGACGCCCTTTCTCGTTCCTCTGATGCTTCCGAATCGGAAGCCCCCCTGCAACACATTGTACCTCCTGAGTGTCTGATCTCCTCTGCTCCAGCTTCTATCAGACAAACGCCTCCTGGAAAGACTTTCGTCCCTCCACGCCAGCGCCTCAAGATCCACAGGTGGGGACACTCCTCGCACCTCGCCAGCCATGCTGGCGTCAAGAAGTCCATCCAACTCATCTCTCGTTTATATTGGTGGCCTACCCTGGAGGCAGATGTCGCTGATTTCGTTCGGGCCTGTACAGTTTGTGCCCGGGACAAGACTCCTCGCCAGAAGCCTGCCGGTCTCCTTCATCCTTTGTCTGTTCCTGAGCTACCATGGTCTCAAATTGCCATGGATTTTATTACGGATCTGCCTTTATCCCATGGCAACACAGTCATCTGGGTGGTCGTTGATCGTTTCTCCAAGATGGCACATTTTATTCCACTTCCAGGCCTTCCTTCAGCGCCACAGTTGGCGAAGCAATTTTTTGTGCACATTTTTTGCCTTCACGGGCTTCCCACGCATATCGTCTCGGATAGAGGGGTTCAAATTGTATCAAAATTTTGGAGAGCTCTCTGTAATCAATTAAAAATCAAATTAAATTTCTCGTCCTCCTATCATCCCCAATCCAATGGGCAAGTAGAGAGAGTTAACCAGATCCTTGGTGACTATTTGCGACATTTTGTTTCCTCCCGCCAGGATGATTGGGTCGATCTTCTACCCTGGGCTGAATTCTCGTGCAATTTCAAGGACTCTGAATCCTCCGCCAAATCCCCGTTCTTTGTGGTGTACTGCCGTCACCCTCTGCTCCCCCCCCCTCCCCACTCCCACTTCTTCTGGATTGCCTGCTGTTGATGAAGTTACCTGGGACTTCTCCACCATCTGGAAGGAAACTCAAAAATCCCTCCTACTGGCCTCATCCCGGATGAATAAGCATGCCGACAAAAAGAGAAGAACTCCTCCTGTCTTTGCTCCTGGAGACAAAGTGTGGCTCTCACGTTATCTTGGACCCTTTAAAATCAAGAGTCAAATCAATCCTGTCTTCTACAAACTTCTTCTTCCCCCTTCTCTCCGTATTCCTAACGCTTTTCATGTTTCTCGCCTTAAACCGCTTGTCCTTAACCGCTTCTTTCCCAAGGTTGTCGCTCCAGCTCCTGTCTCTGGCTCCTCTGATGTCTTCACTGTTAAAGAGATTCTCACTTCCGTCTTGGACTGTCTTAGTCAGAGGTAAAAAAAAAAAATCTCGTAGATTGGGAGAATTGTGGACCTGAGGAGAGGTCTTGGGAACCCGAGGATAACATCCTCGACAAGGACCTCATTTACAAGTTCTCGGGTTCCAAAAAGAGGGGGAGACCCAAGGGGGGGGGGGGTACTGTTATGCCGAGAGCTCCGGGTCCCCGCTCCTCCCCGGAGCGCTCGCAGCGTTCACCTTGTCGCAGCGTCCCGGTCAGACCCGCTGACCGGGAGCGCTGCGCTAGTGTCTCTGGCGGGGATGCGACCCGCGATGCGGGGCGCGCCCGCTCGCGGTTCGCATCCCAGCCTTCTTACCCAACCTGTTCCCCATTTGTTCAGTCCCGGCGCGCGCGGCCCCGCTCCCTAGGGCGCGCGCGTGCCGGCTCTCTGCAATTTAAAGGGCCAGTGCGCCGCTGATTGGCGCCTGGCCCAATTAGTACCTTCACCTGTGCCCTAGCCTATATTACCTCACTTCCCCTTCCCAGCTTCGCCGGATCTTGTTGCCATTGTGCCAGTGAAACATTTCCTTGTATGTCCCAAGCCAGTGTTCCAGACCTTCTGCTGTTGCCCCTGACTACGATCCTTGCTGCCTGCCCTGACCTTCTGCTACGTCCGACCTTGCTCTTGCCTAATCCCTTGTACCGCGCCTATCTCAGCCGTCAGTCGGGGTTGAGTCGCTATCGGGTGGAACGACCTGGGGGTTACCTGCCGCAGCAAGTCCATCCCGCTTTGCGGCGGGCTCTGGTGAATACCAGTAACCCCTTAGACTCCGTTCCCCTGGTACGGCCCACGTCATCACCCCACTGACACAGAGGATCCACCACTAGTATCCTCACAGTACCCGGATCCTGACAATAGCCTCAGGCAAGCCAGTAAAACCCTCAGTCTACTAAACAGGTAACTAGTGTGGCAACAATGTCTAGTGAGATTCAAAAATGTCTAGTGAGATTCAAAAAAGTAAGTAAAAGTGTTAGGATGTATCTCATGTATAATAATGTCATCCTGTTACTAAATTCATGAACCAAGTAATCCTGTTCATGAGTTTACCCATGCCTATGTTTGTACCTTAAAAAGTTAAATAACCTTGTAGTGTTTATACAGCCTGACTAATGGACATTTGAAAAGTTATTCCCAGGACTGTTATAAAACAACCTTCACTTCGTCCCTCTGTCTTAGGGACAGGGGGTTTGTGGTGTCCCGGTGCGCAATTTACAAAGACAAGCTAGGCCAGAAGCCTGCCGGCCTCATCCTGAAACTAAACTGTGAGTTAAAATCTCAATCCCAGCTAAAGCTGGCGTGATTACTGGACCGAATCTAAACCCCTAAATCAAGTGGATCATCGCAACAATTATCTTCCTAAGCTCAATAGACTCACGAGGTCCCAACCACTTGTCAAGCTCTAATAGACTTTGTTATATGGACTGTTGCTGTTCATTATTGCATAAAATCTTCAGTAAAAGTTCCGACAAGTTTCTGCAAATCTCCGATTGTGGACAATCAATTATTTCCTATCTCCCTATGGCTTTTGGGAAGGGTCAAGCATACAGAGAATAGCCCTCACCCTGGCGTCACGAATAGAAAGGGTTAAGCAAGCACCCTTTAGTAACCGCACAGCTACACTCCCTATACCCTACACCCCCAGGCTATCACATAACCATCCTACCATGTATAAGAACCTGAATCGTTTTCTCAAACTCAGACTTTTCCAGTTTAATGTACAGTTGATTTTCTCTCAAACCATCTACGATCATAAAAATGTTATGCATAGTGTGTTGGCACCAACCATGTCTTTGGCCCTGATTTATCAATCTGTCAAAAGAACAAATACTGGATTTGCCACATCAAACAATCTCAGCTCAGTTTTCTTAGTTTAAAGTGTACCTGTCATACCACAGAAAAAATAATGCTGTTACCAACCTGGTCCTGCAGATTCTTTACATGTCTTTTCTATGTGTCTAGCTTCTCTATTTGGCTCACAATTTCCCTCTGTTCTGCTGCTCACTCATTCTGACATCCACCGCTCAGGAAGGGGCGTGTCTGAGGCAAGTGTTGAACCCGCCCTCACTTACCATGCATTTACCTCCTCCCTGAGTCCGCTGTGCTGTATCTCTTCACCTAATCACAGCACAGTGAGCACAGAGCAGTGCTAGTCCTGCGCTCACTTCCTGGACTCTTCCTCAGCCTGTGCTTGAGCTGGGACAAAGATGATGCTGCAGCCGGACCGGATTATGTTCTGGATGGTATGGGGACCCCTAGTGGTCTTTTTTTTTTATAAGCCATGATTTCTATGAAGAAGGAAATACATTTTCTAATGAAGTATATTAGAAAGGTTGATGTTTTGCGAAGATGTACAACATGTAAAATGTTTTTGAATCTGACAGCGACCATTGAATGATCTCTGCTATGATAAAAGCTGAGCTGTGATTGGTTGTGGCTGGGGGAAAACCAGCTTTTGTCCTTGAACAGATTGATAAGTCTGAGCCAATGTCTCCTGTGTTTTTATTGTAAATTACCAAGGAAAATGGAGTCACTTGATATCTTAATATTAAAAAGGTATATACTTTATTTAATCCAAAAATATTAAAAAGGAGGAATACATACATCACAAAAAGACAACATGTCAGGAACCTGTATAGTACAAGTATAATAGCAGTATAGAAAGATGACAATTGAAACTAACTATATGTAGACATGATACCATAAATCAGATGTTAGGCAGAGCAATAAATATATGTACTAGTTGTGCAAAAGTGCAGCCGAAGCTGTTACTCTCCAAATCTGAATATAAACCCAAATCACTTATTAAGGTATCAATCAGCCTGTAACAGTTACTTGTATCTGCACTTGCACTTTATTGGTCAATTATGCCTTAAAGGGGTACTCCGCTGCTCAGCGTTTGGAACAAACTGTTTTGAATGCTGGAGCCAGGGCCGGGAGCTTGTGATGTCATAGCCCCGCCCCCTCATGATGTCACATCCCGCCCCCTCATTGCAAGTCTATGCGAGGGGGCTTGACAGCTGTCACGCCCCCTCCCATAGACTTGCATTGAGGGGGCGGGACATGACATCATGAGGGGCGTTGCTATGATGTCACGAGCTCTCGGCGCCGGCTCTAAGCATTCAGAACATTTTGTTCCAAACGCTGAACAGCAGAGTACCCCTTTAATGGTTGATTGATATCTAATAGGTTATTGGGATTTGGGCTTATATTCAGATTTGGAGAGTAGCAGCTTCGGCTGCACTTTTGCACAACTAGTACATATATTTATTGCTCTGCCTATCATCTGGTTTATGGTATCATGTCTACATTTAGTTAGTTTCAATTGTCATCTTTCTATACTGCTATTATACTTGTATATACAGGTAGTATACAGGTTCCTGACTTTTTGTGATGTATGTATTCCTCCTTTTTAATATATTTGGACTTAATAATATTTTAATATAAATATATCAAGTGACTAAATTGTTTTTGGGTAATTTGTTATTGTGCTATCACCTATTAGATGCCTATACTAACTTATGGCATACTATAATAATAATGTGGTGACAAGGGTGTGTGGTAGGGTCAGATGGCATTAACCCTAGGGGTAGATGGCATTAACCCCTTGACTTCGTGATGCCAGGGCATGATTTTCCTTATCACCACCAATGTATGGCCACTAGTTCCTGGGCCAGGCGCGGGGTATTAAATCACTCCGATGCAAGGTTACGGAAAAAAGGCACTTTACTGAAGCAGACAGGTGTTACAGTCTTTACAGGTCAGTTGGGCCCAAGGAGATGCTCAGTGATCTTAAGCAGGCATGAGGGCTCTCTGGGACTTGTAGTGGACTGGGACTCAATTGTGAAACCCACGTAGACCTTAGACTTGACAGACTTGGCTAAGCTGACCAGACTTCTCCCCTTTAGTTAGGCTTACCAGGTTTTGATGTTCACCTGGAGGGGTTAACTTGCAGTAGATGTGGGCTGCGTGACTAGGCCTCGCTCTGGAGCACCAGACAATCTTCTCAGGTCTGCACACGAGCTGTACCCCAGCACTAGACTCCAACTAAAATAACTATCTAGCCCCTCCCTTGGTTTAAAAGGGAGCAATTTGGAGGGGTCCCATAGGTCACCCACAAGTCACCTGATCACCTGCACCTTCCTTGGTTGCAAGGGCATAGTAACAGTAATTAAAGGCACAAACGCCTCAAAAGACTAACCAGAATATAACAACAGGACAAATTAAACCTTGTTAGTCCATAAGAGGGATGTGGAACCAGAGGACAACAAAGCAGAGTCCACCTGACAGGACGGACAAGTGTACAGGAGTACAACTCCTGTACTGGGCCACCACAGTAATATACCATATATGAGTGTATGTGCTCTTTATTAAAAATGTTTACATATTTTTTTGGCCTTTTTGGAATAATCTGTTTGTGTTTTTATTGTAGTATAATTGCAGGCAGCAGTGGACCCATGCCAGGTATAGGTTGTATCTGGCTGTCTGTATGGCTTGCGCCTCCCTAAGGTTATTTAGTGAACCATTTACTTCTGTGCAGGTGCTGGTAATTTTGCTTCTGTCATTCACTGTGTCTGGGATCTCTGTTTGGTGTAGCCAAGCATTTAGTTTGTTACTCCAGGTCTAATGCTGGCTTTTTCCTTTTTGTCTGTTTGCTCCTATATGATTGTGTTGTCCAATATATGGGGTTCTTGCTTTGTATGAATCATCTATTGTGTGCTACATTTCCTTTATTGCAGTCATCCTCAGTGAATAGTTGCTCACTCACCCTACGAGTACTAATATGCTGAAATCATCCTGGTCAGTAGCTACAAGCTTATATCTATTTCTTGCGGGATTGCTGTGAGTCTTTATATCATGCCATACCATAAAGTCCTGGGGGGATCTGAGTACAAGGAGCATTACTAACAACCCTCGGACAAGTCAATGACTATATGTGAAGCCAGGTTCGGCAGCTTAGTAACCCGCCAGTCTGGATATATAATCACCCCAGCACTAGTTGCTCTGGTTCAGGGGTTGTGTGGTGCTCACATAGAGGAGGGGTGTAGTAGTCCGGGCTAGCTTAGAGTAGTTGTTTTCCATATTGTTACATATGGCCGGGTGGTCTTGCTAACCTGCTGGATTCCCCTGTGTTTTGGAGCGCTCAGCTGGGCGAAGCAGCATCCAGAGGCGAGAGACGGGGTCAAAAAGGTCAAAAAGGTTGGACCCACGGCAAGCAGACACTTATCCTCTATTCACGTTTATCTAAAGTGGAGTACCCCTTTAACCATATCCAGAAATGGACAATTGTTGCTTCCAACTTTGTGGGAACAGTTTAAGTTTGACCCTTTTCAGTTCCTGTATGACTCGAAACAAGGTCCATAATGGCATGGTTGGGTTACTTTTGTGTGGAGTGCAACCACCCACTGAGGAGGGCAAAAACTGCTGGCTGGCTGGGCCTTGTAGTACCAAGGGCTATTGTTCCATGCTGGGAGTTGTAGCACACATGCTGGTGGGGGTGGGGGGGGGTAACTCCATAACACAATTCTTTCTAATATTTAAATATCATAGACACTCAACATATAGAACCAACCAGTGATGACTTCCTAGATGCAGATAATAGAGGGCTATGTGGTCTACAGTAAACAATGCTAATTCATCCAATCTCAGGGACATGATGTAAACTGATACGAGGTTCATGTGAGGAAGTGCTGAGGACACTGGGTAAATAGTTACAATACACAATCCCTAACAGTAGTGACCTATAATCTAATACAATGTTAGCTCAGTGCAAATGTCAGGATTTTTTTTAATTATAAGGCACATAAGGCACACTTACCCTCCCAGCCATATCCCCATATGTTTTCCCCATTTAGATAGGACCCGTCTGTAGGTAATTTTTCTCCTGTAGGTAGGACCCATCTGTAGGTAGTTTGTCTCCTGTAGGTAGGACCCATCTGTAGGTAGTTTGTCTCCTGTAGGTAGGACCCATCTGTAGGTAGTTTGTCTCCTGTAGGTAGGACCCATCTGTAGGTAGTTTGTCTCCTGTAGGTAGGACCCATCTGTAGGTAGTTTGTCTCCTGTAGGTAGGACCCATCTGTAGGTAGTTTGTCTCCTGTAGATAGTACCTATCTGTAGGTAGTTTGTCTCCTGTAGGTAGGACCCATCTGTAGGTAGTTTGTCTCCTGTAGGTAGGACCCATCTGTAGGTAGTTTGTCTCCTGTAGGTAGGACCCATCTGTAGGTAGTTTGTCTCCTGTAGGTAGGACCCATCTGTAGGTAGTTTGTCTCCTGTAGATAGGACCTATCTGTAGGTAGTTTGTCTCCTGTAGGTAGGACCCGTCTGTAGGTAGTTTGTCTCCTGTAGGTAGGACCCGTCTGTAGGTAGTTTGTCTCCTGTAGGTAGGACCTGTCTGTAGGTAGTTTGTCTCCTGTAGGTAGGACCTGTCTGAGGTAGTTTGTCTCCTGTAGGTAGGACCCATCTGTAGGTAGTTTGTCTCCTGTAGGTAGGACCCATCTGTAGGTAGTTTGTCTCCTGTAGGTAGGACCCATCTGTAGGTAGTTTGTCTCCTGTAGATAGGACCTATCTGTAGGTAGTTTGTCACCTGTAGGTAGGACCTGTCTGTAGGTAGTTTGTCTCCTGTAGGTAGGACCTGTCTGAGGTAGTTTGTCTCCTGTAGGTAGGACCCATCTGTAGGTAGTTTGTCTCCTGTAGGTAGGACCCATCTGTAGGTAGTTTGTCTCCTGTAGATAGGACCTATCTGTAGGTAGTTTGTCTCCTGTAGGTAGGACCTGACTGTAGGTAGTTTGTCTCCTGTAGGTAGGACCTGACTGTAGGCAGTTTGTCTCCTGTAGGTAGGACCTATCTGTAGGTTGTTTGTCCCTTATCCTCCTGCTTGTAGTTTCCTCTAGTGTTGAGCTCGAATAGCGAATTTTTATTGCGAATATCGGCACTTCGCAATTTCCCAAATATTTAGAATATAGCTAAATATATTCATTATAACGAATATTTGGGTTTTTCTTCTTTTTTTTTTTTTTCAAGTTACAAATCACAATAATGTGTACTGTGTAAATAAAAAGTGATCATCCCTCCCTACTTTCAGCTTGTGGTCCAAAGAAGGTAAATATCGAAAATTTGTGAATATTGGCACTTTCAGAGGACACTGATCCCTCCCTTCTTTTAGCTTGTGGGCCAATGAGAAGGATGCAAATAGAGTTGTCAGAGGTTAGCAACATCCCTAGAAACCAATAGGAAAGTAGTTAGTTGAAAGATAAAATCGTGCATGCGCATTTTGCGAATTTCAATACGAATTTCGCATGGAGAAAAAAGTGAACGATGTGCGAAATTCGTGAATATAGGATGAATATTCGTTCATATATTCACGAAATATCGCAAATTCGAACATGGCCTATGCCGCTCATCACTATATATAGCACAGGTTCTCTACTCTATATATCGTAACACTCGTAAACTCGTATAAAACATTATCAAAAGCAGTATCAAACAACAAGGCATAGAGGAGCATGATAGGGAAAGGGGGTTGGGAATCCAGTGGATAGGGAGGGGAGATCACAGGCCCGAAGTTTTATTGCAAGACAAAGACACAGAAGGGGTAAAAGGATACGCCACTCCCATAGACTTGCATTGAGGGGGCATGGTTGTGACATCACGAGGGGACGTGGCCGACCCCCACAGCGTGAAAAACAGCTTTCGGAACATTTAGTTCCATGCTAGCCAGTGAAGTACCCCTTTAACACAGTTCATAAGGGGCCAGACTCCCTGGATTGCCTCAACACGATGAACCTCAAGGTCCTTGGGGCATGGGGGGAGCTCTGACGTAATCTTCGGGCACTCTGACGTAATCTTCGGTCAGGAGGGCGCTCCGCCCTGCTCATCCATATGCATAACCCCCTCCCTGATCGCGCGGCCGTGCCAGTGAGCGGCACATGCGTTGTACAGTATCACGGCTGCACATGCAGGGAGGGGGTTATGCATATGGATGAGCAGGGCGGAGCACCCGCCCGGCCGAAGATTACGTCAGAGTGCCCGGAGCCCGGGTTCAAGCTCCGCCCATGCCCCAAGGACCTAATTTGCATACCCCGAAAACGAGCAATAATGGAGGAACGGCGTGGCGTTCTGGATGCCGTAAGTATAATTTTGATCAGAATCACCTGCACTATGAGCCTGTATGACAGGTTAGTGTGGGTGATACTGATGACAGATTTCCTTTAAAGGGTACCTTTCATCAAAAAAACTTTTGATATATTATAGATTAATGTATGCAGAATAACTTTCCAATAGCATGTTATTAAAAAATATGCTTCTTTCTATTTAATTTTCCACTTTGAAAAAATGACCACTAGGGATCTCCCTACCAGTCCTCTTTTTATAGATTTCAGACTCATGCAGGAGTCCTAAATCTCAGACTGCAGCCGGGACACAGACAACCACAGCACTGCACCCTGGCAGTGAGCAGTGCTGAGTTTGTCTGTGTTCCGGCTGCAGTTTGAGATTTAGGACTCCAGCATGAGTCTGAAATCTATACAAAAAACACTGGTAGGGAGACCCCTAGTGGTCATTTTTTCAAAGTGGAAAATTAAATAGAACGAAGCATATTTTTTAATAACATGCTATTGGAAAGTTATTCTGCATACATTAATCTATAATATATCAAAAGTTTTTTTTTGATGAAAGGTACCCTTTAATGTTGGGTCACATGCTTCTCCATAGGACCCCATGATTTGGATTGGGGAAACCAAACAGCATACTGGAAACCGAGGGAGCGGAGCTATAGTTCTACAGAGCAGGGACGCAGCCAGGATGAGGTCTATTGGTAAGTGCTCTCCGCTTGCGGCACACAAGTTAAAAAACGCTGATCTAAAAAGGCTGGACATGTGACTTCCATACATATGTTGGTTAATGGATATATACGGATGCAGCCAGTTATCTAGATCCCTGCCGGGTTGAGATATTGTTCAGAACTTGTGAAGTGAAGATACCTTATCTGAACACCTTACGCAAACCTAAGACAATTACTGGCCTTATCTTGATCCCTGGTGCATTAGGATTTCCCAACACAACACATGGCTGTAAGGGTTAACACACAGGATAACCAAGGCTACATCTGTACCTGACGCTAAATAAATGAGCATTTCGCCAATAATTCCCTCTCGGTTTGCATACAACCACTCCCTGGGAGGAGGAGGAGGATGGACGCAGCCCGGTGTGTCCTCCCAGCCTCCAGCACTCGGAGACGATCCTCCCATAGGCTCACACAGTATTACATTACATCTCCTATCTCCTACCTGTATGGACTGGACACTGTAGAACACTTACAGGCAGGACGCACATCCAGGTGAGTGTTCAGGGGGTCACTTACTTTCATGTTTGTATCCGAGATTTTAAATTGTAACAGATCTTTACGCTCTAGTAATCTGGAACAGCCTTAATAATATAAATGCTATGTACCGGAGGAAAAGAGTCGGGAAGAATACACTTTTGTACAGGGATGAGCCCCTCAGGGTGCAAATATTTTGGGCTTTCTGTTTGTTTTTGTTTTTATGATGTTTTTTAATTTTTGTATTGTGGTATAAATGTTAAATACTTACAAGTGCACATGAGTTTTATGTTTTTACTACTCTTGCAAAATAAAAAGTAAACCAAAAAGCTAACTTCTTCTACAATTTATTTAATTATTATTATTATTATTTTTTTCCCCTGATAACAGCCACAAAATATGTCCAAAAAAACTGCCAATAATTGTCACAGTGTTGGGGCTTTTTTCTCTCATTTTAATTTATTTTTATTTTTTATGTTTAAGCGTAAATAGTTATTTTATTTATTTTTTGTTATGTTTTAATGTTTGATAGTTTTGCAGTGCTTTCAGAATGGTGTTTTCACACAGATCAAAGTGATCAGGAGTAGTACAGAAATGCCCCGCCAAACAAAAAAAAAAACAATGTTAAACCCACCTTGTGTTTTTCTCGTGTTTATTTTCTCCCTTTGAGAGAAAAAACACAAAAGATTAAGAGAAAAAAAAATGCTATAGTCTAAGCACGCTGCAATTTTAGAAGACCGCCACTGAGCCAAATAACGCCAATGAAGAGAGAAAAAAACGGCAAAATCAAAAACCCAAATGGGTCTGGAGTTTTATTTTATATATATATATATATATATATATATATATATAGATAGATAGATAGATAGATAGATATATGTGTGTATGCCGTATTTTTCGCCGTATAAGACGCACCTAATTTTAAAGGAGGAAAATCTAGAAAAAAAAGATTCTGAACCAAATACAATGTAAAGTATAGGACAGTGATCTTCAACCTGCGGACCTCCAGTTGTTGCAAAACTACAACTCCCAGCATGCCCGGACAGCCAATGGCTGTCCGGGCATGCTGGGAGTTGTAGTTTTGCAACATCTGGAGGTCCGCAGGTTGAAGACCACTGGTATTGGAGGTTATACTCACGTGTCCCCGCCGCTCCGAACCATCACCGCTCGTCACCGCTGCCCTGGATGTCGCCCTCCATCGCTGTCGCCGCGTCCCTGGTGTGTACCCTGGCTGTCTCTGCTGGCCGGCATCCTTGCTCTCCGTCGCCGCCATCATGTCGCTACGCACGCTGCTCCTATTGGATGACGGGACGGCGTGCGCGACGACGTGATGACGACGAAGGAGAGCGCCGGCCACGCAGGGGATCCCGGCACGGAGAAGTCATTCGCCGTTCGGACACCGAGGAGGCAGGTAAGGTCCCTCCCGGTGTCCTCTAAGCTGTTCGGAATGCCGCAGTTTCACAGCGGCGGTCCCGAACAGCCCGACTGAGCAGCTGGGTTAGTTTCACTTTTGCTCCAGACGCGGCGGTCAGCTTTAATCGCTGCGTCTGAAGGGTTAATACAGGACATCACCGCGATCGGTAATGTCCTGTATTAGCCGCGGGTCCCGGCCGTTGATGGCCGCAGGGATCGCCGCAATAGGACAGGGTTTTAATGTGTATTTGCCGTATAAGACGCACCAACTTTTCCACCCCAGTTTTGGGGGAGAAAAAGTGCGTCTTATACGGCGAAAAATACAGTGTGTATAAATATATATATATATATATATATATATAGATAGATAGATAGATAAGGTATGTATATATATATATATACACACACACACACACACAGGACTCATCACACATATATATATATATATATATATATATATATATATATATATATATATACACACACACACACAGGACTCATCACACATATATGTATATATACACACACACACAGGACTCATCACACATATATGTATATATACACACACAGGACTCATCACACATATATGTATATATACACACACACAGGACTCATCACACATATATGTATATATACACACACAGGACTCATCACACATATATGTATATATACACACACACAGGACTCATCACACATATATGTATATATACACACACAGGACTCATCACACATATATATATATATATATATATATATATATATATATACACACACACACACAGGACTCATCACACATATATGTATATATACACACACACACAGGACTCATCACACATATATGTATATATACACACACAGGACTCATCACACATATATGTATATATACACACACACAGGACTCATCACACATATATGTATATATACACACACAGGACTCATCACACATATATGTATATATACACACACACAGGACTCATCACACATATATGTATATATACACACACACAGGACTCATCACACATATATGTATATATATATATATATATATATATATATATATATATATATATATACACATACATACAGTGGGGGAGATTCATCAAAACCTGTCCAGAGGAAAAACTGTCCAGTTGCCCATAGCAACCAATCAGATGGCTTCTTTCATTTTTAACAAGGCCTCTAGAAAATGAAAGTAGCGATCTGATTGGTTGCTATGGGCAACTCAGCAACTTTTCCTCTGGACAGGTTTTGATAAATCTCCCTCATTATCTCTATATAGATAGATAGACTGGTTAGGAAACACCACTGTAGTTGACCAATTTTTGTCCACCATTATTTTGCGTGGTGCTAATTCATACATGCGCCAAATGTATTAAATGGTTGCAGGAAGATTTTTTATTATTTTTTTATTAATTTTTTTGGTGCACTTTCTGTCTGAATTCTCATTATTTTTTTGCCACAAATAGTGATATCTTATAAAACATGATATACAGAATTATGTGCACAGCTAATTTTTCCACTTTTTAGCAATTCTCGTATGTTTTGCCCTTTCAGGTAGAAAATGTTGCATTTTATAACGCTTCTCATCTGCCTTGCTGGAGGTTTGGATACAGTATTCGGATACCCTAATGGACAGATAAGCGCTTCCTGCGACAGCATGCTTCCGGTTCACGGGAACAATGGTCCCCAGTCATCTGTGTCCCCGTATAACATCACGGTGTCTAATAAAACGTTTTCTCCTGGGGACGTTATTACAGGTAAGAAATAAAGTGTGAAATGCTGTGAGACAAGGTGGAGTCTCATCACTGCACCTAGTGATCTAATCTCTTTAGATAAGATTACATCAGCCTAAACAGCTGAGATTCATAAGTAGGTTGTGGTCAGTTCACATGTAATGCAGTTTTGATGCATTTTCCTAATTAAAGTGCATTTTTTAGAGAAATATCGCCATGAGGCGCAAGTGATTTCACCTATAATCACAACTATGTTTTAGACAGATTTAAAGTCTTCAGGCTATGTTAAAATATTACGGATTTATCACATTATTGTAGCATTTGTTTAATGCATTTTTTTTTTTGTGTGCAATCCCATAAAGAGAGAAGCAGTATACAGATAGAGCTGTAGATGAGGTGTATAACTACTATATATCCTGATCCCATAGAGATGGCAGCAGCAGTATACAGAGAAAGCTGGAGGGAATGTGTATAACTACTTTATATACTGATCCTAGAGAGATGGCAGCAGTATACAGATAGAGCTGTGAGGGAAGGTGTATAACTACTGTTACTAGGAGGGTGTGGTTTATTTGTGCAATTGCACATGCCCGATGCAGTATGTGGGCAAAACCAGACGTGCCTTCAAGAAACGTGTTAGAGAGCATATATGTGATATACAGAACAAAAGGGATACCTCCCTGGCTGAGCATGTCATAGAGAAACATGGGGGTAGGACAGATGAGATCTCTTTTTGTGTTATTGAAGTTGTACATAAATCAGCTAGAAAAGGCAAGTGGGATAAGAGAATCCTACAAAAAGAATCCGAATGGATTCATAGACTCAGAGTGGTGGCCCCCCTGGGCATTAATGAGAGATTAACATTTAGCTGTTTCATTTAGGGATCTCCTTATTGCTTCTCTTTTAGTGTTCGCTCCATCATCTTTGGTTTAACCCCTTAAGGACCAAGGACGTACCGGTACGTCCTTGGTCCTGCTCTTCTGATATAACGCGGGGTTACACAGTAACCCCGCGTCATATCATGGCGGGCCCGGCGTCATAGTGAAGCCGGGACCCGCCTCTAATAGCGCGCAGCGCCGATCGTGGCGCCGCGCGCTATTAACCCTTTAGCCGCGCGCTCAAAGCTGAGCCGCGCGGCTAAAAGTGAAAGTGAAAGTTCCCGGCTAGCTCAGTCGGGCTGTTCGGGATAGCCGCGGCTAATCGCGGCATCCCGAACAGCTGACAGGACAGCGGGAGGGCCCCTACCTGCCTCCTCGCTGTCCGATCGCCGAATGACTGCTCAGTGCCTGAGATCCAGGCATGAGCAGTCATCCGGCAGATTCGTCGATCACTGGTTTCCTATGAGAAACCAGTGATCAATGATGAAGATCAGTGTGTGCAGTGTTATAGGTCCCTATGGGACCTATAACACTGCAAAAAAAAAGTGAAAAAAAAAAGTGAATAAAGATCATTTAACTCCTCCCCTATTAAAAGTTTGAATCACCCCCCTTTTCCAATAATAAAAAAAACACAGTGTAAATAAAAATAAAAATAAACATATGTGGTATCACCGCGTGCGGAAATGTCCGAATTATAAAAATATATCATTAATTAAACCGCTCGGTCAATGGCGTGCGCGCAAAAAAATTCCAAAGTCCAAAATAGTGCATTTTTGGTCACTTTTTATATCATTTAAAAATGAATAAAAAGTGATCAATAAGTCCTATCAATACAAAAATGGTACCGTTAAAAACTTCAGATCACGGCGCAAAAAATGAGCGCTCATACCGCCCCATACACGGAAAAATAAAAAAGTTATAGGGGTCAGAAGATGACAATTTTAAACGTATTAATTTTCCTGCATGTAGTTATGATTTTTTCCAGAAGTCCGACAAAATCAAACCTATATAAGTAGGGTATCATTTTAATCGTATGGACCTACAGAATACATATCAGGTGTCATTTTTACCGAAAAATGTACTACGTAGAAACGGAAGCCCCCAAAAGTTACAAAACAGCGTTTTTTCTTCAATTTTGTCGCACAATGATTTTTTTTCCCGCTTCACCATAGATTTTTGGGCAAAATGACTGACGTCATTACAAAGTAGAATTGGTGGCGCAAAAAATAAGCCATCATATGGATTTTTAGGTGTAAATTTGAAAGAGTTATGATTTTTTAAAGGCCAGGAGCAAAAAACGAAAATGCAAAAACGGAAAAACCTCCGGTCCTTAAGGGGTTAAGGTGTCCATATGAGTATCATTATGTGGAGGGTTGGTGAGTGGACAGGATGGATTGTTGGTCCTGTCCATTCACCTACCATATAGGATATGGGAACCCGGAATATGTGAGTTGTCCTATATATACACTCTAAAGAGTTAAAAGGATTAGGCATTGTTCCAATCGTGGTGTATCCTAAAATCGGACCCACGTATATATTGAATTATGTAATTAGTATTACAGGTTGGATGAAGTATATGAGTATGGGTGGCTAACATGATATATAATATTTTTCTATCTTTTTATGTATAATGGGGGGCCAGTAAATTATGGGGACTATATGGATAATATATATGTTATATGTCTCTTTGATAGTCGTCCTCAAGGTATCATGAGGCCCTGTAATGTGATCAGTTTTTGGGGGGACATACTAATAATCATGGTTATTATATATTTTTTCTTTTCCTCCTTTTTTATTATTATTTTGTGATTATCTATAACTACCTATTGTAGGTAATTCTTAATCTGTTCATTTTTTCATTTTTTGCCCCTAATTAAGTTATTGGCCCGGATATTATGCACCTCCAGAGTTGTATATATGATACTCTCAATTATTCCCTGACTTTGATATACATTCCTTCCCCCTTCTTTGCATCTGGTGCGGTTTTGCTGAGGTGGAACGCATGGACATCGGTGTGGAACGCATTGAGTGGGTGCGGGGACGCACCCACCAATCATGCTACTCCTAGTTTTTTGAGCATCTGCGAGAAAGAGGCTTGGGACGCATCATGTGATGCGTGGTAACCGGAATTAGAGATAGATCAGGGCTTTGCTGACACGCAAGCTCCCGGGTTGCTTAGCTTCCCGGAATATATGGCCGGAAGTGACGCATTTGGCGTCCGACTCGGCAGGTGCCAATCTGCACCTAATGGAGGACACTATTTATATCATGGTTAGCCACCCTACTAGCACCACATCCCTCATCATCAGGAGCGGTGGTCATGTGCATTGGTGGTCGCTAGGACAAGGTGAGCTTTATTGTTTTAGATTGTAATCTATGTGATTTTGTTAGAGGGGAGAAGGGTTTTTTCTTATTTGGTTTTTTGATTTTTCGTTTATGTGATGACCAATAGTGGGACCTGTTGTGGAGGAGAGTGTCCCTAGAGTGCAGCTGGTTGGGACTGTTTGCGGCTATCTGTCTATGCTAAGTAAGTTTCACTATCTGCCTGTATATGACACATTATTTATTGTCCCTTATATCATATATACATATATATTTTCTTGTGTAGAGGATTATCTTTGACTTCTGGATATAAGGCCTAGATGGTGGAACTTTTAACCAAGGAGGAGTGATAGAGTATTTGAATTGTCTTTTGCTTCTCGGGCATTTTTGTACAACTAAGTAAGTGATAATTCATCATAACATTATTTCACTGGCTATTTGGTTGTGGGGTATTATGGGGTATCTTTATCATTACTTTACAGTGATAGTCCTGCTCCCTAGTTTTGGCTCTTAGCTGGATAGCTCTACCCTTATCTATGTATAATCATACTACAACAGCGACATCTCTGGAGAACATATTGTTTTGAGGTATGCTTCTAATTGGAAGGCAACTTCTTATATATATTTGTATATCTATACAATCTGATACAGTGATTTATGATTATTTCATCTATCACTAAGTTCTCTCCCCTTCCTACTTTCTTATGTTGTATAGTTTACCCTCTATATATCTGTGAGGTCGGCTATTTAAAGAGACATACTTGTTCATGAATATTTTGGAACAACAATGAAGGTATCTAGAGTTTGTACATGGGATGTTGTGATTATGGGTTCACATTTTTCATTATCTATTATACACACTGTATTATCTGAATTCTTTGATCTATATTTCCTCTGCCCCTATGCTTTGTATGTTATGTATATTTGCTATGTGTTTTGTATGTAGCTATATTTATGTGCTTTATTTGTTGCTTGCTTTTTGCTGTTTGTTTCTTTGTTTCCTTTTTTAGGTCTGAGAACACATCACGGCAGTTTTCATCGACAATAAGCAGAGCCGAGCTCTCTCTGTGCATTACCATGTATATGTTCTATATGTACTTATTATGTGTATGTGCATTCTTGTCCTAAAGCGACTACTTTAATTGCTTGTATACCCCTGATGAACCGTATGTTCTTTCATTGTATTACGGGGAAATGCGTCGGGTAGGTGAGGCATGTATTACGGGGGATTGTCCCTACTACTATTGCACTTTGTGAAATAATTGATATCTACTGTTTTTTATGGGGATTTTTGTACGTTATTCTGTAATAGGGAATTTTTGTAATAAAAGGTTTAAATTTAGCTATTGTTATTCCTGATTTGGTAGTTTAAAGTTAGCTAAAATTGATCTATATATCAGTGATTGTTGTATAACTACTGTACAGTATATCCTGATCATATAGACATAGCAGCAGTATATGAATAGAGTTGGGAGGGGAGGCGTATAACTACTATATTTCCTAATGCCATAGAGATAGCAGCAGTATATAGATAAAGCTGGGAGGTATAGAACTACTATGCATCCTGGTCCCATAGAGATAGCAGCAGCAGTATACAGATAGAGCTGTGATAAAGGCACATAACTACTTAAAGGGGTTATCAAGGAAAAAACTTTTATATATATATATATCAAACTGGCTCCAGAAAGTTAAATGGATTTGTAAATTACTTCTATTAAAAAATCTTAATCATTTCAGTACTTATGAGCTGCTGAATTTGAGTTATTCTTTTCTGTCTAAGTGCTCTCTGATGACACCTGTCTCAGGAACTGTCCAGAGTAGAAGAAAATCCCCAGAGTAAACCTCTTCTACTCTGTGCAGTTCCCGAGGAAGACAGAGGTGTCAGCAGAGAGCACTGTGGTCAGACAGAAAAGAACAACTCAACTTCATCAGCTGATAAGTACTGGAAGGATTAAGATTTTTTAATATAAGTAATTAAAAAATCTGTTTAACTTTCTGGAGCCAGTTGATATTAAAAAAAAAGTTTTTTCCTGGAATACCCCTTTAATGTTCTGATCCCATACATACCGTTGCCTACAGACAGATATAGACGTCCAGCAGTGAATTGGTTAATTAATTTTCGGTTCCCCTTTACTGCTACTTACCTTATAATCTCTGATAAACTAAACAATTTCTCAGAAGAGATTATAGACCGGAGTCACCTTGTTAGGAGTCAGCTGCTTCAGGTTTACTGGATGCGTTAATGAGACGTTAACCCCGGGGGAGAAATGGAGATTTGTATTCTATATTGGACATTATTAGAGACGTGGGAAGGAATCAAGAGCTCGAAGAGAGGACGGTTTCCAACCAGGGTGCCTCCAGCTGTTGCAAAACTACAACTTCCAGCATGCCCGGGCAGCCAACAGCAACAGAGTCCGTGCAGATCTGTATTAGCATACCCACCAGCCGGGACCCACGACTAATGGCGAACTACTATGCAGCGTTAACCATTTAGACACTGAAATCAAAGTTGATTGGGTGTCTAAGGGGGGAATTTATCGAGACATTTAGAATGCTTTTCGAACTAGTCAGACCACACATAGAATACTGTGTACAGTACTGGTCAGACCACACATAGAATACTGTGTACAGTACTGGTCAGACCACACATAGAACACTGTGTACAGTACTGGTCAGACCACACATAGAATACTGTGTACAGTACTGGTCAGACCACACATAGAATACTGTGTACAGTACTGGTCAGACCACACATAGAATACTGTGTACAGTACTGGTCAGACCACACATAGAATACTGTGTACAGTACTGGTCAGACCACACATAGAATACTGTGTACAGTACTGGTCAGACCACACATAGAATACTGTGTACAGTACTGGTCAGACCACACATAGAATACTGTGTACAGTACTGGTCAGACCACACATAGAATACTGTGTACAGTACTGGTCAGACCACACATGGAATACTGTGTACAGTACTGGTCAGACCACACATGGAATACTGTGTACAGTACTGGTCAGACCACACATAGAATACTGTGTACAGTACTGGTCAGACCTCACATGGAATACTGTGTACAGTACTGATCAGACCACACATGGAATACTGTGTACAGTACTGGTCAGACCACACATAGAATACTGTGTACAGTACTGGTCAGACCACACATAGAATACTGTGTACAGTACTGGTCAGACCACATATAGAATACTGTGTACAGTACTGGTCAGACCACACATAGAATACTGTGTACAGTACTGGTCAGACCACACATAGAATACTGTGTACAGTACTGGTCAGACCACACATAGAATACTGTGTACAGTACTGGTCAGACCACACATGGAATACTGTGTACAGTACTGGTCAGACCACACATGGAATACTGTGTACAGTACTGGTCAGACCACACATAGAATACTGTGTACAGTACTGGTCAGACCACACATAGAATACTGTGTACAGTACTGGTCAGACCTCACATGGAATACTGTGTACAGTACTGATCAGACCACACATGGAATACTGTGTACAGTACTGGTCAGACCACACATAGAATACTGTGTACAGTACTGGTCAGACCACACATAGAATACTGTGTACAGTACTGGTCAGACCACACATAGAATACTGTGTACAGTACTGGTCAGACCACACATAGAATACTGTGTACAGTACTGGTCAGACCACACATAGAATACTGTGTACAGTACTGGTCAGACCACACATAGAATACTGTGTACAGTACTGGTCAGACCACATATGGAATACTGTGTACAGTACTGGTCAGACCACACATAGAATACTGTGTACAGTACTGGTCAGACCACACATAGAATACTGTGTACAGTACTGGTCAGACCACACATAGAATACTGTGTACAGTACTGGTCAGACCACACATAGAATACTGTGTACAGTACTGGTCAGACCACACATAGAATACTGTGTACAGTACTGGTCAGACCACACATAGAATACTGTGTACAGTACTGGTCAGACCACACATAGAATACTGTGTACAGTACTGGTCAGACCACACATAGAATACTGTGTACAGCACTGGTCAGACCACACATAGAATACTGTGTACAGTACTGGTCAGACCACACATAGAATACTGTGTACAGTACTGGTCAGACCACACATAGAATACTGTGTACAGTACTGGTCAGACCACACATAGAATACTGTGTACAGTACTGGTCAGACCACACATAGAATACTGTGTACAGTACTGGTCAGACCACACATAGAATACTGTGTACAGTACTGGTCAGACCACACATAGAATACTGTGTACAGTACTGGTCAGACCACACATAGAATACTGTGTACAGTACTGGTCAGACCACACATAGAATACTGTGTACAGTACTGGTCAGACCACACATAGAATACTGTGTACAGTACTGGTCAGACCACACATAGAATACTGTGTACAGTACTGGTCAGACCACACATAGAATACTGTGTACAGTACTGGTCAGACCACACATAGAATACTGTGTACAGTACTGGTCAGACCACACATGGAATACTGTGTACAGTACTGGTCAGACCACACATGGAATACTGTGTACAGTACTGGTCAGACCACACATAGAATACTGTGTACAGTACTGGGCACCAGTGTACAAGAAAGATATAGTGGAGCTGGAGAGGGTTCAAAGACGGGCAACCAGAGTAATATGGGGAATGGGAGGACTACAGTACCCAGAAAGATTATCAGAATTAGGGTTATATAGTTTAGAAAAAAGAAGGCTTAGGGGTGACCTAATAACTATATATAAATATATCAGGGGACAGTACAAAGATCTCTCCCATGATCTATTTATACCCAGGACTGTATCTATAACAAGGGGGCATCCTCTACGTCTAGAGGAAAGAAGGTTTCTACACCAGCACAGACGGGGGTTCTTTACTGTAAGAGCAGTGAGACTGTGGAATTCTCTCCCGGAGGAGGTGGTCATGGGGAACTCTGTAAAAGAATTTAAAAGGGGTCTGGATGCATTTTTGGAGAGTAATAACATCGCTGGTTATGAATACTAGATTTATAGGGACAGAACGTTGATCCAGGGATTTATTCTGATGCCATATTTGGAGTCGGGAAGGAATTTTTACCTCTAGTATGAGGGTTTTTTGCCTTCCTCTGGATCAACTCAAGTGGGGACTCATTAGGGTTATAGGTTGAACTTGATGGACTCTGGTCTTTTTTCCACCTTATGAACTATATTACTATGTAAATATGTAACTAACTGCTTTTCTTTCTATATGTGTTTCACAAAATGTTGCATGATGGGTCCGTGCGACTTTTTGTGCGACAATTGCTTTAGAAACATTTCAAAAAGTTACCATGATTTTTACCCATTTAGAGCACTTTGTGCAGTGATCACTAATTTACTAAGTGCGACTTTTGGTGAAATGTCTCACGGGCCAGATTAGAAGCTATCATAGGGCAAATCAACCCTGCCCTAAAGTACTGTATGCGACAATTGTATTAAAGGGGTACTCCACTGCACACATCTTATCCCCTAACCAAAGTATAGGGGATAAGATGTTAGATTGCGAGGGTCTTGCCGCTGGAGACCTCTGCAATCTTCGGGCCGGCACCCTTGTCATTCGGGGCACAGAGCAAACTCCGCTCCATGCCCGATGACTGAGAATGCAGGCCACCATGCCGCCTCCATTCACGTCCATGGGAGGAGGCGTGACAGCTCTGTACTAGCCATCACGCCCCTTCCCATAGACATGAATGGAGATGGCGTGGCGTGACATCACAAACGTGGAAGCTGCAAGCTTCCGTGTTCCGGACACGGCAGCTGCGGGCTCAGAGATCATGGTGGTCCCCAGTGATGGGCTCCCCGCGATCTAGCATCTTATCCTCTATCCTTTGGATAGGGGATAAGATGTGAGCAGCAGAGTACCCCTTTAAGGTCCGTGAGACTTTTAATACATTTGACGCATGTCCACGACTTTCCCCGCAACTAATTAACGCGACAATTAAAGGGGTACTCCGCTGCTCAGCGTTTGGAACAAACTGTTCCGAACGCTGAAGCCGGCGCCGGGAGCTCGTGACATCATAGCCCCGCCCCCTCATGGCGTCACACCCCGCCCGCACCCTAAATGCAAGTCTATGGGAGGGGGCGTGACGGCTGTCACGCCCCCTCCCATAGACTTGCATTGAGGGGGCTAGGCGTGACATCATGAGGGGGCGAGGCTATGATGTCACGAGCTCCCTGCGCCGGCTCCAGCGTTCCGAACAGTTTGTTCCAAACGCCGAGCAGCGGAGTACCACTTTAACACCCCCTTAAATGTGGGCTAGTTCAGTGAGCTGAGCTTATATATTATGGCTGTGTGTCTTATCCTACAATTATTGTATTCTTTCCCATTGCAGTGACTATACAGTCCATATCGGGTACAGCCTCATTTAAAGGATTCCTTCTAGAAGCGCGATCAGTGGGGGGGAACTGGATTACTGGAACGTTTACCACCACGGATCCTAACGCTCAGATATTGACATGCAGCACACAAGCAGTAAGTTGCTATAAAACATTCTATTTGTGCTTATTTATTGTGCATTAATAATTGTGGTGCCATGGGGCCCCTCTACAGTCACTTCTAGACAGTGGTCTGCAAACTGTGGCCCTCCAGCAGTTGCAAAACTACAACTCCCAGCATGCCCGGACAGCCAACGGCTGTCTGGGCATGCTGGGAGTTGTAGTTTTGCACTCGATGGAATACTTGGTGTTTTATGAATCCCTGCGACATGAACTACTCCCTCAGGTTTTGGATTAGGCTTCAAGGGGTTATGCAGGAAAAAACTTATATATATATATATATATATATATATATATATATATATATATATATATATATATATCAACTGGCTCCAGAAAGTTAAACAGATTTGTAAATGACTTCTATTCAAAAATCTTAATCCTTTCAGTACTTATGAGCTGCTGAAGTTGAATTGTTCTTTTTTGTCTAAGTGCTCTCTGATGACACGTGTCTCGGGAACCGCCCAGTTTAGAAGCAAGTCCCCATAGCAAACCTCTTCTACTCTGCGCAGTTCCCGAGACAGGCAGAGATGTCAGCAGAGAGCACTGTTGCCAGACAGAAAACAAAAAACAACAACTCAACTTCAGCAGCTGATAATTATTGAAAGGATTAAGATTTTTTAATAGAAGTCATTTACAAATCTGTTTAACTTTCTGGAGCCAGTTGATATATATATATATATATATATATATATATATATATATATATATATAGTTTTTCCTGGATAACCCCTTTAAAGGGGTTATTCAACATACTTCAGTAATTAGGTGACATACAGTAATGGACATGCTTACCAAGGATCTGTGCTTGTGTTGGTGGTAAATGGTCGTGTCCTGTGTGCCCCATCACACTGTTGGCTTATTTTTGGGAAATGGCTACTTTCTGTTTCTGTGGCCTCCCTCAGATTACAATCCCAGGATCCTTAATTTTATCCCCTTAAGGACTCAGCATTTTTAAATTTTTGCACTTTCGTTTTTTCCTCCTTCCTTTTAAAAAATCATAACCCTTTCAATTTTGCACCTAAAAATCCATATGATGGCTTATTTTATGCGCCACCAATTCTACTTTGCAGGGACATTAGTCATTTCACCCAAAAATCTATGGTGAAACAAATAAAAATAAAAAATCATTGTGCGACAAATTTGAAGAAAAAATACAATTTTGTAAATTTTGGGGGCTTCCGTTTCTACGCAGTGCATTTTTCGGTAAAATTGACACCTTTTCTTTATTCTGTAGGTCCATACGATTAAAATAATACCCTACTTATATGGGTTTGATTTTGTCGTACTTCTGGAAATAATCCAAACCAAATGCATGAAAATTCATATTTTTAAAATTGTAATTTTCTGACCCCTATACATTTTTTTATTTTTCTGTATACGGGGCGGTATCAGGGCTCATTTTTTGCACCGTGATCTGAAGTTTTTATAGGTACCATTTTTGTTTTTATGGGACTTTTTGATCATTTTTTTAGGGTATACAAAGTGACCAAAAATACGCAATTTTGGACTTTGGAATTTTTATACGTGTACGCCATTGACCGTATGGTTTAATTAACATGAAACGGTACCACATATGTTTGTTTATTTTTGTTTACATATATTTTTTTTTTTATTGGAAAAGGGGGGGTGATTGAAATTTTTTTTACCCTTTTTGGTACCAACCCTTTTTGGTTTTTAATCACTTTTTATTCATTTTTTTTATGATATAAAAAGTGGCCAAAAATACGCAATTTTGGACTTTGGAATTTTTTTTACGTGTACGCCATTGACCGTGTGGTTTAATTAACATGCAATGGTACCACATATGTTTATGTTTATTTTTGTTTACATTTTATTTATTTTTTTTATTGGAAAAGGGGGGTGATTCAATCTTTTTTTATTGGTACCATTTTTGTTTTGATGGGCTTTTTGATCACTTTTTTAATTAATTTTTTTATGATATAAAAAGTAAACAAAAATACGCAATTTTGGACTTTGGAATTTTTTTTTACGCGTACTTACGCGTACGCCATTGACCGTGCGGTTTAATTAACAATATATTTTCACAGTTCGGACATTTACGCTCGCAGCGATACCACATGTTTATTTTTATTTGCACAGTTTTTTTTTTTTTTTTTTAAATGGGGTGATTCAAAGTTTTATTAGGGAAGGGATTAATCATCTGTAATAAGTTTTTTATTTATTTATTTTTTTCCACTTTTTTTTCTCAATGTTATGGCCCCTATAGGGGACTATAACATGCAATACACTGATCTCTTACACTGATCAACACTATGCCATAGCATAGCATTGATCAGTGTTATCACTGCTTGACTGCTCCTGACTAGATCTCAGGCACGGAGCAATAAGACGCCGATGAGGCAAGTAAGGGACCCTCCTCATGCGTCCTAGCTGATCCGGACACCGCGGTTTCATCGTGATGGTCCCGATCAGCGCGACTGAGCTGCCGGGATGTCTTTTTTTTTTTTTTTGTTGCTTTAGATGCGGAGATCTAAAAGGTTAAAGGGGTACTCTGGTGAAAACCTTTTTTCTTTTAAATCAACTGGTGGCAAAAAGTTAAACATATTTGTAAATTACTTCTATTAAAAAATCTTAATCCTTCCAGTACTTATTAGCTGCTGAATGGTACACAGGAAATTCCTTTCTTTTTGGAACACTGATGACATCATGAGCACAGAGCTCTCTGCTGACATCTCTGTCCATTTTAGCAACCATGCATAGGAGATGTATGCTAAGGGCAGCATGGTGGCTCACTGGTTAGCACTGCTGCCTTGCAATGCGGGGACTTGGGTTCAAATCTCACAAAGGACAACAATAAATAAAGCGTTATTATTATTATAATAATGTCAGCAGAGAAAACTGTGCTCGTGATGTCATCAGAGAGCATTCCAAAAAGAAAAGAATTTCCTCTGTAGTATTCAGGAGCTAATAAGTACAGGAAGGATTAAGGATTTTTAATAGAAGTCATTTACAAATCTGTTTAACTTTCTGCCACCAGTTGATTTAAAAGAAAAAAGGTTTTCACCGGAGTACCCCTTTAATGGCGTGTGTCAACGCGAACCTAGAAGAGTTGATGTTGTTTTGAAAGTAAAGGGCGATCACACCAAATATTGATTAGAAATTTTTTTTTATTATCTTTCCGGAATATTTTAGCATCCAAATTACAGTTGTAAGAACATCACTTTTGGAAGTTCTATTAAACTGAACTCATTTCCTTATAGAACCCTATAGAAAATCAAAGCTGAACTTCAGCATGCCTTACTTTTATGGCCATAATGCAAACCCCATAAAAAGCCTAAATTACAGACATTCAACAGCAGCTTATGACCCTGTTCACATTTGAGCCTTAATTTCCATTGCCCTAGTGAGGAACAAAAATTAAAGGGGTATTCCAGGCAAAACCTTTTTATATATATATCAACTGGCTCCGGAAAGTTAAACAGATTTGTAAATTACTTCTATTAAAAAATCTTAATCCTTCTAATAGTTTTTAGCTTCTGAAGTTTTCTGTCTAACTGCTCAATGATGAGGTCACGTCCCGGGAGCTGTGCATGATGAGAGAACATCTCCATAGGAAATGCACAGCTCCCGGGATGTGAGTCATCAGAGAGCAGTTAGACAGAAAACAACAACTCAACTTCAGAAGCTAATAACTATTGGAAGGATTAAGATTTTTTAATAGAAGTAATTTACAAATCTGGAGCCAGTTGATATATAAAAAAAAAAAAGTTTTGGCCTGGAATACCCCTTTAATGGCGATGCTGAATCCGTTACTTGCTGGAGACCAATGGCGCACAGCCAACCCTTTAATGGATTCTGCCAGGCGTCTTCCATGGTGGGAGTCATTTTACAAGATAAAATAGTGCAGAATGAAGCTCTTTTTGTCCAGCATTTTGAAAATATCTGCGATTTCTCAAGATAAGATCTTGAGACTTCTACGGAAACTCCAAATCAATGGGAAAGGAAGAAACAGTGCTCCATTTCCTTAAAGGGGTACTCCGGTGAAATTTTTTTAATTTAATTTAATTTTTTTTAAATCAACTGGTGCCAGAAAGTTAAACAGATTTGTAAATTTCTACTATTAAAAATGTTTAATCCTTCCAGTACTTATTAGCTGCTGACTACTACAGAGGAAATTCTTTTTTTTTTTTGGAACACAGTGCTCTCTGCTGACATCACGAGCACAGTGCTCTCTGCTGACATCTCTGTCTATTTTAGGAACTGTCCAGAGCTGCATCTATGTTTGCTACTGGGATCTTCTCCTACTCTGGACAGTTCTTAAAAAGGACAGAGATGTCAGCAGAGAGCACTGTGCTCGTGATGTCAGCAGAGAGCTATGTGTTCCAAAAAGAAAAGAAGTAGTCAGCAGCTAATAAGTACTGGAAGGATTAAGATTTTTTTTTAAATAGAAGTCATTTAGAAATCTGTTTAACTTTCTGGCACCTGTTGATTTAAAAAAGAAAAAAAAAAAAAGTTTTCCACCGGAGTACCCCTTTAATGTGGATGTACATATATTGAGCAGAAATGACATTCTTTATATAACATACACTGTCTTTCATTTATTTAGAATTCTGCCGTCAGTCATACGAATAATAACCTGAAAACCACGATCTCCGCTTCCTGGACAGCTCCACAAGGAGCGGGACCTGTGCAGTTCAGGTATGTACTGGGGATGTAGCACAGAGCCAGGATTACGAGACATTTACTTTTGTTATTCTTATAAATCAGTGGTCTCAAACTGTGTCCCTCCAGATGTTGCAAAACTTCAACTCCCAGCATGACCGGACAGCCAACGGCTGTCCGGGCATGCTGGGAGTTGAAGTTTTGAAACATCTGGAGGGCCACAGTTTGAGACCACTGTTCTAAATCAAACAAAACCACAAGCGTTCTCTGTTAGGCCGCGTTCACACAACGGAATTCCGCCTAAATTTATTGCCCATTAACTAGGGTTATCCAGGAAAAACCTTTTTTTATATATATATATATATATATATATATATATCAACTGGCTCCAGAAAGTTAAACAGATTTGTAAATGACTTCTATTAAAAAATCTTAATCCTTTCATTACTTATGAGCTGCTGAAGTTTAGTTGTTCTTTTCTGTCTAAGTGCTCTCTGATGACACCTGTCTCGGGAGCTGTCCAGAGTAGAAGCAAATCCCCATAGCAAACCTCTTCTACTCTGTGCAGTTCCCGAGACAAGCAGAGATGTCAGCAGAGAGCACTGTTGCCAGACAGAAAACAAAAAACAACAACTCAACTTCAGCAGCTGATAATTATTGAAAGGATTAAGATTTTTTAATAGAAGTAATTTACAAATCTGTTTAACTTTCTGGAGCCAGTTGATCTAAAAAAAAAAATAATAGTTTTTTTCCTGGAATACCCCTTTAATGGGATTCCTTAGTGTCATTCACACAGCAGAATTTCCGCATTCTGGTCTTATATATTTTTTGACTTTGGTTGAAGTCAATGGGGCTGACTAAATTTGCCAAATTTGTGCGGAATTCGCGGGGAATGCATGCAGATTTCACGCGGAATCCGCACAAACTATCACTGTTGAATTAAATAAAATCTATCTTTTTACTGAGATGCGGAATCATGTGGAATCCGCGCGCGGAAATTTCTGCATGAATTCCACACCGATTCTGCACGTGTTTCAAATCTGCAGAATTCTGCACCGAATCAATGCAGAATTTCCGTCCTAAGCTGTATATCATTCCTTGACTTAACTTTTAAAGGGGTACTCCAGTGGAAAACCTTTTTTTTTTAAATCAAGTGCCAGAAAGTTAAACAGATTTGCAAATTACTTCTATTAAGAAATCATGATACTTCCAGTACTTAATAGCTGCTGAATACTACAGAGGACATTCTTTTCTTTTTGGAACACAGAGCTCTCTGCTGACGTCATTAGCACAGTGCTCTCTGCTGACCTCTCTGTCCATTTTAGGAACTGTCCGGAGCAGCATATGTTTGCTACGGGGATTTTCTCCTACTCTGGACAGTTCTCAAAATGGACAGAGATGTCAGCAGAGAGCACTGTGGTCATGATGTCAGCAGAGAGCTCTGTGTTCCAAAAAGAAAACCATTTCCTCAGTTTTCAGCAGCTAAAATGTACTGGAAGGATTAAGATTTTTATTTTATTTAATTTTTTTTAAGTTTTCCACCGGAGTACCCCTTTAAGCATATAAAAGCTTTGTTTTGTTAATTGCGTTGAATCTTTTTTTTTTGTAAAGTAGGGTGTTTTATCATTTCTGCACTGACGAAATGGAAATAAAAAGAAGCGTCATTGAATACATTGCAGAACTACCCTGTATATAAGTAGACGGAGAACAAAGTCTGTTTAGCTTAGGTTATAGAACTCTCCGGAAGCTGCAAATATTTCTTTTGTGATAACCTTATGGCCTCCCATTACTTATGTCAAGACCAAAACAAAGTAATCACCAGACTGGGAGCGGCACAAATATTCCTTAATAGTCTTCTAATGGGGGGTCACTTTTTCTAAGTGACCTCTGTGACGATTTTAACCCCTTAAGGACCACAGGTTTTTTTCATTTTTGCACTTTCGTATTTTCCCCCTCACCTTCTAAAAATCAGTACGCTTTCAATTTTGCACCTACAGACCCATATGAGGGCTTGTTTTTTTTTTTTGCACCACCAATTGTACTTTGTATTGGCATGTACTTTGTATTTCACCACAAAATCTACGGAGAAACCAGAAAAAAATATATTTGTGGGGCATAACTGGAAAAAAAACAAACACCATTTTGTAACTTTTGGGGGCTTCCGATTCTACGCAAGCGCACTTTTCGGTAAAAATGACACAATATCTTTATTATATAGGTTTCTACAGTAACAAGGATATCTAATTAATTTCGTTTTTTTAATTTAATTTTACTACTTAAAAAAATAACTTCATGCACCAAAATGTGTATGTTTAAAATTGTCATCTTCTGACCCCTATAACTTTTTTATTTTTCCGCATACTGGGTGGTATGAGGGCTAATTTTTTTTGCGCCGTGATCTGAAATTTTTATCGGTACCATGATTTGATGGTACTTTTTGATCGCTTTTTCGAAAAATTTTTAGGGTATAGAAAGTGACCAAAAATACGCAATTTTGGACTTTGGAATTTTTTTATGTGTACGCTATTGAACATCCGGTTAAATTAACATGCAATGGTACCACATATGTTTATGTTTATTTTTGTTTACATTTTTTTTTTTCATTGGAAAAGAGGGGTGATTCAAACTTTTATTAGGGAAGGGGTTAAATCACTTTTATTAACTTTATTTTTCATTTTTAACTTTTTTTTACACTTTGTTTTAATCCCCATAGGGGACTATTACATGGAATCCTTAGATTGTATACACTGAACAATGCTATGCCATAGCATAGCATAGATCAGTGTTATCTGTGCTCGATTGCTCCAGCCGGCAGAGCCTGGCTGGATCATCAAGGCACAGATCGGACGGCGAGGAGGCAGATAAGGGCCCTCCCGTCGTCCTCTCAGCTGTTCAGGATGCCGCAGTTTCACCACGGCAGTCCCAAACTGCCCACTGAGCTAACCGGCATGTGTCTTCTCCCAGGGTTAATACTGGATATAAGCCCAATCGGCAATGTCCGGTATTAGCCGCAGGTCCTGGTTGCTGATAGCAACCGGAACCAACCGGGTATGAAGCACGCTCAGCTCCTGAGTGCGCTTCACATAACGGTAGATGGCAATGGACGTGAATATACATCCATTGTCGTTAAGGGGTAATAAAATGTCAGATAAGAGTACAATTTCTGTTTTGCATTAACCTATGCCTCAGTATGAAATCTGAAGCTTATAGTCGTAGAAGGAGAACCCACAGACTGGGTGCCATATAACGGCTTCATACAGCTTGAAAAAAGGTTGTGTGCATGAGGCCTCTTGGAGAAAAGAGGTTACGGCTTGGCTGCTTATTCTAATTAATGTTTCAAGGTTTGAGCATTGACTTGCAGGGTGGCTTTGTCCAACAGGTGGCAAAAAAATCAAGCCCACTTTCCTCTGAAGAAGAGCTACTTATTTATTTTTCCCAGTGGATTATTGCATGCCAGGTTGGTGTTCTGCTCAAAGAGAAACATCACTAGTATGTAAAGGACTTGCCTGATGATCAGTCCTGCTCAGCACAGATCCAGATCCTTTGTCTGTACCCTGACTACTCTTGTGCCAACTGATTTTGTACCGCATTGATTCTGATTTGGTTCCTGTAATGTATAAGAGTTACTGACCTGGCCTGTCTGACTCTCATTTACACCCTGTACATGGCGAGTCTAGGGACCGTTGCCCGGTTGGTAGCTGCCATTTAGGGTTCATCGTAAAAGTCAGAAGGGACAGTAATTGGGGCAAGTAAGGTCTGCACTTCTCCCTACTTGTCATAATTGTCAGATACAATATGGTAGACCTGGAATCTAGTCGGCAGAGATTTTGACATCTCTTTAGGCTAATCTATATGTTACTATACAATCAGAAAAAATACTGCATGTGTATACATTTATATATAGAAACTTAATTAGGAGCTGTAAGCCTCTTTTCTCAGCGAGGCATCAATTGAAATAGATAGGACTACTGGGAACGAATATGAACATTTGGTTGTATCTTATAGTCTAGTATTTGAAGTGTGACTGCACGTCAAAACTCTCTACCTGGGAACTGGGATGTGGACCACTTCATTCTCAATTATGGTGTATGTCCCAGAGGTCGGACGTCACATATTATACTTTTAATAATACAGTGATCCCTCAACTTACAATGGCTTCAACATACAATAGTTTCAACATACAATTGTCTTTTCTGGACCATTGTAACTTGAAACCAGACTCAACATACAGTGTACAGACAGTCCAGATCTGCGAAACATGTCAATGGCTGGAAGAACTGACCAATTAGATTGGGCATTTTACTGGTAAAACACCTGTATTACTGAAGAGTATGCACTGACTGGTGTCTGGTAGCACTCCCTACAGTACAGGGAGGTATTACATGTTCTATACTACTCTTTACCTGTATTACTGAAGTGTATGCACTGACTGCTGTATGGTAGCGCCCCCTACAGTACAGGGAGGTATTACATGTTCTGTACTACTCTTTACCTGTATTACTGAAGTGTATGCACTGACTGGTGTCTGGTAGCGCCCTCTACAGTACAGGGAGGTATTACATGTTCTGTACTCTTTACCTGTATTACTGAAGTGCATGCACTGACTGGTGTCTGGTAGCGCCCTCTACAGTACAGGGAGGTATTACATGTTCTGTACTCTTTACCTGTACCAGGGTTAGCTGCTCCTTTGGACACCAGGTGAGTGCGGCTCCATGTTACTTTTTTAGGACACTGTGTACTGTACAGGACCCTGAAGAAGCTCCTGTCCTCTACATAGACAGTGATTACAGCTCCCAGCAGATCTTCATTACTTTTATATATAAGGATTTGCTTTATCTATATTAGTTATCTACTTATTCTTCTTTAATCTTCACTTTTTCCTATTTTTGGATGACATTTTGGGGCTTCAGAACCAATTACCAGGTTTCCATAGAGTTATTGTTACGCCGAGCGCTCCGGGTTCCCGCTCCTCCCCGGAGCGCTCGCTTCACCTCCTCCGCTGCAGCGCCCCGGTCACGTCCTCTGACCCGGGGCGCTGCGATCCTGCTGCTAGCCGGGATGCGATTCGCGATGCGGGTAGCGCCCGCTCGCGATGCGCACCCCGGCTCTCCTACCTGACTCGCTCCCCGTCTGTTCTGTCCCGGCGCGCGCGGCCCCGCTCCCTAGGGCGCGCGCGCGCCGGGTCTCTGCGATTTAAAGGGCCACTGCGCCGCTGATTGGCGCAGTGGTTCCAATTAGAGTTATCACCTGTGCACTCCCTATATTACCTCACTTCCCTTGCACTCCCTTGCCGGATCTTGTTGCCTTAGTGCCAGTGAAAGCGTTCCTTGTGTGTCCCTTGCCAGTGTTTCCAGACCTTCTGCCGTTGCCCCTGACTACGATCCTTGCTGCCTGCCCCGACCTTCTGCTACGTCCGACCTTGCTTCTGCCTACTCCCTTGTACCGCGCCTATCTTCAGCAGCCAGAGAGGTGAGCCGTTGCTAGTGGATACGACCTGGTCACTACCGCCGCAGCAAGACCATCCCGCTTTGCGGCGGGCTCTGGTGAAAACCAGTAGTGGCTTAGAACCGGTCCACTAGCACGGTCCACGCCAATCCCTCTCTGGCACAGAGGGTCCACTACCTGCCAGCCGGCATCGTGACAGTAGATCCGGCCATGGATCCCGCTGAAGTTCCTCTGCCAGTTGTCGCTGACCTCACCACGGTGGTCGCCCAGCAGTCACAACAGATTGCGCAACAAGGCCAACAGCTGTCTCAACTGACCGTTATGCTACAACAGTTGCTACCACAGCTTCAGCAGTCATCTCCTCCGCCAGCTCCTGCACCTCCTCCGCAGCGAGTGGCCGCTCCTGGGATACGCTTATCCTTGCCGGATAAGTTTGATGGGGACTCTAAGTTTTGCCGTGGCTTCCTTTCCCAATGTTCCCTGCATCTGGAGATGATGTCGGACCTGTTTCCCACTGAAAGGTCTAAGGTGGCTTTCGTAGTCAGTCTTCTGTCCGGAAAAGCCCTGTCATGGGCCACACCGCTCTGGGACCGCAATGACCCCGTCACTGCCTCTGTACACTCCTTCTTCTCGGAAATCCGAAGTGTCTTTGAGGAACCTGCCCGAGCCTCTTCTGCTGAGACTGCCCTGTTGAACCTGGTCCAGGGTAATTCTTCCGTTGGCGAGTATGCCGTACAATTCCGTACACTTGCTTCAGAATTGTCCTGGAATAATGAGGCCCTCTGCGCGACCTTCAAAAAAGGCCTATCCAGCAACATTAAAGATGTTCTGGCCGCACGAGAAATTCCTGCTAATCTACATGAACTTATTCACCTAGCCACTCGCATTGACATGCGTTTTTCTGAAAGGCGTCAGGAACTCCGCCAAGATATGGACTCTGTTCGCACGAGGCGTTTCGTCTCCTCGGCTCCTCTCTCCTCTGGTCCCCTGCAATCTGTTCCTGTGCCTCCCGCCGTGGAGGCTATGCAGGTCGACCGGTCTCGCCTGACACCTCAAGAGAGGACACGACGCCGTATGGAGAACCTCTGCCTGTACTGTGCTAGTACCGAACACTTCCTGAGGGATTGTCCTATCCGTCCTCCCCGCCTGGAAAGACGTACGCTGACTCCGCACAAAGGTGAGACAGTCCTTGATGTCTACTCTGCTTCTCCACGTCTTACTGTGCCTGTGCGGATGTCTGCTTCTGCCTTCTCCTTCTCTACAGTGGCCTTCTTGGACTCTGGTTCTGCAGGAAATTTTATTTTGGCCTCTCTCGTCAACAGGTTCAACATCCCAGTGACCAGTCTCGCCAGACCCCTCTACATCAATTGTGTAAATAATGAAAGATTGGACTGTACCATACGTTTCCGCACGGAGCCCCTTCTTATGAGCATCGGATCTCATCATGAGAGGATTGAACTTTTGGTCCTCCCCAATTGCACCTCGGAGATTCTCCTTGGACTTCCCTGGCTTCAACTTCATTCCCCAACCCTGGATTGGTCCACTGGGGAGATCAAGAGTTGGGGGTCCTCTTGTTCCAAGAACTGTCTAAAACCGGTTCCCAGTAACCCTTGCCGTAACTCTGTGGTTCCTCCAGTAACCGGTCTCCCTAAGGCCTATATGGACTTCGCGGATGTTTTCTGCAAAAAACAAGCTGAGACTCTACCTCCTCACAGGCCTTATGATTGCCCTATCGACCTCCTCCCGGGTACTACTCCACCCCGGGGCAGAATTTATCCTCTCTCTGCCCCAGAGACTCTTGCCATGTCCGAATACGTCCAGGAGAATCTAAAAAGGGGCTTTATCCGTAAATCCTCCTCTCCTGCCGGAGCCGGATTTTTCTTTGTCTCCAAAAAAGATGGCTCCCTACGTCCTTGCATTGACTACCGCGGTCTTAATAAAATCACGCTTAAGAACCGCTACCCCTTACCCCTCATCTCTGAACTCTTTGATCGCCTCCAAGGTGCCCACATCTTCACTAAATTGGACTTAAGAGGCGCCTATAACCTCATCCGCATCAGAGAGGGGGACGAGTGGAAAACGGCATTTAACACCAGAGATGGACACTTTGAGTATCTGGTCATGCCCTTTGGACTGTGCAATGCCCCTGCCGTCTTCCAAGACTTTGTCAATGAAATTTTTCGTGATCTATTATACTCCTGTGTTGTGGTATATCTGGACGATATCCTAATTTTTTCTGCCAATCTAGAGGAACACCGCCGGCATGTCCGTATGGTTCTTCAGAGACTTCGTGACAACCAACTCTATGCCAAAATTGAGAAATGTCTGTTTGAATGCCAATCTCTTCCTTTTCTAGGATATTTGGTCTCTGGCCAGGGACTACAGATGGATCCAGACAAACTCTCTGCCGTCTTAAATTGGCCACGCCCCTCCGGACTCCGTGCTATCCAACGCTTTTTGGGGTTCGCCAATTATTACAGGCAATTTATTCCACATTTTTCTACCATTGTGGCTCCTATCGTGGCTTTAACCAAGAAAAATGCTGATCCCAAGTCCTGGCCTCCTCAAGCAGAGGACTCCTTTAAACAACTCAAGTCTGCCTTTTCTTCGGCTCCCGTGCTCTCCAGACCTGACCCTTCCAAACCCTTCCTATTGGAGGTTGATGCCTCCTCAGTAGGAGCTGGAGCTGTTCTTCTACAAAAAAATCCTTCCGGGCATGCTGTCACTTGTGGTTTTTTCTCTAAGACCTTCTCTCCAGCGGAGAGGAACTACTCCATCGGGGATCGAGAGCTTCTAGCCATTAAATTAGCACTTGAGGAATGGAGGCATCTGCTGGAGGGATCAAGATTTCCTGTTATTATCTACACCGACCACAAGAACCTCTCCTACCTCCAGTCGGCCCAACGGCTGAATCCTCGCCAGGCCCGGTGGTCTCTGTTCTTTGCCCGATTTAATTTTGAGATTCACTTTCGTCCTGCCGATAAGAACATTAGAGCCGATGCTCTCTCTCGTTCCTCGGATGCCTCAGAAGTTGATCTCCCTCCGCAACACATCATTCCACCTGACTGCCTGATCTCCACTTCTCCTGCCTCCATCAGACAGACTCCTCCAGGAAAGACCTTTGTTTCTCCACGCCAACGCCTCGGAATCCTCAAATGGGGTCACTCCTCCCATCTCGCAGGTCATGCGGGCATCAAGAAATCTGTGCAACTCATCTCCCGCTTCTATTGGTGGCCGACTCTGGAGACGGATGTTGGGGACTTTGTGCGAGCCTGCACTATCTGTGCCCGGGATAAGACTCCTCGCCAGAAGCCCGCTGGTTTTCTTCATCCTCTGCCTGTCCCCGAACAGCCTTGGTCTCTGATTGGTATGGATTTTATTACTGATTTACCCCCTTCCCGTGGCAACACCGTTATTTGGGTGGTCGTTGATCGATTCTCCAAAATGGCACATTTCATTCCTCTTCCTGGTCTTCCTTCTGCGCCTCAGTTGGCTAAACAATTTTTTGTACACATTTTTCGCCTTCACGGGTTGCCTACGCAGATTGTCTCGGATAGAGGGGTCCAATTCGTGTCTAAATTCTGGAGAGCTCTCTGTAAACAACTCAAGATTAAATTAAATTTTTCCTCTGCATATCATCCCCAGTCCAATGGACAAGTAGAAAGAATTAACCAGATCCTGGGTGATTATTTGCGACATTTTGTTTCCTCCCGCCAGGATGACTGGGCAGATCTCCTTCCATGGGCCGAATTCTCGTATAACTTCAGGGTCTCTGAATCTTCCTCCAAATCCCCATTTTTCGTGGTGTACGGCCGTCACCCTCTTCCCCCCCTCCCTACCCCCTTGCCCTCTGGTCTGCCCGCTGTGGATGAAATTTCTCGTGACCTTTCCATTATATGGAGAGAGACCCAGGATTCTCTCTTACAGGCTTCTTCACGCATGAAGGGGTTCGCGGATAAGAAAAGAAGAGCTCCCCCCGTTTTTTCCCCTGGAGACAAGGTATGGCTCTCCGCTAAATATGTCCGCTTCCGTGTCCCTAGCTACAAGTTGGGACCACGCTATCTTGGTCCTTTCAAAATTCTGTGTCAAATTAATCCTGTCTCTTATAAACTTCTTCTTCCTCCTTCTCTTCGTATCCCTAATGCCTTTCACGTCTCTCTTCTCAAACCACTCATCCTCAACCGTTTTTCTCCCAAATCTGTTCCTCCCACTCCTGTTTCCGGCTCCTCGGACGTCTTCTCGGTCAAGGAGATTTTGGCTGCCAAAAAGGTCAGAGGAAAAAATTTTTTTTTAGTAGACTGGGAGGGTTGTGGTCCTGAAGAGAGATCCTGGGAACCTGAGGACAACATCCTTGACAAAAGTCTGCTCCTCAGGTTCTCAGGCTCCAAGAAGAGGGGGAGACCCAAGGGGGGGGGGTACTGTTACGCCGAGCGCTCCGGGTTCCCGCTCCTCCCCGGAGCGCTCGCTTCACCTCCTCCGCTGCAGCGCCCCGGTCACGTCCTCTGACCCGGGGCGCTGCGATCCTGCTGCTAGCCGGGATGCGATTCGCGATGCGGGTAGCGCCCGCTCGCGATGCGCACCCCGGCTCTCCTACCTGACTCGCTCCCCGTCTGTTCTGTCCCGGCGCGCGCGGCCCCGCTCCCTAGGGCGCGCGCGCGCCGGGTCTCTGCGATTTAAAGGGCCACTGCGCCGCTGATTGGCGCAGTGGTTCCAATTAGAGTTATCACCTGTGCACTCCCTATATTACCTCACTTCCCTTGCACTCCCTTGCCGGATCTTGTTGCCTTAGTGCCAGTGAAAGCGTTCCTTGTGTGTCCCTTGCCAGTGTTTCCAGACCTTCTGCCGTTGCCCCTGACTACGATCCTTGCTGCCTGCCCCGACCTTCTGCTACGTCCGACCTTGCTTCTGCCTACTCCCTTGTACCGCGCCTATCTTCAGCAGCCAGAGAGGTGAGCCGTTGCTAGTGGATACGACCTGGTCACTACCGCCGCAGCAAGACCATCCCGCTTTGCGGCGGGCTCTGGTGAAAACCAGTAGTGGCTTAGAACCGGTCCACTAGCACGGTCCACGCCAATCCCTCTCTGGCACAGAGGGTCCACTACCTGCCAGCCGGCATCGTGACAGTTATGGTCCCAACATACAATGGTTTCACCATACAATGGTCGTCCTGGAACCAATTATTATTGTAACTTAAGGGACCACTGTACTTTAGTTATTATTATACTTGTTTATTGTTCTTGTGGAGCTGTAATTGTACTATTCCCTTGATTTTCAGAGCCACAGTGTTGAACAATTATAGCACCTTCTGGACTGGAGTGCTGAGCGAGATCATAGAAGCAGTAAGTCTAAAAATGGTGACCAAAACTATGAGCATATGGTTTTTATTAGGGTGTGAGAAAGAGTTTCACTTCACTACATAGCTAAGTCCACTGCTCAACAATGTTCAGAAAGTCACAAAGAGACTGAATAGAACTATTGGGGAACTATTGATATTGCCATTCTACATAACCATTAAACGGGTACTCCGCTGCTCAGGGTTTGAAACAAACTGTTCCCGTCCGCACATCAAGCCCCACCCCCTCAATACAAGTCTATGGGAGGGGGCGAGAACCATGTCATGTGGGGGCGGGGCTATGATGTCTCGAGCTCTCGGTGCTGCCTCCAGCGTTCGGAATCGTTTTTTCCAAACCCTGAGCAGCGGAGTACCCCTTTAACATTATTTTATTCAAAGATTGCGTCTAATACTTTTTTGAAGCTCTCCTCTCCTGAGGTGTCTATTCCACAGATATTCAGTTCTTATGGCTTGTCGCTTCGTGAAACTAACCTTTTTCCTCCAGGTGGAGGAAGCCCTCTTTTTTACTTTAAAGGGGTACTACTGTGCTGACAACTTATCCCCTATCTAAAGGATAGGGGATAAGTTGCCTGATCGCGCAGGGTCCCGCCGCTGGGGACCCCCGCGATCTCACAAGAAGCCCCCCACTCTCATCAGGCCCCGGAGCGAACATCCGCTCCGGGTCTGATGAAGGGGCCAATGGTCGTGACGTCACAGCTCCGCCCCCGTGTGACGTCACGCTCCACCCCTCAATGCAAGTCTATGGCAGGGGGCGGACAGCTGTCTCGCCCCCTGCCATAGACTTACATTGAGGGGGCGGAGCATGACGTCACATGGGGGCGGAGCATTGGCGTCACGATACTCCAGCCCCGTGATCGGCAGTCATCAGACCCGGAGTGGATGTTCGCTCCGGGGCCTGATGAGAGCAGGGTGCTGCGTGTGAGTTCCCAGGGTTCACCAGCGGCGGGACCACGCGCGATCAGGCAACTTATCCCCTATCCTTTAGATAGGGGATAAGTTGTCAGCACGGTAGTACCCCTTTAAGTGGGGTTTACATGAAAAAGCAGAGATGTTGATCATGTCTCTTCTTAAAAGTCTATTTTCATAACTAAAAAAAATCTTCTAATCTATCATAATGCCCCTTATTGGTTTAGTTGTGTTTGTTTGTACTTTTTCCAACTCCATAGTATACTTTCTATGAACCGGTGCCCAGAACTAACAGACTGTTCAGCCCCCCCCCATAAAGACTGTGTGCGCCCTGTCACACAGACCCCTCCTTATTACTTAGGCTGCGTTCTTATGGCCGTCTAGACCCGTCCCGTTCTTATCCCTTCAAAATGAAAAACGGACTATAAAAAAATGGACAATAACGGATGCAAACGGATGTTATCTGTTTGGATCCGTTTTTGTTCAGTTAATAAACCCAAAAAAATTTTTTTTTTGTTCTGAGCATGCTCAAAAGTAAAAACGGATCAAAAAACACATTGAAAAAATGAAAGGCTCATCCGTTTACCATAGACTTCAATGTTAAATTTACTGTATCCGTTTTTTCTTCCGTTTTTTTGGATGGAATAAAAAATACTGCATGTGCCGTTTTGCCTGCCGTAAAAAAAAAAAACGGAAATGAGTTCAGACGGGTGCAAACGAATTGTAAAAAAAATCCCATTGACAGGAATGGGATTTTTTTTTTAAACAGTTTTGAATCTGTTTACAGCCTGCAAAAAAGGAAACAAAACGGGGATAAAAAAAAATGGGGACAGACGGCCGTGTGAACGCAGCCTTAGACTAATCACTATGATACCCCTCTCCCAAAAAATATTCCCTATGCTCCCCCATTGACTGTTCCCCATCCTATCATCTTTCACAGACTCCTCTCTACTTCACAAAAAAAATGCCAAAACGCCCCCATGGCTGCGGACAGGTGTTATCTGTAAATCAATGAGAAATCTCAAAATTATTTTTCCACTTTGCGTTTTTCAGTTAGGCCTTTTTTTTTTTTTTTTTTTTATCCTTTTGGTGTTTTTTCACTCTTTTTTTGGTGTTTTTCAGCTCTTTGGCGGTTTTGCAAAGTCGCAGCATTTTGAGCCTATGGTGTTTTTCTCCCAACGAAATCTATGGGAGTAAAAAAAACGCCAAGAAAAATGACATGTGGGTTTTAACTTTGGGGTTTTTGCAGGCGGTTTTTACTCTTATTTTTTTTGGGACTTTAGCGATCCAAAAAAGTGATGGAGATATCTTTTTTAATAAAATGTCGTAGGGTATCATTAAAAAATTAAAATAAAAAAGATACAGTAGTGATGGATAAAATTGTATCTAACGAAATGTATCCTTTTTATAATGAAATTTTTATTATTTTTTTAAAACAGGGATCAATTTATGTGTGCGGGCAGGGCACTAAAAATGTAGCCGACAATAATAAAAATGTAGTGTGTGTGTGTGTTTTTCACTTTTTTTTTTCTGAAATTTTTTTGGTAGGACTATCACTTCCAGCATGGAACACACTGTTCCATGATGGGAGTAGAAGTACAGATGATGGTCGGCTGTTAGAGACACAGCTTGTCTCAAAAGATACAGCAAATTGTAGAGGATCCGATCCTTGTAACTGCTCTGATAATTAGCCCGGTGTGGCGTATCCTCGTGGCTGGAGCGTTGCGCATAGGTTTGATGCGCCAAAAATTGAAGGGTTCTGCCTCTGGGATATTGGCTGTATGGGGTGGCACTTAGAAGGGAAAGCTGGACGCGTTTCAAGTCCTCCGTAGGACTTTTCCTCAGCAGCTAAAAGTAAAAGTGAGACCTGTGATTGGCCAGATGGTTCCAGCCAATCACAACTCTCTGTGGGAAATATGAATAGGTATATAGGTGTATATATATACGGCAGTACAGGGGACCATAGAAGAGCCGCCGGCCACATCTATAAATTATACAGGAGGATCGCAACGGGTGTCAGAAGTACAGGTACTACTACTCCCATCATGGAACAGTGTATTCCATGCTGGAAGTAGTAGTACTACCTTAAAAATTTTAAAAATAAAGGAAAAAAATGTGAAAAACACACACACATACTACATTTTTATTATTGTCCTACATTTTTAGGTTCTTGCTTACCCACATAAATTGATCCCTGTTTTAAAAATTCATAAGAATTTTGTTATAAAAAAAATGAATTTTGTTTCATATATTTTTTTCCATCACTACTGCATCTTTTTCTTTTCTTTTTTTTTTTTTCTTTGGCACCCAACAATTTTTGAAAAAAACCTCAAAGGGGCCAAAATGCAATTTCCACTCAAAGGCAAAAAAATGACAGAAAAAAATGCAAGAGAAAAATGCCAAACACAGGAAAAATGCTGTGGCATTTTTTCTGGTGTTTTTTTTTCTGGCGTTTTTTTGGGTCACAAAGTGGAATCTTAGCCTAGGGGGGAGATTTATGAAAACCTGTCAAGAGGAAACGTTGCTGAGTTGCCCATAGCAACCAATCAGATCGCTTCTTTCATTTTTAACAAGGCCACCTTCTCTCTCACAGACTGCCTCCCATGCCCCATTTTTCACATACTGCCCTCTATATCCCCATCTTTTGTAGACTGCACCGTGCCCCCACCCTTTAAAACAGACTGCTCCTCATGTCCCTCTCAAGGACTGCTTTTTAGTCCTCCTTAGACTGCTTTCCATGCTTTCTCTTCTTACAGACTGGCCCCAATGTCCCTTTCATGCAGACTACTCCTTATGCCGCTCTTGCTCAGACTGCTCCGTATGTCCCCTCCACACTGACTGCTCCATATGTCCCCTCCACACAGACTGCTCCGTATGTCCCCTCCACACAGACTGCTCCGTATGTCCCCTCCACACTGACTGCTCCGTATGTCCCCTCCACACTGACTGCTCCGTATGTCCCCTCCACACTGACTGCTCCGTATGTCCCCTCCACACAGACTGTTCCATATGCCCCCTCTACACAGACTGCTCCATATGTCCCCTCCACACTGACTGCTCCGTATGTCCCCTCCACACAGACTGCTCCGTATGCCCCCTCCACACTGACTGCTCCTTATGTCCCCTCCACACTGACTGGTCCGTATGTCCCCTCCCCACAGACTGCTCCGTATGTCCCCTCCACACAGACTGCTCCATATGTCCCCTCCACACACACTGTTCCATATGCCCCCTCTACACAGACTGCTCCACATGTCCCCTCCACACAGACTGCTCCGTATGTCCCCTCCACACTGACTGCTCCATATATCCCCTCCATACTGACTGCTCCGTATGTCCCCTCCACACTGACTGCTCCGTATGTCCCCTCCACACTGACTGCTCCGTATGTCCCCTCCACACTGACTGCTCCGTATGTCCCCTCCACACAGACTGCTCCATATGCCCCCTCTACACAGACTGCTCCACATGTCCCCTCCACACAGACTGCTCCATATGTCCCCTCCACACAGACTGCTCCATATGCCCCCTCTACACAGACTGCTCCACATGTCCCCTCCACACTGACTGCTCCGTATGTCCCCTCCACACTGACTGCTCCGTATGTCCCCTCCACACTGACTGCTCCGTATGTCCCCTCCACACTGACTGCTCCGTATGTCCCCTCCACACTGACTGCTCCGTATGTCCCCTCTACACAGACTGCTCCACATGTCCCCTCCACACAGACTGCTCCATATGTCCCCTCCACACAGACTGCTCCATATGTCCCCTCCACACTGACTGCTCCACATGTCCCCTCTACACAGACTGCTCCATATGTCCCCTCCACACAGACTGCTCCATTCCTACCATCTATGGTCCATAGCAGGAAGTTGAACACTGATTGTTCAGCTTTATATTGTTGTGTTTGTGTTTGAATTTTAAGAATGCACAACCATAGAGTCTGTGCTGGGACTGATGATAATCATCCTATCCTTTCATTCTTATAGTTACAGATTTCGGACACCACATGTGGGTCTCAGAAGTTTTGCCTCAACGATCCAACAAACTGTAGTCCTACTGACAGCACGTGTAACTTCATGTCCTCCGCTCCCACAAGCAATGGATACGTGTTTGAGATGAGCGCCCCCACAGTTGGATATGTGGCCATTGGGTTTTCTGATGATATAAGCATGGTAAGATAACATTTTAAATCTCTTTTCCTTAAAGGGGTACTCCGCTGCTCAGCATTTGGAACAAATTGTTCTGAATGCTAGAGCTGGTGCCGGGAGCTTGTTAAGTCATAGCCCAGCCCCCTCATTATGTCACGCCCCGTCCCCTCAATGCAAGTCTATGGGAAGGGGCGTGGCGGCTCGTCCCCCTACTATAGACTTGCATTGAGGGGGCGGGGCGTGACAGCATGAGGGGGCGGGGCTATGATGTCACGAGCTCCCAACGCCGGCTCCAGCGTTCAGAACAGTTTGTTCCAAACTCTGAGCAGCGGAGTACCCCTTTAAGATACTTTATAAAATTTAAATTAAATATTTGTTGCCTTTAATGTTTTTTGCCTTTCTTCTGAACTCCCTGCACTGCCACATACAATACAATCTGAAATTCTTTTGACCCTTTTACTTTTTTCACGTTTTGTTATGTTGCTCCTATAGCTAAAAAAAATAAAAATAAAATCTAATTTTCCTTCATTAATTTGCACCTAATACCCCATAATGAGAATGTGAAAAATTTTGAATTTTTTGCTAATTTATTGAAAAGGAAATTTTTTTATTTCATATTGACATACGTAGTCAGACACTTTGCTATAACACACAGGGAGATTTATCACAATTTGTGCAAAGGAAAAGTTGACTAGTTGCCCATAACAACCAATTAAATTGCTTCTATCATTTTTCAAAAGGCCTCTGAAAAATGAAAGAAGCGATCTGATCGGTTGTTATGGGAAACTGGTCAACTTTTGCTCTGCAAAGGTCTTGATAAATCTCCCCCTTAAAGGGGGTACTCCGGTGGAAATATTTTTTTTAAATGAACTGGTGCCAGAAAGTTAAACAGATTTGTAAATGACTTCTATAAAAAAAAATATTTATCCTTCCAGTACTTCTTAGTAGCTGTATACTACAGAAGAAGTTCTTTGATTTTGAATTTCTTTTTTGTCTTGTCCACAGTGCTCACTGCTGTGGGGATTTTCTCCTGCTCTGGACAGTTTCTGATATGGGCATCAGGTGTCAGCAGAGAGCACTGTGGACAAGACAAAAAATAAATTAAAAAAAAAGAAAATAATTTCCTCTGTAGCATACAGCTGCTAAAAAGTACTGGAAGGCTGAAGATTTTTAATAGAAGTCAGTTAGAAATCTGTTTCTGGCACCATTTGATTTAAAAAAAATGTTTTCCACCGGAGTACCCCTTTAAAACCTAGCTTTAGGGGCTTCCCTTTTCTCTTGGTCATCTCTGAGATGTTTCTCCATCTTGATTGGAGTCAATTGAGGTAAATTAAGCTGAGTGGACAGGATTAGAAAAGACGCAGCCTCTTCTATATAAAGTCTCACAGCTAATAATGCATATCAGTGCATAAACTATGCAATGAGGAGGAAAGAACTGTATATAGAGCTAAGAGGCAGGAGTATGTGAGGCCACAGATCTAAAAACGGGTACAAGATAATTTATGTTGCACCAAAAGTTCCTGGATTCAATTAAACCTCAAGGAAAATATGGATGACAAGAATCTTTTTTTTTTTTATCACAAGCTTGAATATTAACCCTTTAAAGGTGTACTCCACTGCTCAACGTTTGGAAGAAACTATTCCGAACCCTTGAGCCGCTGGAACCCCCTCAATGTGGGAGCCGCTGGAACCCCCTCAATGTGGGAGCCGCTGGAACCCCCTCAATGCAAGTCTATGGGAGCGGGCATGACAGTGGGCCATTAGCCAGCCTCCTGCTACCATGGCATCCATCGGGACCCTGTGATCACATCATTGGGTTACCGATGGGAGCAGGGAGAGCCCACTTCCCATGCCAATTCGATAAAAGCCATAGCCAGTGCTGACCACAGCATCTATGGGGTTATTGCTGCCGAGTCTGGCACGATCTCGGTCTTGGCAGCTGTGGCAGAATCCCTGATGATTGATAACCAGGCCCCGCCGTCGATCTTCTGTGCTCTGGGTTCAATTGGACATATGCATACGTTCTTCTGCCAAACCTATGGACAATTTTGATGTGTACATATGTCCTATAGCAGGAAGGGGTTAAGGCTGTATGGGAAACAAACACACAATGATTTACAACACTACTTATATAATACAATAGTAACGCTTCCCATGTTTGCCATATGGAGGAGCTCCTGGTGGACTCGATACGCCAAATCGATACATTTCAGGGTGTCTGGGCCCCCTGGTTGGCCTACATGGCCTCTTCTGAGTTTGAGAGTTATCACTTGGGGGAATGATTGGACATAATTTGCTGCTTTACCAATTTTCTGCCCCCGCCATTCCATCCCTTTTGAGTCCATTTTGAGTGGCCTCCAGTGTTGGTCTTTGTGTCGGCAAGGTAGGCCCTTGTTTTTGCCTCTTCACCTTCTTGGTCTTTTTCCTTTATCTTCTCCTCTTTTCCTTTCTTTCTCTCTCCCTCTATTCAGTCTCCCTACTTTCCTAATCTCCTTTCTCTCCCGTCTTTTTTCTTACACTTCATTTGTATTAATGGAGGGATTACCCAAATGCATTCCCAGTTTATGTATTGTCAAGCCATGTGCCTACTTTTTTGTTTTTACAACGGACATGTGCATTAATATATATTAGAGTCTCCATTGCCTGCATGACTAATTTGAATTTGTACTCCCTTCTCGTGCTTTCATTTACTGTTATGTACATTACTGTGTATTCTCAATAAAAATTTACTATTTAAAAAAAAAAGATAATTTTTGCTGGACAACCTCTTTGATAAGCTATATACTCCTAAATTCAGGTTTTGGAAGGAGTTGGACATTAAAGGGGTACTCCGCTGCTCAGCATTTGGAACAAACTGTTCCAAACGCTGGAGTCGGTGTCGGGAGCTCGTGACGTCATGGCTCCGCCCCCTCATTAAGTCACACCCCGCCCCCTCAATGCGAGTCTATGTGAGGGGGCGTGACAGCCGTCACGCCCCCTCTCATAGACTTGCATTGAGGGGACAGGGTGTGACATCATGGAGGGGGCGGGGCTATGATGTCATGGGCTTCCGAACGCTGAGCAGCGGAGTACCCCTTTAATGTTGAAGCATAGTTAATCATCACATTTGTTCCTTAATTATTTAAATACTGAATTTGTGCATTGGTCGAAAAAAAATTGTTCTGTTATGTTTTATTAAAAGAAATTGTTATTTAAATTAATAAATATAAAAATAAAAAAAAATACAATAGTAACGCTTCTAAAATAATTTTCATTTCCTTTTGTGTTCTCCAGGGGAACGATGATGTTTATATTTGCACCAAGAACTCTTCAGGTTACATTTTTGTTCAGAGAGGATACACCACCGGAACTGTTGCTCCAACAATCACAAATGTGAGTTTGTAGAACAATGTATTAAAGGAGTACTCCCGTGTAAAACTTTTTTTTTTTTTAAATCAACTGGTGCCAGAAAGTTAAACAGATTTGTAAATCACTTCTATTAAAAAAAATTCCAGTACTTTTTAGGGGCTTTATCCTAAAGAGAAATCCAAAAAAGAAATGCATTTCCTCTGATGTCATGACCACAGTGCTCTCTTCTGCTGACCTCTGCTGTCCATTTTAGGAACTGTCCAGAGCAGGACAAAATCCCCATAGCAAACATATGCTGCTCTGGACAGTTCCTAAAATGGACAGCAGAGGTCAGCAGAGAGCACTGTGGTCATGACATCAGAGGAAATGCATTTCTTTTTTGGATTTCTGTTTAGTATACAGCCCCTAAAAAGTACTGGAAGGATTAAGATTTTTTTTTAATAGAAGTGATTTACAAATCTGTTTAACTTTCTGGCACCAGTTGATTTAAAAAAAAAAAAAGTTTTCCACGGGAGTACCCCTTTAAAGTGTATCTCCCAAATTCACCAGCAATTTCGAGCCCAAAAATAAAGCGATCAAGAGACATATTTGAGGAGAGTCCAATGTTTTACTCTCTTTGGGACATAAACTTTTTTTCAGGTCACTGTTAACTTCACAGGAAGATGAGGCCTATGTTTACTTCACAGTGAGGCCCTAACTCACCCACAGCCACTGTCCCTACCTTTTGCCTATCTGCCCTAGGCGGATACAAATCTGTTTAATTTCCTGGGGCGAGTTGATATATAGAATTTTTTTCCCCCTGGAATACCCCTTTAAGGGTCTTTTCACACATATAAGACACACGTTCAGTATTCTGCATAGATTTGATGCGCAGGATTTCAAGCTGTGTTCAGCCATTCAGTTTACATAGAAATCTCCAGCAGGAAATCCTGCGCATTAAATCTGCGCAGAATACTGTACGTGTGAATAGACCATTGAGGTACGTTCACACGTACGCAGATTTGGTGCACAGGATTTTCTGCTGAAGATTTCAGTGGAAGCTAAACGACTGAGCACCGCTTCTAATCTGCAGTTACAAATCCCGCGCATCAAATCTGCGCAGGATCCTGTATGTGTGAACGTAACCTTAAGGGTTAAACGACTAGGCCACACCAACTTAACTCCCAAATCATACAGGGGGGGTAGATTTATCAAAACCTGTCCAGAGGAAAAGTTGCTGAGTTGCCCATAGCAACCAATCAGATCGCTGCTTTCATTTTTGGAAAGGCCTCTGCAAAATGAAAGAAGCGATCTGATTGGTTGCTATGGGCAACTGGGCAACTTTTCCTCTGGACAGGTTTTGATAAATCTCCCTCACAGAGTCTATTTGTAGTTTTAAAAGGGATTACCCCATGATTAAATTGTTACCTAACTTCTGAGACCCCCACTGATCACAAGAACGGTGCTGTTTATTCCCAGAGTGAAGGGAGTGGTAGTACTCATGCTCGACCGCTGCTCCATTCACTCTGTATGGGACTTCTGAAGATGGTGGAGAACAGTGCTTGGCTATCTTTGGATCTCCCATAGAAAGTGAATGGGGTAGCTTTGCTTTTTATTTAATAAAATTATTGTAAAAATGCTCATGGCCTTTAATTATTAACACAAATCACCTTTGCAATTGAGCTCTAAAAGACATTTTATGCCGAAGCAGCAGATGTTTAGCTTATAAATTAAAGGAGTAGTCCAGTGGTGAAAAACTTATCCCCTATCCTAAGGATAGGGGATAAGTTGCAGATCGCGGGGGGTCCGACCGCTGGGGCCCCCTGCGATCTCCTGTACGGAGCCCCGACAGCCTGCGGGAAGTGGGCGTGTCAACCTCCGCACGAAGCGGCGGCCGACACGCCCCCTCAATACAACTCTATGGCAGAGCCGAAGCGCGGCCTTCGGCAATCTCCGGCTCTGCCATAGAGATGTATTGAGGGGGCGTGTCGGCCGCCGCTTCGTGCGGAGGTCGACACCCGCTATCTGGCTGGAGAGCCGGGGCCCCGTACAGAGAGATCGCAGGGGGCCCCAGCGGTCGGACCCCCCGCGATCTCAAACTTATCCCCTATCCTTAGGATAGGGGATAAGTTTTTCACCACTGGACTACCCCTTTAATGCCTTGTACACGAGCCATTAAAGGGCTACTCCACTGGAAAACATTTTTTTTAAAACAACTGGTGCCAGAAAGTTAAACAGGTTTGTAAATTACTTCTAATTAAAAATCTTAATCCTTCCAGTACTTATCAACTGCTGTATGTTCCAGAGGAAGTTCTTTTCTTTTTGAATTTCCTTTCTGTCTGATCACAGTGCTCTCTGCTGACACCTCTGTCCATGTCAGGAACTGTCCAGAGCAGGATCAAGACTGCTGAGACACAATTAGCTCCTAGCAGGCTATAACTACCCCTCCCCCTTACTACAATAAATACTTAAATAATAACTGACACAACAACAATTTAACTTTTCCGTGGGTGGGGATCGGCCACAGCTTTATTTATAAAATTACTTATATAAATAACAATTTAACTGTAACAAAGACACCGATTGGCTTCTTACCAACCCGAGAGGTGCTGCCACACCGTCCTGTGTGGAGGTCTACCCCGGGTTGACCCCGCTTTCACCGTCTTCTTACCGCCAAGCTGTGACTTACAACAAACAGAGATACAAAAAGGGAGGGAGGGAGGGAGGGCAAAACTCCGGGTCCTGGGCAGATTGAGGGGGGAAGGGAGGCACCACAGCTATAAATACCCAGGGGAGGGCCTCTGAAAGCCCGGGAAACTATTAAACCCCTGATTGGTGCACTCCTTCCCCCCCCACCCATGGGACATACCACTGTAGCCATTTGCAAGTTTTACAGGCGGGGGAGGGGGCTAAAAACCTTGCCTGTATATTTCTTAACCTCTTACTGCTCACCAGTCAGGGGGCAAGCTAGTTATGCACAGCTTGCCCCTCCAATCCCCATAGCAAACCTCTCCTACTCTGGACAGTTCCTAAAACGGACAGAGGTGTCAGCAGAGAGCACTGAGGTCAGACAGAAGGGAAATTCAAAAAGAAAATAACTTTCTCTGTAGTATACAGCAGCTAGGAAGGATTAAGATTTTTCAATAGAAGTAATTTACAAAACCAGTTGTTTAAAAAATAAAATGTTTTTCAGGGGAGTACCCCTTTAAAGGGGTATTCCAGGCAAAAACTTTTTTTTATATATCAACTGGCTCCAGAAAGTTAAACAGATTGGTAAATTACTTCTATTAAAAAATCTTAATCCTTTCGGTACTTATGAGCTTCGGAAGTTAAGGTTGTTCTTTTCTGTCTAAGTGCTCTCTGATGACACCTGTCTCGGGAAACGCCCAGTTTAGAAGAGGTTTGCTTTGGGGATTTGCTTCTAAACTGAGCGGTTCCCGAGACAGGTGTCATCAGAGAGCACTTAGACAGAAAAGAACAACTCAACTTCAGAAGCTCATAAGTACTGAAAGGATTAAGATTTTTTAATAAAAGTAATTTACAAATCTGTTTAACTTTCTGGAGCCATTTGATATTTAAAGTTTTTTTTTCCTGGATAACCCCTTTAAGGCAGTGTGTCCCAACCAGTGTGCCCCCAGCTGTTGCAAAACTACAACTCCCAGCATGCCCAGACAGCCTTTGGCTGTCCGGGAATGCTGGGAGTTGAAGTTTTGCAACAGCTGGAGGCAAACTAGTTGGAAAACGCTGAATCAAGGGTGAGGACATGCACGTTTAGCCAAAGGCTCTCTGGGCATGCTGGGATTTGCAGTTTTGCTTTAACTTTTTAATGCCCTAGAATGCTGGGATTTGTAGTTTTGCTTTAACTTTTTGATTGCCCTAGAATCAAGGAAACAAACAACATAACAGGCTCTTTAGTTTAGTAATGGAGGTTTTATACTATTACTGTGCTGCAATTGTGATGTTATTACTTAAATGGCAACTACAGCGTGATTACACTTATCCCCTGCCCACAGGATAGGGGATAAGTGTTTGATCGCGGGGGTCTGACTGCTGGGACCCCCGCGATCTCCTGAACGGGGCCTTCCGCATTAGCGCTCAGTGCACTAATGTGCGTAGCGTCGACCTAGAGAGGTCAATGGTTATGCCCCATACATTTCTATGGGAGTGGCGGGGAGGCACGAATGCTGCCTCTCCCATAGAAATACATGGAGGAGGCGTGTTGGTCGCAGCGTCATGCTGCGGCCGACACGCCGATTGTACAGGACCCCCCGCGATCAAACACGGATAGGGGATAAGTTGTTTTCGGCCACAGGGGATAAGTTGTTTTCGTCCATAGATGGTCTTTAACTGTTTAGGGGTTTGTGTTCTGACCATGTGTATGGAAACCATGGGAGTTTATTGGAGATTGAAGCTATGGTGTATTCCATCTGGCAAACCCGGGGCATTGAGTCGGATATGTAACTTTAAGGGGTTCTCCACCATAAGGTGATTTTAGTACGTACTTTGCAGACAGTAATGGACATGCTTAGGAAGGATCTGCACTTGTCTTGGGGCTAAATGGCTATGTCATGAGATTACCATAACACTGTGGGTAGCTTTTTGTGAACTGGTATTTCCTGTTTGAGTTTTCTTCTTTTGCCTACAAATCCCATAATTCCATTTTCCTCCCTCCCACACATCAGCCACCCCACCCATTGAAACATAAATGAGCTGCATCCATTCAAAAGACCTGTGGTTTTCAATCAGGGTGCCTACAGCTGTTGCATTAGTTGCAAATTGATCTCTCTTCCAACAAGCGATCCCTCCACCCATTGAAGCAGACAGGCTCCCTGTCATCAGCTGACTAGTGATGTCAGGTCTCGGCCGCATTGCAACCTGGAAAAAATCTGAGACAACAGTCATTTTATATGCTGTTAAAAATAAACATTGGGGGAAAATTGTAGAAGAATTGTGAGAAAACCGTCACACACAGGTACAGACACTATATTATGGACTACACTAACTTTACAGCCCCTGTAGCATAGTCAAATAAAAAAAAAATCCTGGAATACCCCTTTAACAACCTATTACTCACGGGCGGGGAGGCCGCGCCGGATTGCAGGGAGCGGCGATACCGGGTGAAGGATCGGGGATGGCTGTGCAGAGCCAGCGTGGAGATTCACTGTGGGAGCACTCGCCCTAAAAACAAGTCTTGCCGTAGAATTCCCTTCAAACAATGATACCCTTATTGTCACAACCCTTGACAATTGTGACAATAAGGGTGTCTTTGTTTGAAGGGAATTCTAGGGCAAGACCAAGTGGCAGCTCAGGGGTCGCCCATTTTAAGGGGAGTGCTCCGACAGTCCCTGTGGGAGTAGGGGTAACTTGACTACATTTCCCCGAACAGGGATTACTAGGGTCAGTAGTAGTGTTGCTTGCGAATATTCGCAATTCGAATATTATTTGCGCATATCGCATATTCGCGAATTCGCGAATTTCGCGAATATAGCGCTATATATTCGTAATTACAAATATTCATTTTTTTTTTTTCACAGTACACAACACAGTGATCACCCCTCTCTGCTTACAGCTTGTGTGGTGTAAAGAAGGCTGTAATACTACTGTGTGAGACTGGCATGCAAAATTTCGCATATGCGAAAATTAGCATATGCTACTTTTCGCATATGCGAATTTTCGCGCGTGTTAATTTTGTACCTGCTAATTTCCACATGTTAATTTTCGCATACGTGAATTCTTCGCATATGCGAAAATAAAACGAGATTATAACGGCTATGCGAATATTCGCGAATATATGACGAATATTCGTCCATATATTCGCGAATATTCGCGAATTCGAATATGGCCTATGCCGCTCAACACTAGTCAGTATTACCCTTAGACCAGTGGCGTAGCGTGGGTTGTCAGCACCCGGGGCAAGGCAAGTAATTTGTGCCCCCTAACCCGTGGATTTTAGCACTCGAGTCTCTTCCACTAGATTAGTTAAAGAAATCTTTACCCCCCTAAGCACATGTATTGTTTGTTATGAAAATACTGATGTAATTAAAATAAAATGCGATGATGTGATGTCATCGCGCCGTCCTGCCGTGATTGGCTCTCACTGACTGCAGGAATGGAGCAGCCGCGGTGTGTGATAGCAAGGTGACGGGCGTGAGAAAGGGGTGGTGGAGCGGGACAGCCGACAGCTCCCGCTCCACCATGCGATAGTTCAGGAAGAGGAGCAACAATCTCGGGGGGGCAATTGCCCCGTTGCCCCCCCCCCCCTGGATCCGCCACTGCCTCCACAGTGGGCGGTGACCCGGCGGCTCTGATCGGATTTGCACAGCCAGCACTGCAGAGAGAGTGAGTGAGCCAGGCAGGGGCAGAGAGCTGCTAGTGCGAGCGCGCCCCCCCCCCCCCCAGATGTTGCGCCCGGTGCGGCCGCCCCCCCCCTGCACCCCCCACGCTACGCCTCTGCCTTAGACTGAGCCCTGCCATCTCTGCTATCCCCCAGGTCGATATCCTTGCTCTTGTCCCTTACTTCTGGATCGGTTTTGATATCTGATGTGCAATGGCTGCTGAATCAAGCCCGGAATTGCTTCATCCTCAGTCCGGTTGTCAAATTTCTGAGGGTGGTACTTTTTGTCCACCATGGAATTGTTTGTCCGTTATTTGTGTTAGTGGTGTTTCCTATTTTAATGGAATTTTAATAAATGTTACGTTTTAAATGTTGTGTACCCCATCTGTGATATTTTCATGTGTGAGATTTACAGACGTAGATCATCAATATAACATTTTCTTTTTGTTGCAGAACACGGCCGGATCAATAGTATCGTCCTATACCAATGGTGTATTACAATGTTCCTTCATTACAGAAAGCAACATCTCAACACCACAACAAATAAGCAGTAATCCCACCTACTATGTCTTTCTAGTCAGTGGACCCTCAAATGCAGATGGTGAGTGAGAAACCTTTGGCGCTGCTTATACTACTGAACAGTCTGAAACAGTTTCTCAAGCGCGGTCCTTAAAGGGGTACTCCCGTGGAAAACTTTTTTTTTTAAATCAACTGGTACCAGAAAGTTAAACAGATTTGTAAATTACTTCTATTAAAAAATCTTAATCCTTCCAGTACATTTTAGGGGCTGTATACTAAAGAGAAATCCAAAAAGAAATGCATTTCCTGTGATGTCCTGACCACAGTGCTCTCTGCTGACCTCTGCTGTCCATTTTGGGAACTGTCCAGAGAAGAAGAAAATCCCCATAACAAACATATGCTTCTCTGGTCAGTTCCTAAAATGGACAGCAGAGGTCAGCAGAGAGCACTGTGGTCAGGACATCACAGGAAATGCATTTCTTTTTGGATTTCTCTTTAGTATACAGCCCCTAAAAAGTACTGGAAGGATTAAGATTTTTTAATAGAAGCGATTTACAAATCTGTTTAACTTTCTGGCACCAGTTGATTTAAAAAAAAAAAAGTTTTCCACGGGAGTACCCCTTTAAGTACCAACAGGTCATGTTTTCAGGTTTTCCTAAATCTATAAAAAGAAATCTTCCGCTCACCTCCCTTTTGTCTTGCACGGATCATAAGCCTGGCCCGGCTTGGAAAGTATCAGTAGAAAAGAACCAGCAATTCCTCAAAAAACACCAATTCTTTATTCCACACAGTAAAAAGTTGCAGGAACGAGCATACATCACACCACCTAGCCGTTGATACACTCCAAATGGATGCGTTTCGAGCGCATTCGCTCGAAACACATCCATTTGGAGTGTATCACCGGCTAGGTGGTGTGATGTGTGTTCGTCCTGCAACTTTTAACTGTCTGGAATAAAGAATTGGTGTTTTAAAGGGGTACTCCGGTGGGGAAAAAAATAATTTTTAAATCAACTGGTGCCAGAAAGTTAAACTGATTTGTAAATTATTTTAATCTTAATCCTTCCAGTATTTATTAGCTGCTGAATACTACAGAGGAAATTCTTTTATTTTTGGAACACAGAGCTCTCTGCTGAAATCTCTGTCCATTTTAGGGACTGTCCAACTGATCAGCTGTTCTTTTCTACTGTTTCTTTAGTCTATCACCTATTTAATTATGGTCAGTGAATCCGGCATCACCGCAGTTATGTCACTGTGAAAGACTAATGAAATCCTGAAAACATCACCTATTGGTCCTCGAGGACCGTGCTTGGGAAACACTGGTCCGAAAGAGTCATGAAACGTATCTTTTAGAGATACTTACAGGATAAATAGGTGCTGTAAAACCTCTCTCCAACACTGTGTTCAGCAAGTGATAGGCTAAGCAATTTATAGTTGCAAAATCAAGCGACACTAAGGCTAGGTTCAGACTATGGAATCTCCGGGCCATAGACTGCTATGTGTTCCGCTCGGATTTCCGCCTGAAGAAAGAGCGACCCCTTTCTTCAGGCGGAAATTTTCTAGCGGATTTTCCGCTTCACAAATTCCAAAGTGTGAATTTGTGAACGGAAAACCATTCACTACACTAGACATTTTAGCAAGCTGAATTTCTGACGGAAATTTTACGTCTGAATTTCTGTCGGAAATTCCGTAGTCTGAACCTAGCCTAAGAGGTTAAATCAGAAGTAAATCAGGTGTCGTTTCAGGACAGAGCAAAGGCAATACCATGCTATCTGAGCGGTGTGATGATACAGAAAGGAGCTTCCAAACTGCTGTGTACTGAGCAAGATGACCGCCCCCATAATCACATACTGATAATCTTCAATCTATTTATCTATATATATTTATACAGTATATATATATATATATATATATATATATATATATATGTAATCCAAATGAAAGCGGCACCTCCTGAGAAGAATAAGGTCGGGTGCACGCCCTAGAACCTCGGTGCTAAATATAATATACAAAAAAGGTAGCAGCACTCAATTCAGGTGAAAAAAAGTTGGTAGCTTTAAAGGGGTACTCCGGCGCTAAGACATCTTATCCCTTATCCAAAGGATAGGATATAAGATGCCTGATCACGGGGGTCCTGCTGCTGTGGACCCCCGTGATCTTGTACGCAGCACCCCATTACAATCAGTCCCCGGAGCATGTTCGCTCCGGGTCTGATGACTGGCGATCACGGGGCCGGAGCATTGTGACATCATGGCCCCGCCCCCATCTGACATCACGCTACGCACCCTCAATGCAAGCCTATGGGAGGGGGTGTGATGTCACAATGCTCCGGCCCCATGATCGCCAGTCATCAAACCCGGAGCGAACATGCTCGGGGGACTGATTGTAACGGGGTGCTGCGTGCAAGATCACGGGGTCCCCAGGGGTGGGACCCCCGCGATCAGGCATCTTATCCCCTTTCCTTTGGATAGGGGATAAGATGTCTTAGCACCGGAGTACCCCTTTAATCCATTAGAAATACAGATGCAACGTTTCGGCTGCCTGTGCAGCCTTTCTCAAGCATGCAAAGTAACTAAACAAGGTGGTATATATATGGTGTCCAATTACAAGCATTCATTTACAGTGTCAAAAATCAATCAATAACAAAACATTTAAAATCAAACATCTCATGAAGTGCATATAAATCAAGGTGCAAGACATAGGGACAATACATGATCGTCAGAATTATGCTGGGAAATAAAAAATAAAAGAATAAAAAAATAAATAACAGAAATTAGAAGAAGTACACTGTCCTTCTAATTTCCGTTATTTATTTTTTTATTCTTATATTTTCACTATTTAATACACTATTTGCCACAGTTTTATAATCTTATACACACAAATTAAATCACATAGTTAACACCTAATTCACACACTATGCACACATACTTATCGTTTTTTACACAATACAATAGGGATTTTGTGGTGCCTGAGGTGTTGCAATAGTGATGCAGGGTCTGGTGGTATTAAAGGGGTTCTTTGGTGCTTACACATCTTTTCCCCTATCCAAAGGATAGGGGATAAGATGCCTGATCGCGGGAGTCCCGCCACTGGGGACCCCCGGGATCTTTCACGCGGCACCCCGTTTGTAATCAGTCCCCGGAGCGTGTTATTACAGGCGACGTCACGCCTCCGCCTCTGTGTGATGTCACGCTCCGACGTGTTTCTCATATGTCAAATAAGAATATAAGTGTCTCAGGATGTCCCGATACTGAAATTTCTGCAGCTCGGGAATAAAACAGTGGATCCTGGATGGTAGATTCATACTTTACCATGATGTTTATCCAGCAGCAGAATGTATAAAACTCACGGTCAATCTTCCGCAGCATGAAAGTAACCCAATCAAGAGATGTAAGGGATGTCCCGTGCAAATCTATGAGACTATAGGTACATCTCCTCTTTACGTCACTTGCAGGCTACAGAGATTGCCTACGAGTCATGGTAAAGTATTATTTAACTGTCCAGCAGGTAAAATAGAATAGATAAAGCGGGAGAAGGAAGCAGGGATGGCACAGGGGAGAAAGGATTTATTGCAGGCTGAGAGAAGAGTAAGGAGGAAGAAGACATCAGTACAGGGGTAGGGAGAGAGCATGGCATCACTGCTGCAGTGAGGAGTGCGGGGAGGACAGCAGCCTATCACTGCTGGAGGGTCAGGAAACTGGGAAAGCTGGGTGGCACGCATTAGGTAGGGAGACTCGGCAAGGCTTGGTACTCAGCTAGTCATGAAATAAAAATAGATATGCAAATATAAAAAGTTTCAGTATCTGATTTCAATTAGTAAAACATATAGTGGATGCACACCCTGGTATAAATGTTTATATATGTGATGTATTGTACACAGGAACAATCCTGAAACATACAAAGGTCCTGATATCCAGCAGTAAAATTGACCTGTCAAGTTTTACAACATCCGGAACACAGAGTGGAATAAGTAAAGTTGTGCTTGGTCATGGTGAGTGCGAAACTACTGATTTAATTATTAAACATTATTACTGTCTTCATGTATTCGATGAACCTAGATAAGGAGAGAGGTCAATGTCACCCTCCACGAATCGGTGTGCTATTATCTGCTAGTTCTCTTAGTGCCTGGAAAGTATAAATCGTCATCTATTAATTGTGGCTCCTTATAACAAGGTCAGTTATTTAGTCCTTAAAGGGGTACTCCACTGCTCAGCGTTTGGAACAAACTGTTCCGAACACTAGAGCCGGCACCAGGAGCTCGTGACGAGCTCCCGGTGCCGGCTCCAGCTTTCGGAACAGTTTGTTCCAAACGCTGAGCATCAGAGTACCCCTTTAAAATGCATTATATAAGGATATAATTAAATCTATGCAGTCCAAAGGCCTATCTGCACGAGCACATCACAGCTTCATACCATAGATATGTAGAGCCAAGGATGTGGCCTTGGGGGCAGTTAAAGGGGTACTCCACTGGAAAAAAAATTCTTTTAAATCAACTGAGTTATTGTAAATTACTTCTATTTAAAAATCTTCATCCTTCCAGTACTTATCAGCTGCTGTATACTACAGAGAAAATTCTTTTCTTTTTGAATTTCCTTTCTGCCTGACCACAGCGCTCTATGCTGACACTCTTTTTTATTATAAAAGTACAAAACACAAAACAAGTTCATTTCACTGTAACAAAATTAACAAAACTGAACATAAAAACAAACTATCCGTCTCAAAATAACAACTTAAACCTTCCTAACCGGCCAGCCCAGATAAACCAAAAATAAATGAATAAATAAATCATTACCTACTATAGTCCAACACACACACACACACACACATACCTAATGAACATAAATAAAGTTTTCCTCGCTTGGATCAAAAACTAAAAATATCCAAACTAGGAAACATAACCACACTCCCCCCCCCCCCCCCCCCTAAAAACAAAAATATGGCTAGCTGCCTTAACAAAAATAATATAATACTATAGTAACTGAAAACTGGTCCGACTGCCTTTCTCTCAAAATAATTATGACATTATATAAATAATAATAAAAATAAAATAAAATAAAAAAAATAAAAAATGTAAATAAAAATACAAAAAAATTCCCACTATACATAAAACCATACAGAATATACATACCAAAAAAAAAAAATAAAAAAATACATTTATAACACAGAAAAACAACCTATACTAAACTATCCCACCACCCCCTCTGGACATGGGTCAGAGTCCATAGGTCACAGTTTTTGTCCACAACTGACCCATACCAGACCCCCAAAATAGTACCCACTGCAACAGTCCAGTCCTGGGTACACACCACCACCACCCCCCCCAAAAAAAGAAACCCCACCCAACCTAAAATACACCCCTACCCACCTAATGTAAACAGAACAATATATACAAAACAATATATACATAGTCTACAACAAAGCAATATTAACAGTACAATACACCAAAACCACAAGGCCCAAGTTTGGTTGCCTGCAAGCCCTTTACAATCCATCCATAGAAAACAAAACAAAAGGCTAAGGTGACATGCATAGCCCCCCACCAGGAAGAAGGATGGCAATCCTGATAAAATTAAATTTAAATTCCTCTCCCTATCAACCTCTAACCCTATCACTATCCCTTCATGAAACTGACCCTATACTCACCCTAAGATATATACACTATCCCTGGCCAAAATAAGGTACTTCACCTTAAGGGCCTAGTACCTAGGGCACATCAAAAGAAAAACCTCTCCATAGGAGAGAAGCCCTACTGGTACCAAGACTGCCATACTCCAAAGACCTGATCTTCCCGAGGTCACCAGTGATGTTCCTACAGACCTCCACCTCGGAGAGGACTTTCTGTTGGGTCGATACTAAGCACCGTGCATTCCATGTGTAGTACCTAACCACTAAACTAACTAAGAATAAAGTGCCCCGGTCTCGGCCACCCAGGGACCTGAATGCCCCATAAGCCCACTCCGGATAGGTAAGGCCGGCAAGTTGACTCCAGTTGATGGAAGCGCCCACCCGGTTGTAAACCCCTATATTAAAGGGACAATGAAGCAGGAAGTGGTCCATGCTTTCCAGCGTGTCCCCGCACTCTTCTCGGGGACATCCCCGGTCATCAGAGTTCCTACACTTCAGGTTGTCCCTTACATATAGCTTCCCCTGAAAGCAGCGCCAGGCCAAGTCCCAAAACTTCTGGGGGATCCTTTTCATGTTCAAAAGATACAACCCCACCCTCAGATCCCGACCTGGGCAGTCCCTGAGCGCCAGAGGCTTCTGGAAGTGGGTCAACAGAACCCGTTTGTCAAGGAACTGCCTTGACTGGGTCCTGATCTCCCACACTCCCAGACCCCACCGGCGTATCGCCTTCAGAGTCGGGGTAGCGTAAGCCGGAAGATATCCATGGGGTGTACGGAGGTCCTTCACTCGCCCTCCTCTCTCCCATTCCTGGAAGAAAGGCCGAAACCATTCCCTGCAGGAGAGTACCCACGGAGAAGCCCTCTCTGACCAGAGGTTTGCGATGTTAGCTTTCAAGAAGGTGTTCGTAAAGAACACCACAGGGTTTACCATAGATAAACCCCCTAGTCTCCTCGTGCGGTACGTAACCTCCCTCTTGACTAGGTTCATCCTGTTCCCCCATAACAGTTGGAAAAACAGGCTGTAGATCCTAGTGTAGTAAGCCTCTGGCAAGATACATACACTGCCCAGATAGATAAACAAGGGGAGCAGGTATGATTTCATCAGGTGTACCCTTTCCCTGAGGGTCATAGACCAACCCTTCCACTGGTCCACCTTCTGAGCGGCATCCTGGAGCTTACCATCCCAGTTTTTGGTGGGATAATCATCTTGGCCGAATGTGATGCCTAAGACTTTTGCTGACTCTTGGGGCCCTGGAAGGGTGTCCGGGAGATCAAACGTGGGGTCTCCCCCTCCCAGCCAGAGACTCTCACACTTATCCCGGTTGATCTTAGACCCGGATGCCTCCGAGTAGCTGTCCACCTCCGACATCACCACATCGACCTCCTCTCTTGAGGAGACGAAAATAGTGACATCGTCAGCGTACGCCACCACTCTCTGGGCGACATCCAGCTCCGCCAGACTCATCCCGACTCCCGCCAACGGCCCACAATCTACCCTCCGGACGAAGGGATCGATTGCGAACACGTATAAAAGCGGGCTAAGAGGACAACCCTGACGGACTCCGGAACCCACCACAAAAGAGCGGCCAGACCACCCGTTCACCAGCGGGAAACTCTCTGCCCCTGCATACAAGATCTTAAGCCAATTAACAAAAGTAGTTGGTAAGCCATATCTCAGGAGGACGGACCATAGGTACTCGTGGTTCACCCGATCAAATGCTTTGGCCTGATCCAAGGACAGCAAGTACCCCTTCCAGAGACCTGCACTACTCCGCTCCACTGCCTCCCTGACACTAAGGACAGCACTTAAGGTGCTTCGGCCTGGAAAAGAGCAGTGCTGAGCCCCCGAAAGGAGCCGGGGTGCAAACTTCACCAGCCGATTAAACAATATCTTAGCCAGAAGCTTCCTGTCCGTATTGAGAAGAGCTATGGGTCTCCAATTCTCAATCCGGCTAGGATCTTTACCCTTTGACAGAAGAATCAGGGCTGACCTCCTCATTGACTTTGGCAGAGTGCCCGAGGAGAGACACTCATTGAATACCTCAGTCAAGAGGGGAGCTAAAGACTCCTTAAAGGTCCTGTACCACTCGGATGTTAAGCCATCCGGACCTGGCGACTTCTTAGGGGCAAGCCCCTCGATCGCCATTCTCACTTCCTCTTCCCTGATTTCTTCTGCCAAAACATCAAGAGAGGGGTCTACCCCTGGCTCAGGAATGGTTTCAGTCAGGAAAACCGACATCCTGTCTCGATCTAGATCCTTCCTTCCCAAGAGGTGCGAGTAGAAGGATCTGACAACCTCCAAGATCCCTGATCTGGACCGATTCAGAGATCCTGTACTATCAATCAGTCCTGAAATGACTTTACTACTCACTGACATCTTACAGTTTCTGTAAGGGTCGGGCGAGCGGTACTTCCCGAAATCCCTCTCAAAAACCAAAGATGTGTGCCTATCGTACTGACACCTCATCAGCAAGGACTTCACTCTGGAGATATCCTCTCGGCTACCTCCAGTCGAGACGAGAAGCTCGAGTTTCCTCCTCAGACCCTGATACAGGCGGTACCTGTTCAGGGACCTGAGGCTCGAGAGCTGGCGGAAGAACCCCGCAACCCGCTTCTTGAATATCTCCCACCACTCTGACTTACTACTACATAGGCCCAGTAAAGGTACCTGGCTCTGAAGAAAATCCTCAAAGGACTGTCTTACTTCCGCTTCCTCCAGGAGGGACGAATTCAGCTTCCAATAACCTTTTCCCATCCGGGGGGTCTCTGAAACATTCAGGGAAAACAAAATCATACAGTGATCGGAGAACTCCACCTCAACCACGGACACTACGGAAGAGACAGCTTCCTCCTTTAAATAAAACCTATCTATCCTAGACCTGCGACTACCTTGATGATAGGTGAAACCCGTGTGGCCTGAGGGGCTCCGGATGTGGGCGTCCTCTAGGCGAGCTTCTCTAGCTATGCTAATCAGTGCCACACTATCGCAAGTCAGCGGACCATTGGAGCCTCTCCTATCTTGGGACCTCGTGACATTATTGAAGTCCCCTCCAAAGATCACTTGCCGACTCGTAAAAAGAAAGGGCTTAATCCTCATAAAGAGATCTTTACGGCCCCGCTTAGTTTGCGGGGCGTAGATGTTAATGAGCCGGAGCTCTTGTCCCTTCATGAAGACATCTAAGATCAGGCACCTCCCCATTTCTAATTCAATAACCCGTCGGCATTCAACAGGAGCGGTAAAAAGGACCGCCACCCCACTATACGGCTCAGCCGCAAGAGACCAGTGGGAGGGACCGCGCCTCCACTCTCTTCTGGCTTTTACCAGAGAGGCTAGATCTGACAACCTGGTCTCCTGTAAAAGGAAAATGTCGGCTTCAACACGGCCGAGAAAATCAAAGGCTGCGAATCTAGCCGTATCTGACTTTATACTGGCACAGTTAATAGATGCCAGCGTCAATGGGGTGAGTGCCGCCATACAGGGTGATTAAATTAGACGGCCACACCCTTTACTTTCTCTTTCCCTTCTTTTTTGCCCCCTCATCCCCCGAAGAAGACGAGAGGGCAGGACCACTCTTGGATCTTTTTTTACACTCCGATTGATCCATATGGTCCCCGTCTCTGTCCGGCTCCGGTCTAGCCCTGCCCTCTGAGGAAGGTGCCTCAACAGGACAGGGCCCAGTTCCCCCCAGAGGCTCCTTCTCCCTAGGCACCCCGTCCTCACCTTCCCCCTCCAAGGAGGGGGAGGAGATGGTATCGAGGACGAGGTATCGGTTTGACAGGTCAATCAGAGGGGGGGCAGTCAGGCTTCCGTTTTGGACCTGGCCCGTAGTACAAGGAACTTCAGAGGGCTCTGACCTCTTCTTTCTCCCTTTCCTTTTGCCCTTATCTTTCTTTTTGGGCCTCACCCCACTTTCCTCATCCACACTTTCATAGTGGGAGGAATCGGAAGGGTCGGCCATATTGCCTTTCTCTCTGTGAAGTCTCCTGATCTCCTCATCCAGCACGTTCTCTTCTAGGGCTTCAGCGGTTACAGGGCCAGCTTCAGGAGCAGGGGCTAAAGCTGCCCCCGTCACCTGGGCACTCTCCAGCTCCCTACTCCTTCTACGATTTTCCTCCCGCCTTAGTTTGGCGGGGCCCTTTTTCCTCCTCACTAGCCCTGTTGCGCCCCCATCCCTGCCCGTACCCTCCCCAGCCGAGTCAACTTCGCAGCTCTCCTCAGCCGGAGCGGCCGCCGCACGGGCGAAGGCGCTAGGACAACGGCTAAAAGGGTGCCCGAGGACACCACACAGGTGGCACCGGATCTGCCTACAGGATGCGGCCAGATGACCCACCCCACCACACAAAGCGCAGACCTGCACAGTACAGGCTGCGCTAAAGTGGGTGGGGCTGCCACACCTGTGACAGACCTTGGGTTGCCCCTGGTAGAAGACCTGGATCCTATCGCGTCCAAGGAAGGCGGCTGACGGAATGTGGGCAACTGTACTCCCTGAACGCTTGAGTTTGACGGAAAACGTCCAGGCCCCGGACCAGATCCCGTGCTCATCCAAGTTTTTCTTGGGCATATCCGTCACATCCCCATACCGACCAAGCCAGGTCATAATGTCATAACAAGAAAGTGACTCGTTACGGGTCAAAACGGTAACTTTCTTGACAGAGTTCTGACGGGAAATCGCCTTGACGGCAAAATCCCGCCAGCCGGGCTCGTTCTTTGCCACTTCGTAGTTTGACCAGAAGAGTTCGAGACCCTCTGGCCGTACGAAACTGACATCAAACTCGGATGAACCGTAGGGGTGAATGAGGGCAAAGATGTCACTTGCCCTGAATTCCATCTGAAGGAGGAGCTCAACCACTTTAGAGCGAGGTGGGCACGCATCCTCGCCCCTCCAAATCAGACGGACCACATTCCTACGGTTACTGTCCTGCCCGGTTGTCGGGAGGGACCAGACCACCTCCCCATTCCGCTCTCGGAAAGCCCCCAAACCGTGCCTCTCTATCCAGAAAGACAGGTCGACCTCACCCCTTCCCTCTACCTGGATCGACCTGTCGCCCCTGCGTAAAGCCTCCAGGAGGCGCTGTTGCAAGTGGCCTCCAGAGCCGGACAGAGATGGGGACCCCCCTGAACCCCCGGCAGTGACATTGGCATAGCTCCTAGAAGCAGCCACTACCGGGGGGGCAGCCAGACCAGACCCAGACCCAGAACCGTCAGTACAGCCACTCACACCACTACTCCCATCTTTATTCCCATTCATACCCGACTTTCCACTCTTACCACTACTAGTCCCACCATCATTCACTCCACTTACACTCCCACATGCACTCCTCTCATCCACAACACTACTACACTCAGCATTCTCACATCCTCCACTCATTACCTGCCTAACAGATTCTGGGCTGGCTGGGACTTGTAGTATAGCTGGTTTAATAATGTTCTTTGCTTTCTTAGCTGTTGCTGGGGTTGACGCCAAGGGCTCCTCCTCCATGGGCGATGTCCCTTCTGGAGTCTGGAGCTGCCCCCCCGGGCGCACCCCAGCTCCGCCCACACTCTCTGACACGCAGGGAATCCCCACCGTGCCAGCTGTGCCCGTCCGCACGGGCTCTGCAGCAGACTCTGACGCCCGGACACTCCCCTCCCTCACAGAGGAGTGCCCCGCAGCGCCCACAGAACATATAGTACTCGGAGGACCGCCCCCTGAGCACCTGGACCCACCATTCTCTGCCAACGGCGCCTGGACACTCCCCCCCCTCACAGGGGAGTGCCCCGCAGCGCCGGTAATGCCCACAGCACTCGGGGAACCGCCCCCCGAGCACGCGGCGGCATAGCTTGCCTCGCCACTTCCCACCATGAGCCCATCCTGCCCCTCCCTACCGGCAGGATGGGTGGGCTTCACATCTATTGCGCCTACAGCCTTTTCAGACGCCATGCTGTACCCCCCTTGCTGGCCCCGGTCCATGACAGGAACGGGGTCTGGCAGTTTGGGGGGCCCAGCAGCCTGAACCAACTTCACAGCTGGCCCAGACTGCTTGAATGAATGAAAAACAAAAGATACTGTTTCCTGAACTTTCTGCTTCTTCCTTTTTTTCACTACATCATTCTTGCCAAGATCTTCACCAAAGGCAAAATCCTCAAAGCGGGTAGGTGACTCCTGCTGCACAATAGCTCTCAGCAAACCCCCACTAGCTGCGTCCTCTTCACAGCTATCCTCCATCTCCCCATCACTGGAAGGTAACGCCACTTGATAGGGCTCTGGGTAGCTATCTTGGGGGGGCTGGGGGTCACATGCACCAGGGGCAGCATCCCCCTCACTCTCCACAGCTTCACCTGACTCTCCATCACCTTCCTCCTCTCCATCTTCCTCCTCACTGCTGTCCTCATGGCTGTCTGCACATGCATGCGGGTTTTTAAATCTTTCATTGTTAGTAAGTTTTTCCTTAAAGAACCCTGCATCCTCAGCAATGTTCCTTCTGGCCTCCTCCACCTCAGCCACCTTTGCCTTAAGAGCCCGCACCTGAGCAGTAAACTTCTGCCTCTTACCTGCAGAGGCATTGTCAGCCTGGTAGCGTGAAAACTTCAGGTCTTCCCTCAGGCTCCTAAGTTTTCTTCCCAACTCTTCATACTCCGCCATCTTGGATTGGATCCGTGACCCATACATCTCCAGAGACTCCCTTGGACCCCGTACCCCCCATTGCTGGGGTTCAGGGGTAGCAGAAGGTCCGCTGTTCTTGGCTGTAGCCTTGCGTCCTTCGGGTTTGGACGGGGGAGCGGGCTCCGCATTTCTGCGGGCCCTGCTGGAACGCCTCACCCCGACCTTGGAACCGGCTGTAGATGCTATCTTCCCCCCTCTCGCCAGCCGGGAACGAGAGGTAGAAGCCCGAGACTCCCTTGGCTCCATGCAGGAAAGCTCTCCCCAGGGGCCTGCCACACCCCTGGGAAGGCAGGTGAAAACGCTGCTTCTCTCTGTGTGGAAGTCTGGAGCTCAAAGGAGACACACCCGACAACTTCACACACTGAAACTGCTGTGTTCAGAGGATGTGCTCTCTGCTGACACCTCTGTCCATGTCAGGAACTGTCCAGAGAAGCAGAGGTTTGCTATGGGGATTTGCTCCTGCTCTGGTTGAAATAATTTTTATTGGATTTCTTTTTTTGAGAAATTATAATAAGTCTTTTTTTTAGTTATTTATTGTTGTCCTTAGAGGGATTTGAACCCAAGGCCCCAGCACTGCAAGGCAGCAGTGCTTACCACTAAGCTACAATGCCACCCTTCTGCTCCTGCTCTGGACAGTTCCTAAAATGGACAGAAGTGTCAGCAGAGAGCACTGTGCTCAGATAGAAAGAAAATTCTAAAAGAAAAGAACTTCCTCTGTAGTATGCAGCAGCTGATAAGTATTGGAGGGATTAAGTTATTTAATCCCTTAAAGACTCAATCCACTTTCACCTTAAGGACGCAGCAAATAGAAGTAATTTACAAACGTTGAGCAGCAGAGTACCCCTTTAAAGAGGTTTTCCAACAATTAAAAAAAAAAGACCGGGTAGCAAGGATGGGCTCCCAAAAACATATAGAACCCCCAAAGGTATCTGGTGACTCCATTCGGGCTGCTCTGTTAAAGTCAGTGCTCTGTTTTAGTCAGGATACTGGCGGATACCTCTGACGGACTTCTAAAACGCAGTATGAACCCAGTATAAGCTCTAGGTGTGTGCCAAGACATATTAGGGTTGGATGTGGGGCAGGTTGCTCACACCCTCTAAGGCACAGGAATCACCCAGCAGACCCCAGGCAGTCACAGTACCCAGATCTGAACCCCAAGCACTGTAATAACCAGGAAAGATAAACATAAAAAGTCACCCCACAGGGACCACAAGACCTGCGGCCTGTACTATATACGGTATGTGTATGAGAATATTTGCTGGAAAAAAATAAGGAAAATTAAGAGTCTCAGATGTTGTTGTGAACTTAGGCCACCTCGTGAGCCAATTACCCTTTCTTTTTCAGGTTCCCTCATGCTGATCGCCTGGATGACCACAGGGAGTATCGGGATGATTATGGCGCGATATATGAAGAGTGCAGCTGGAAAACCATTCCTTGGGAAGGCTATATGGTTCCAGGTAAAAAAAAAAATAATAATAATAATAATAATAAATGTTGGACGCCACTGATCATGGTTTAGAAAATATTATTTATTTGCCAAGTTATTGGAGGATGATGTCATATTGTTGCTGCTAGAAAAAGAAAATAAATATTTTTCCCTCTATTCCTGTATCTGCACTATATTTTGTGCAATAATGTAGATAGAAAAGGTAGCTAGCACTCACCGTCCTCGTAACATTCCGTGCGGCAGGGAGATATTTCGATGTGGGCATTCAGAGGCTAAGAGCTGTTTTTGCACAGAGCCATGTGCTTCTTCCGGCCTCCTGGAGGCCGGAAGAAGCACACGGCTGTGAGCCAAAACGCCTTGTTTTGGATTGTTGTATTGGGTTGTAACATATGGACTTCTGTATGTTATTGTGCGGAGAGTAGTAGTAGAGAGTAGTCTGTTCTTCTCTTGTTTCGCTGCGCATGCGCAGCGAAACGCGTTGCATCTTGGTCAATAAAGTCCTTTTGTATCCTCCACATCTTGTCCTGGTCGGTCAGCGCCGTTTGAGCCGGATTCCTTCATTGAAGCCATTCTATTCTACTACTTATTCTCCTAGGGAGAAAGTGGGGTTGACTACATACCAATGCATTACCACTTCTCACAGGAGACATATGTCCATCTTCTCAAAATGTACAAATATTTGTTTTTAGATTCAAAACACATTTTAAGGGCTTCACGATATACAGTAAATTCTGGGAGTCCCAGTTTGTCAAATATTACTTACATATAAAGCTTTATAAATCATTCTCTTGTGTTCTGTTTGCAGATTCACTTCTTTCTCATGATATTAACAGTGGTCCTTACCATAATAGCGTTCATCATGGTGTTTGTCCATGCCGGTGATTGGAGCGGTGTAAGTATTTTCTACCAAAAAGTTAAATAGGCGCTGTTTGTTCATTTATTTATCTTTTTAACAAACTTTGCATGAATCAATAGAAAAAGCATACATAAGAAACTTTGTAACATTTATTTTTAGAGAACAATGCTTATACAGTAACCCCCCGACATGCGATGGCCCCGACATATGATCAAATCGGCATACGACGGCCTCTCAGAGGCCATCGCATGTCGATGTCAGCATCGACATACGATACTTTTATATGTCGGGGCCATCGCATTAACTGCTATCCGACAGCGCAAAATGCTTAAGCTGCTGTCGGATAGCAGTTTAAGCATCCCGGACAGGTTCACTTACCTATTCCCACTGCTCCGGGTCCACTTCGCGATCCTCCGGTATCTTCTGCATCTTCTCCGGGGTCGGGGCCTCGCTTTCTGGCGTTGTTATTACGTCGCTGCACACACCGTGCGTAATAACGTCAACAGAAAGCGAGGCCCGGACCCCAGAGAAGATGCGGAAGAAGCCCGAGGATCCCGAAGAAGACACCGGAGCAGCGGGACAGCATCGGGAGCGGTGAGGACACGGTCCGGAGCGACGGGGACAGGTGAGTATTAAATGCACTTTTTACATTGCACGAATACGATGGATTCAACAAACGATGGGTCGTTTGAAACAAATTACCATTGTATGTTGAGGGACCACTGTATTTCAACTTGTCAGGCTCTTTACTAGTGTTGAGCGGCATAGGCCATATTTGAATTCGCGAATATTCGCGAATATATGGACGAATATTCGTCATATATTCGCAAATATTCGCATATTCGTTATATTCTCGTTTTATTTTCGCATATGCGAACATTCGCGTATGCGAAAATTAACATATGTGAATATTAGCACATACAAAATTAGTGTTCGCGCAAATTCGCATATGCGAATATTAGCATATGCTAATTTTCGCATATGCGAATTTACGCACGCCAGTCTCACATAGTAGCATTAGAGCCTTCTTTACACCACACAAGCTGAAAGCAGAGAGGGGTGATCACTGTGATGTGTATTGTGAAGAAAAGAAAAAAAAAAAAAAACGAATATTCGCAATTACGAATATATAGCGCTATATTCGCGAAATTCGTGAATTCGCGAATATGCGATATTCGCGAATAATATTCGAATTGCGAATATTCGTGAGCAACACTACTCTTTACCCCTTACACCAATGTGTAAATTACTCTGAAAAACAGCTCAAATATGCATCCTGATAGGCAAAACAGACTATCAGCTCACTGAGGGATCATGGTACATGCTGCCGGTAGACATTTAAGAAGGGGAGGGGAGAGTTGTTGAAAAGAAATGGAAGGAAACAGACAAATAGAGACTGTAGGGTTTGTTGTATTAGATCTCACCCTAGTGTTGCAATAACATTGTCCATGCTGCTGATTTTGAAGGTATGATATAGCAATAGAAAGGAACAGGATCCCCTTAACTAAGTGTGTGCTACAGAGATATAGGAGAGCAGGATCTTCTCTTTTAAGGGTGTCGAGCAACGTGCTCTCGAATCACCCAAAGTGCAATAAAGAGTGCAAACGTGTTACACTACAAAAAAACGTGCACAAAGGATGCAGTCTATCGCAAGCCCTTCTCCGGTAGGAGAGAGGCCCCCAACAAACCTTACCCTTTTCCTCCAGACCAAAAGGTACCTGCGAGGTTCCAGGTTCAATGTCCCTTTTCGCGAAGCTACTAAGGGACCACAAGTGCTCCCGGCATCCCCCTTGGCGTTAGCCAAGGTATCTGCACGCAGAGCCAATAACAGTCGGTACCCTGCCCATGCAGGAGTACCTGGGGTTTTTGCAGGGAGGTGCGGAACCTAATGGCCACACACACCTCCCCTAGGCAGGAAACCCAGAAGGGCTACCGCATCCTAACAATCCTGTGGACAAACAACACGCAAAAAGTGACACAGTGACAAAAAAGAAATAAATAAGTGAATGTGTGCACATATACTGCCCGGATATCCGGCCGGATCTATAAAAAATTTTCTGATCCTTTTTCTGATCCTAGCCAGAAGGCAGGGAATCAAGAGGTGAGTGCCACAAGGTGAAGAGATCATGGAGCCAGTGCTTCCACTCAGTAAGCCAATACTCCCAGTGAGTTTCGGCACCTTGGGGTCACCACTCCCCGAGGCACTAAAGAACCTCAGCTCTAGACCCTCTCGGCCTCATGGCGAGACCCAGAGGGAAAGAGGTTACATCGGGGCACCCGTCGAGCTGATTCCTCAGAAGCAACCCTGGAACGCCCTGGTACACCTGCCCCCTCCATGTTGCATCCATCCTACATTAATGCCCCAATTCTAACACTGATAAGAACAGATACTACACTCGATCTTAGCCAAAAGGAAGAGAGTGTGCTATAGAGATATAAGAGAGCAGGATCCCCTCTTATCTGTGTGTTCAATGTATAGGAGACATCATGGGAGCTAGTTCCAACCCACTGGCTTAGGGAGAACTGATAATTATGGATGAAGAGAAAAGCTATATACAAGTTAAATAATGGCTAAAATAGTGCTACACCGAATGTATACGCATTTGACATACATGTATCTCAAATGTCAGGTAATATGAAGACAGCTAGGAAGCTGGGCCACCCCACGACTATAATTCCCACCCTGGTCATTTGACCCATCCAGCTCGGTAATATGGCGTCTAGGCATTAACATCCTATGTGCCAGCCTGTTTTGCTGCACAAGTAGTACTTTGATAAGGGTATCCCTAATGTTAGCACATAATGGCCCAGATTTACGAAATCTAAAGCCGACACTTTTTAAGATTTATTTTGCATTGCAGACCAAGACTAGGGCCAGTTAGGCAAATGCTTTACATCAGTGTTGAATAAATATGGAATTAATTGGTCTTTATGAAACAATAAAGCGCCTATTGCTATCGTGATGTTCACAGTAATACATTTCATAATATAATTTTATAGGGTCGGTGTGTTATATATATATTTTATAATATGGGGCGCTGAATCCCTCACTCACTTTGCTTAGTGAAATATAGGTAGATGTAGGTCAAAAATCAAGACCATGCTTAGAGAAGGTACTATATGGATAATAGACGTTCATACCCCCCTCTGACACTTCTCTTCTTTACAGGGAGCCCATCCAGTCCTTGGCTGCATAGTTATGATACTGTCGTTCTTCCAACCTATTGTTGCTTTTTTTAGACCAGATCCTAAGAATGAAAGGTAAATCTTATTTTGCAGTTTATTATTTAATTTCTATACAAAGCAAAGATAACAGGGGTGTTTTAAAGGGTTATTCCGGCTTTATACATTTTATCCCCTATCCGCTGGGACCCCACGCAATCTTAGTGCAGCCCCCGGCATTCTGTGCCAGACGCTGCCTCCGAGATGTGACTTCACGACCACACCCCCTGCATTCATGTCTATGGGAGTGGGCGTGACGGCCGTCACGCCCACTCCCATAGACATGAATGGAGGGGGCATGATGTGACAAGGGTCGTCGTCATGACGTCACATCTCGGAGGCAGCGCCCAAAACAGAATGCCTCGGAGGCTTAATGGCGAGGGCTGCACTGAGATAGCGGGGGGTCCCAGCCTTTGGATAGAGGATAAGATGTATAAAGCCGGAATTCCCCTTTAAACATTTATAAGATTTTTATAAAATAATTTGTTTCAAATTACAGACGTTTCATTTTTAACTGGGGACATCGTATAAATGCACTTGTGATAAAAATCCTCGCAGGTAAGACAAAAATATAATATACCAAGATGATACAAAAGTATGTGTGGTGTCACATGACTATATGCCTACCCTTACTAACCCTACCATGTTCACATCACTCCTAGTGGCGGCCATCTTTCTTGGCCTTATCCTGGTGGATAGATCATCAAACCTATGGATGCCGAAGGTGATGGGAGGATTTTTTGCATGGGAAGTCCTCTTTTATATTATCCTGGAAACCAAAATGCACCTGGGAATGAGAGGTCAGTGATGCTGTTAATCTCTAGTATTTGCTGCTTAAAGTGTTAATATCACTTACATAAACTTTTGACATGTCGTCCAGATATGCCAAAAGTTTAGATGACATCAAGTCTCAGTCCTGATACCGACTGTGATTGTGAAATATAACTGGCTTAAGGGGACAGTAGTGCTTGCCAGCCAGCACTGATGCGCTCTATAGACAATAAGGCTATGTTAACACAGCTTAAAATGTGTGGAATGTCAGCAGCACTAAGACCGCTCGGAAATGCAGTGTATACATAGACGGCAATGAATTTCCAAGCAGATTCCGCTGAAAAATTAAACAGTTTCAATGTTTCTGCGGACACCAGACAGCCGCTTGGACCGCCCTCTTGATGGGGGCGCCACTTTGCACGCTGCAAGAAAGTTAGTGGCCAGCTAACATCCAAAGCCCTTGCTCACCCGAAGCTACCGTCCAGGCAGCAGTACCTTGCCAACCCAGTAGTAATTACATGAGGAGGTTTGTGTAACAGCAGTGGTGAAGTGGATGCGCTGAACCTGTGCGGATAATGGCATGGGTCGTACCAGGGAGCAGAGTCTAAGGTGCTGCTGGTTTTCACCAGAGCCTGCCGAAAAGGCGGCACCCAGGTCGCTACCCCTGATACGACTCGTTCACACAGGCTGCTGAAGTAAAGCAGAGCACAGGAAGGATGAGGCAAACTCAAAGTCTGCACAGGCAAGAGGTCAGGGCAGGCGGCACAGGAGCGTAGTCAGGAACGTAGCTAGGAGGTCAGTGGGCAAGAGGCACAGGAGCAAGGTCAGGTCACAGAGTAAGTGGTCAGGTACACAGTAAGGCAATACACAACGGGAACGCTTTCTCTTAAGCTAGTGAGCACAAAGATCCGGCAAGGGGAAACAGGAAGTGTTGGCACTTATAGTATCAGCGAGCAGCAGTAACCAATTAAGAACGTACTGGCCCTTTAAATCGCAGAGAGCCGGCTCATGGACACCACAGAGGGCGGGTACACACATGTCGGCTACTTGGGACAGCGGAGGAGACAGTTGTGTAACGGCCCAGGGGGTTCGCATGCGGGCGCGTCACATGATGCAAACCGCGGCATCGCCAGCATAGGAGGACGGGGCAGGAGAACACTCGCGGCCAGTGTGTCTGACCAGAGCGCTAGTTGTAACAGTTTGTTACAGTGTGTCATCCCAGTAGTAAGGTGATTACATTAGGAGGAGGTTTGTTACAGTGTGTCACCCCAGTAGTAAGGAGATTTCACGAGTAGGAGGTTTGTTACAGTGTGTCAAGGTGGGGCATGTCAAAGAGCGGTGCCAATGGACAGGGTCAAGGGGTCGGCAAAATTAGCTTTCGCTTAGGGTTGCAAAAATCTTTGCACCAGCCCTGACGGCAGAGGCAGGGTTTTCACTGAAATTCCACCGTTTGCACAATGCTGCAGAATCCCATTGAAATTAACGACGTCACGTCACGACCCCCCCCCCCCCCCCCCCCCATTCATGTCTATGGCAGGGGGCGTGCCGGCCATGTTCACCAGTCATCGGGCACGGAGCGGAGTTCGCTCCGTGCACCAAATGACAGGGGTGCCGCAGCGGAGATTGCGGGGTCCCCAGCGGGGGATAAGATGTTTTCAGCAGAGTACCCCTTTACTGACCTCCCATTGCCTCTGTCCTATGCTGTTCCCTCCCCTAAAGAAGTATCTTATGCTGTGGGTTCAGCTCCACTATTCAGTGAGGACGATCTACTAGAGGACAGTTAGCAGCTACTGCCGAACCAAGAAAGGAAGGAGACATCCGCCGCTTCCTCCGCTAGGCGGGCAAGTTATGAGGAGAGTGGCGTGGGAGGTGGTGTTGCGAGCGTTCAGGCTCCTGAAGCAGACACTTTTGAAGAACTTGAGGAGGACATCAGTGATGTGCAGACACAACTCAATGACGATGAAGCCGATCGCACTTGGGAGCTGGGTGTAGAAGGGACTTCATCATCATCAGGAGAAGAGGGTTGCAGTTTGCCAGTGAGTTAGCAACTGAGCCAGCAAGGTGGTAGCATGGTTGGCAGTCAGCATGGTGGCAGAAGTGGAAAGTCTGGAACCAAACGTGCCCAGGGTAGACCACCTGCTTCGCGGCAGCTTACCTTCCTGGGAGGTAGTGGAACAGGGGTTCCTGGAGTCGGTGGCAGTAGCAGTCAATCAGTGCAGACTGTTGGTGGGAAAATCAGGTACTCGGCAGTGTCAAAATTTATCATCAAGCATTCGGAGGATGTTAACCTGGCCACATACAAGATGTGTCGGCAGAAGGCAAAGCGTGGCCAGGGACCCAATGTTTGCACCATGGCCCTGCATCAACATATGCAGCATCACCATAAAGTGGCCTGGGAGAACCGTGGCTCCGATGTGGTGGTCCAGCCTGCTGCATCACCCAATGGCACGCCGTTCCGTTTCAGACAGCCATGGTTCCACCAACTCAGCCGTAGGTAGCTGTGTGTTATACCCATCTTCTGTCTTTCAAGATGCTCCTGCTTCTCCTACTTCAAGTCAGTCATCCCACCAGCAATCCTTCGGCAAAGCCATGTCCAAGAGACAACAGTATGCGCCCACATTCAAAAGCTGAATGTGCTCCTGTCCAAGTTGCTGGTGCTGCAGTCCCTCCCTTTTCAAGTGGTGGACTCTGCACCTTTCAGAGAACTGATGGATTGTGCCGAACCGAGGTGAAGAATCCCAAGCCGTCATTTCTTTGCGAAGAAGGCAGTACCTGCCCTGCACAATTTTGAGGAACAGAAGGTGGGCCAGTACTTGAGCCTGTCGGTGTGTACCAAAGTGCATGGCAAAATGCCGACGTGTGGAGCTGTAACTACGGTCAGGGGCAATACATGTCCTTTATGGCCCATTGGGTGAATGTGGTTCCTGCACAGCCACAGCAGCAACTTGGACAGGTCTCGCTACTTCTGCCTCCACGCTGTGAGGCCATTGGTCCTGCGACAGTGTTCGACTCTGCCTCCTCATCCTCCACCGTGTCCTCAGTCTCCACTGCATGAACAAGTCTCAGTGCCCCTTCAGCATACCATGGTACCAGATGGTTTGCCTTGGCGAACTGAGTCACACAGGGGAGGAACTGCTAATAGTCATTCATCAAGAAATCGAATCATGGCTTACTCCAAGAAAACTGGAAATGGGAACAATGGTGGCCGACAACGGGAAGAACATCTTGTCTGCGCTGCGAGAAGGAAGGATGAGCCATGCGCCCTGCATGGCACACATGTTCAATCTGGTTGTCAAGTGGTTCCTGAAGTGTTGCCCCCATCTGCAAGACATTCTTACAATGGGAAGAAAACTTTGCATGCCCTTCAGCCACTCGTACACCGCAAAGCACACCCTCATTGAGCTGCAGCATCAGAACGTTTCCACAAGTTGGAATTCCACCCTCCATATGTTGGACTGACTATACGAACAGAGAAAAGCCATCACCGATTTCTTGATGATCCAAGTTGATAGGGGAACTCCCCTTTGTAACTTCAATGTCAACCAGTGGCAGCTCATAAGTGGCACCTGCCATTTGCTCAGGCCCTTTGAGGAAGCCACATTATTACTCAATCGCCAGGATTATGGGATTAACGACATCATTCCACTGCTTCATCTAATACAACACGTGTTGGAAACAATGGCTGGTCAGGGCACTGGAGACATGGCGCCTACATCTCACGGCCACATGAGCCCTGTGGGGGCTGAGGAAGAGGGGGCCCCCTAACAGTAGAGCACAGTTTAGGTTTCGTGAAATGGGCGGTTTTTCTAGTCATCTGACAGGAGAGGAGGAGCAGAAGCAGCTAGAGGACCCAGGCACACCAGGGCAGTGTGTAATGGAGATGAGGGCAGGGAGTCTCTCTGAGTCACTTGCACAAATGACACGATGCATGCTCACTTGCTTGCGTTGTGACCGCCGAATTGTCACCATTCAGCAGCGGGATGACTTCTGACTCTCCACCTTATTGGACCCTCGCTACTGGCACAAAATAGGGGCCTTTTTTACACCCACTGAGAGGGAGGACAAACTGACCCCCTACAAAGACATCCTACATGTTGGCCAATGCCTATCTGCGCCATCGTCCATCCTCTCACAGGTCTGACTCGGGGGGGCCCTCTGCGCTCACCTTCCATTGCCATGGCTGCTGGGGAGGGGTGGAGTGGCAGGAGCAGCACCAGCTCCATCAGCAGCAGCCGCAGTCTACAGCTGCTGATGAGTAGCTTTTTTCACCCGCATAGTGAAGCAACTCATCCGTAGCAGGTACACCTAGAGCAGGACCTGAACCAGCAGGTGGTGGCATTCCTTGACATGACCATGCCAACACACCTTTAAGATCCGTTGGACTTCTGGCAGCCAAACTTGATTTGTGGCCGCAACTAGCAGCGTTTGCCCTCTAAAAGCTGTCCTGCCCGGCCAGTAGTGTGCCATCGGAGCGGGTGTTTAGTGAGGCCGGGGCCATAGTCACCCCAAGGAAAACTCGTCTGACCTTTGTGAGGCATGGATCAGCCAGGATTTCCACCCACCAATGCCTGATGCATCAGAGTAGATTGACCATGGTGTCACACCAACACTTTACAAATATGGATAGTGCAAAACAGATTTTAGGCGCTGCTCTCCAGTTACAGACATTCCTACGCATCAGACCACAAGTAAGTATTGAGGATATGCCTTGCGTAAAACTTAACTTGTATTAATATTCTTAGGATAAAATATATGGACCCAAATTTTTTTTTAAATCAAACAAAAGGAAAGGTGTGCAAAAAAACACCATGTGCCACCTACACCACCAAGTATTGAAGTGATGCAAAGACCTCTAAAAGGTGGAAGGGAAAAACATATGGTCCATTGTAACCGGTGGGGGTAAAAACTTCCCCTGTAAGGCCCTTCTATCGCACTATAAATTCACTTTTTGGCAAGTGTTACTTGCCCTAAAAAGGGCGGCCCCACGCAGGAACCTCTCCTTATTTCCCCCTACAAACACTGCCATTTCCCAGGGGTTTTAGGTGGAAACAGAGAGAGTTTCCTGTGTGGGGCCGCCCTTTTTAGGGTGAGTAACTCTTGCCAAGAAGGGAATTAATGGGGTGAGAGTAGGGCCTTACAGGGGAAGTTTTTACCCCCACCTGCTAAAATGGACAATACGTTGTTCCCTTCCACCTTTTCAAGGCAAGTGTTACTCGTCTTAAAAAGGGTGGCCCCACACAGGAACCAATCCCTATTTCCACCTAAAAACCCTGGGAAATGGCAGTGTTTGCAGGTGGAAATAGGGAGAAGCTCCTGTGTGGGGCCACCCCCTTTTAGGGTGAGTAACACTTGCCAAGAAGTGAATAAAAAATGCAAGAGTAGGGCCTTACAGGGTAATGTTTTACCCCACACCGATTACAATGGACCATACGTTTTTCCCTTCCACCTTTTAGAGGTCTTTGCATCACAACAATACTTGGTGGTGTAGGTGGCACATGATGTTTTTTGCACACCTTTCCTTTTGTTTGATTTAAAAAAATAATAATTGGGTCCATATATTTTATCCTAAGCATATTATTAACCCCTTAAGGACCAAGCCCATTTTCACCTTAAGGACCAGGCCAATATTATTTTTGCTTTATCTTTGTTTTTCCCTCCTCGTCTTCTAAAATCCCTAACTCCTTTATATTTCCATTTACAGACCCATATAAGGGCTTGTTTTTTGCGTGACCAATTGTACTTTGTAATGAAACCTCTCATTTTACCATTAAATGTATGGCGAACCCCCCCCAAAAAAATTTTAGGGAGGAAATTTAAATGAAAACCACAATTTTGCGCATTTTGGAGGGTTTTGTTTTCACACTATACACTTTACTGTAAAAATTACATGTGTTCTTTATTCTGTGGGTCAATACAATTAAAATGATACCCATGGCTAGATACTTTTATATTTTTGCACTGCTTAAAAAAAAATCTAAAACTTTTTGTACAAAATCAGTAATCTAAAATCGCCCTATTTTGACCACCTATAACATTTTCATTTTTCTGTATATAGGGCAGGGTGAGGGCTAATTTTTTGCGCCGTCATCTGTACTTCTTATCGATACCACATTTGCATATATAAAACTTTTAGATCATTTTTTATTAATTTTTTTTTAAAATAAAATGTGACAAAAAAGCAGCATTTTTGGACTTTTTAATTTTTTTACGTTTACGCCATTCACCGTATGGGATAACTAACATTATATTTTGATAGTACGGACATATACACACGTGGTGATACCAAATATGTTTATAAAAAAAATTTACACTTTTTGGGAGTAAAATTGGAAAAACAGACAATTTTAAATTTTTATTGGGGGAGGGGATTTTTCACTTTTTATTTTATTTTTATTTTTACATTTTTCAACTTTTATTTTACACTTTTTATGTCCCCATAGGGGACTATCTTTAGCAATCCTTTGATTGCTAATATCGTTCAGTGCTATGTATAGGACACAGCACTGCTCAGTATTATCGGTGATCTTCTGCTCTGGTCTGCTCGCTCTCAGACCAGAGCAGAAGACCCCAGGAGACGGCCGGAGCCAGGTGAGGGGACCTCCGGCCACCATGCTGGATGATCAGATTGCCGCGGCAGCGCTGCAGGCGATCCGATCATCCATTCAAAGTACCGCACTGCCGCAGATGCCGTGATCTGTATTGATCACGGCATCTGAGGGGTTAATGGCGGCTAGTAGCCGGAACCTGCTGTGTATGACGCGAGCACCGTTCCGATGCTCGCGGTCATACACAGGACATAAATGTACGTCCATGTGCGGGAAGTCCCGCCAAAACAGGACGTACATTTACATCCGTGGTCGTTAAGGGGTTAAAAGTTAAGTTTTACGTAATGCATATCCTCAGTACTTACTTGTGCACACTAACACTTTTACAAAAGAGACCGTTTTCTTCTGCCTACTTGCCTCAGCTACTATTCTGATCCTGCCACCCGCCTGATGCCACACATCTGATGCCAAGTTCTCCTTTTTTCCCCCACCTTCGTCAATGGGTACTGGTATTGCCACCCACCACACCACTCTGTCACCGGGTCAATTTCAGGACTCCTGATGCTGCTGCTGCTGCTGCCACCTCCAGGCTGTCTTATTTCTGCCACCATATGTTCTCTTTGGGCTGAAGCTACCTCCAGGCTGTTTTATTCTGCCACCATATGTTCTCCTCATGCTGATGCCAGCTCCAGGCTGTCTCATTCTGCCACCATATGTTCTCCTCATGCGGATGCCAGCTCCAAGCTGTCTCATACTGCCACCATATGTTCTCCTCATGCTGCTGCCATCTCCAGGCTGTCAATCAGCCACTATATGTTCTCCTCATGCTTCCGACACCTCCACGCTGTGTCATTCAGCAACTATATGGTCTCCTCATGCTGCCGCCACCTCAACGCTGTGTCATTCAGCCACTATATGGTCTCCTCATGCTTCTGCCACCTCCAGGCTGTGTCATTCAGCCACTATATGTTCCTCTCTCTTACTGCCTCAAACTCCAGGCTGTGTTATTCAGCCACTATATGCTGCTGCCAACTCCAGGCTGTGTCATTCAGCCACTATATGGTCTCCTCATGCTGCCGCCAACTCCACGCTGTGTCATTCTACCACTATATGTTCTCCTCATGCTGCCACCACCTCCAGGTTCTATCATTGTGCCGCTCTGCGACAGTGATTCTAATAGCGACACCTCTGATTTGCATGTCATACTGAATAACAGTATTATTTCACTAACCAAGCACACACCCTATGCGTGTTACAGCAAAATAAAGTGTTCTACACCCCTATTGAGGCTCTCTGTATCCCAGAAATAGACATTTTTTATAGCGATTCAACGCAAATAAATTCAATATGAAACATATTTTTTGGAAAATTCGGCATATCGGCCTAGTCAAATTCAAAAATTAGTTCCTCTCCAATGATGATATAAGTATTGTACTGTACATGGGATTGATTGATTGTATATTCAAGTTGTAATTGGCCATTGACTGTGCAGCTTCCATAAACATTTTTATAGATTTTGTTACACCACAGATCTCTCTCTGTTTGTATATTCTGACAGTAATATGAGTGAGTAGTATGAATAAGTAGTAACTTTTATTTTTATTTTTTCCTGACAGAGACTGATCAAGAAAATAAGGTAAGCTATATAATACCTTTTGTTATAAATTATAACCATTCTAGTCATCCCCTGGGACGTTGCAGCACTTCATTAGAAGCTCCATCCAGAACAATAACTTACACAAGTCACTGCTTTACCCCTGTGGCTCTCCAACTTTTGGCAGCTGTCAGAGCAGACCATCAGGCAAAGAGTGTTCAGATAAATCACAAATGCCAATACATTACGCATTTCGAGGTTACGGAGTCTCTTCGTCAGATAAACAGGCATGAGTGAGCCATAGTGTGAGTACTGGACCGGCTAGCACCGTGCTGGGGAGGATTTAGAGTGCACTACTATAGATGGCATGTGGGAGGAGAATGGGTTATTGACACACTGGGCTTGAAATGAGAGCAGAAAGGAAATAAACATCAGCAGCACAGCAAGGAAGGATTTACACTTAGCACTGAACTGCTGCTGATGATGATGACAAACTAAAGGTAAAGGGAATTATATAGGAGGGAGCACTGTGATTACAGCTGCCCAGAATTTTGTGGATGGTCAGAGATAAGAGGGCCTTTATTTACCTTTCATTCACAGTGTTGATCCTCTGAAGGTGATATACATTCACAGATTGCAGGTACACAGCCCCTGCTTCCTCTCTCCTGTACAGAGCACATGCTAAACCCAACCACCACTTCCTGTGATGCAGCTTGGTCTCATTGTTACTAAAGACAGACTAAGCCTAACAACAGGCAGTGCACAGCACCTCCTAGAGTAAGGAGTTTCTTTTAATTAAAGGGGTACTCTGGTGGAAAACTTTTTTTAAATGAACTGGTGCCAGAAAGTTAAACAGATTTGTAAATTATTTCTATTTAAAAATCTTAATCCTCCCAGTACTTTTTAGCAGCTGTATGCTACAGAGGATATTCTTTTCTTTTGAATTTCTTTTTTGTCTTGTCCACAGTGCTCTCTGCTGACACCTCTGTCCGTGTCAGGAACTGTCCAGAGCAGCATAGGTTTGCTATGGGGATTTTCTCCTGCTCTGGACAGTTCCTGACACGGATAGAGGTATCAGCAGAGAGCACTGTGGACAAGACAAAAAAGAATTTCAAAAAGAAAAGAATTTCCTCTGTAGCATACAGCTGCTAAAAAGTATTGGAAGGACACATTTTTTTTTTATTGAAGTAAGTTACAAATCTGTTTAACTTTCTGGCACCAGTTGATTAAAAAAAAAAAAATGCTTTCCACCCCTTTAAAGCCTTTCAGTCATTTAGAAAAACATTTACAAAAAAGTTTTAATCAATGCTAAAACCCAAACTGATCTCAAGATGTTGCTCAGCTCTCGCTTCTCATTGTAGGAGACTGGTTTCATAGAGTGGGTGCCTAGTCAGGGAGTGAAGCACGCTGACGTGCCCTTCACCTGTCACGCCCCCTCCCATAGTCTTGCATTGAGGGGGCGGGTGTGACATCATTAGGGGCGGGGCTATGACATCACAAGCTCCCGATGCCAGCCCTAAGCATTCAGAACATTTTTTTCCAAATGCTGAGCAGCGGAGTACCCCTTTAAAAACATTGGGGAAGATTTATCAAAACCTGTCCAGAGGAAAAGTTGCTGAGTTGCCCATAGCAACCAATCAGATCGCTTCATTCAGTTTTCAGAGGCCTTTTCAAAAGTGAAAGAAGCGAACTGATTGGTTGCTACAGGCAACTCAGAAACTTTTCCTCTGGGCAGGTTTTGATAAATCTCCCCCATTGAGTTCTAAAACTTTAAGGACTTATACTAAAAATGTTGTAATCCTTTTCCGTTGTAGACTCATATTGAGACTGGCGCACTTCTGATCTTCGTTTGTGGTAATCTGGCCTTTCTGATCGCACTGTTGGTCGGCATAGGACAATCTTAAGCCTGATCTGTGGATGGCTCATAATGACCGACTCTTACATGCCAAAGAATTACCAAGGAGACGATGTTATAATCAAATGTAACACTTTTTTTTTTTTTGCTATTGTCAATATACGGAATACTCTGTGTGCGCAGGACGCCGTGAGATGTTTACAGTGGCCGAATCATGGACATGTATGACAGAAATAAGAAAACATGCTGGGACCCTCTGGATTATGTCTGTGACTGATTTTTGTTTTCCATATTGAAATCCATAGCAACAGAAACGTTCGCATGGAACATCTGACATTACGTTTTTCAAACATTTACAATGGTAAAACAAATTCATGAGTTTTTTTATTTTTTATTTTACATAGTAAAACTTTTTTTCACTAGCAATAAAAAAAAGAAAAGAATAAGTGAAGGTAGTGTTGGTATCTGGTTTGGACAATCTCTTCCTATATACTTTGTTCCTTGATGAGACTGGCATATTTATCTTGAAGTTAGAAAAGGCAGCTGCTATGGGGCCCAGTGAAAAGAGGGACCCAGCAAAGATTGGGCTCAGCACCGAGACCCCGACTGATCAAAACCCTATTCCATGAGCAGTGTGAACCTGCACAGGGTCTTCCTCTTCACAGGTCAGTAACAGAAACAAGTGCAATGTGCACACTGGTAAGGAAGAAGGTGAGCAAGTATGGGACTTGGATGTATAATGGCTAAACATATGATTTTTTTTTTCCTTAAAGGAGAACTCCAGCCAAATGAAATTACCTTTATATAGCTGCACATAATAAAGTTATATAACTTTGCAATGTGAAGTGTAATCTTTGATGAGCACCTACCCTGTTTCTCTCAGCTTTTCCTCCAGGCAGGAAGTCCAGGAGATCTTATCACACTGATGACAACACTTCACTCTCCCTTCCCCCCTGCTCAGAGAGCTGACAGCTTCAGTGTGTAGTGTTTGAGTGTCCCTGATTGGCGGGAGGGCAACACACCCCCCTCACTGCTCACTCTCACAGCAGCCCCTCACTGCAGCTCAAACAGGAAACAAGCACAGTGTGTGTAGTTTTTTGCTCAATCAGCAGGATATTTAAAGCCTGTTTATGGGGGCTATGGGGTGTCTGATTTTGAAACAAATCAGCTGGGATGCCTTGTGGAGCTAATATATACAACTTATATAAGTTGTTTGTTTGTTTTACCATAAAAACTCTCCTTTAACTATTATCTTGCACAGGGCTTCTTAAAGGGGTACTTCATATCAACTGGCTCCAGAAAGTTAAACATATTTGTAAATTACTTCTACTAACCTGTTAAGGACAGGTACGCCCTGAATCCCGAGTCCTTAAGAAAGCAGGGCGTACCTTTATGCCCTGATCCCGTTAACAGGCTTTAAACTGTTCTCACCAGTGTTGAACAGGTTAAAGCCCGTGGGTCTCGGTTGCTACCGGCAGCTAGGACCCATGGCTAATGCTGGGCACCACCAATCGCGATGTCCCGATCAGCTTTCCGGACGACGAGAGGGTCCTCACTTGCCTCTCCGTCGTCCGATCGGCAATCTACTGCTCCAGAAGACTGCATATTGTAGCTCCCTATGGGGACAAAAAAAAAGTGTAAAAAAAAGAAAAAAAGTTAATTAACCCTTTCCATATTAAAGTTTAAATCACCCCCTTTTACCAATTCTTAAATAAAATATTGTAATAAAGAATAAAAATAATCATATGTGGTATCGCCGCATGCGTAAATGTCCGAACTATTAAAATATAAGGTTAGCTGAACCGCATGGTCGATGGCGTACACGTAAAAAAATACCAAAGTTCAAAACTGCGCATTTTTTGGTCACTTCATAAACCATAAAAATATTAATAAAAAGCCCCATTTAAACAAAAATGGTACCGATAAAAACTACAGACGATGGCGCAAAAGATTATCCCATCAGCGTATGACTAAGGGTGCGTACCCCTGAAACGTAGCGCGGCAGGTTTGTACTCGTGTCTCTCTCCATCTGACCGTGCTGATGTACTTTATCCATCTTGCTATATGGAATTGCCTACATCTTATTCTATGAAAATGTGAGTCATGAAGTTTAAAGAATAAATCTGAAAATATTTGAAACCATTCCGAGGTATTGGTGTCAGACGATTATTTCCATATATTTTACCTGTCTGTGGACTATATGCCTTGATAATTGTGTTGGATTATATTGCTGTGGGGTCAGTAGAGCCCGTCTATCAAGGACTTTTGCTTACTACTATTTAACAAGTGTGCGTTAATGGTAACTATCGTGGATGATATACTAACCTTGGTGGTCTCCTCTGGCTCCCACAGGCCTGTCACTTCCTCAGGCTGGGAGTATTACCTGAGATTGCTTTTTATTAATATTTTTATGGTATATAAAGTGACCAAATTCACAATTTTGGACTTTGGTATTTTTTTATGTGTACGCCATCGACCGTGCAGTTTAGCTAACCTTATATTTTAATAATTCGAACATTTACGCATGTGCCGGTACCACATATGATTTTTTTTTTATTACATTATTTTATTTAAAAAATAGGAAAAGGGGGTGATTCAAATTTTTATTAAGGCTTATTCACATGTATTCTCTTTTTTTTTTTTTAACACTTTTTACTTTTTTTTAGGCCTCACAGGGGGCTATACCATGCAATCTTGTGATTGCATACACTGATCACTGCTATGCCATAGCATCCTCTGTGTTATCGGCGCTCTGTTGCTCCAGCCTGCTGAGAGGGCATGGAGCAGTAGATTGCCGATCAGATGACCAGGAGGCAGGTGAGTACCCTCCTGTCGTCTAGTAAGCTAATCGGGACATCGCAATTCTGTCGCAATCGTCCCGATCAGCTCCGCTGAGCTGCCAGGATAGTTTTACTTTCACTTTAGACGCCGCAATCAACTTTGATTGCGGTGTCTAAAGGGTTAATTTCGGGCATCAGCCTGATCGCCGTAATGCTGCTGCTTTCTTTTTGTGAATTGGCTCCCTCCCTCTCTCCATCTACAAGTCCCATGATTCCTTGTTTGTAAGTGTGAGGTCACTTTTCTCCCTCCCACAAATTAGGCACCCCAGCTATTGAAACACACCTGTGCTGCATTCCATGCAATAGACCATTGTTTTCTAAACAGGGTGCCTTCAGCCATTGCAAAACTCCAATTCCCTGCAGAATGATCTCTTTCCCAACCAGCGGCCACTCCACCCATTGAAGCACAGACAGGCTCCCTTTCATCACCTGACTAGTGATATAATGTCTCGGGCAGCACTGAAACCCTGGAAAATCTGAGACGACACTCATTTTGTATGCTTTTAAAAATAAACATTGGGGCAAAAAACACATAAGTATTGCAAGACCACTTTCAAACACTGGTACAGACATGAGTTTGAAAAGATTTATGTTATCTAGGGGTTGTCCCCTCTCCCCCCTGCTATTCGCGATGGTTATAGAACCATTGGCAAGTAGTATAAGAAAGGATGTATCAATAATGGGATTTGGAGCGAGGTAGAGGGGACAAGATTACATTGTACGCAGATGATATTATGTTGATTCTAGAGGATCCCAAAAAATCTATGTCAAGAGTAATAGAAATAATAAATTATTATTGTAGATTTTCTGGACTGGCAATTAATTGGTCGAAATTGGTTATCATGCCATTGGGAGAAGAAAATATAGGGCAGACATATGGGCTAAGGGTAATAAATAAGGGAGAAGAATTTAAATATTCAGGGATATACGGTACAAGGAAAATACCATCCGATAAATACCCTAAAATTGATTAAGGAAATAGGAAAGAAGGTGAATATATGGAATGACTTAAATTTGTCAAAAGATAACACCAATTAAGTTCTGATGCCAAAGATTTTGTAGCTATTTGGGTCCGCACCAATTTGGTGTGAGATGAAGTTGTTTAAAAAAATAATTTATGATGGCACACATCAGGGGTGCCCCCTCTCACCGCTCCTATTTGTGCTCAGTATAGAGCCATTAGCAGCCTCCATTCAGAATTGTCCTGATATAGAAGGTTTAATGGTTAAAAATAGGGAATTAAAAATCTCACTATTTGCAGATGATGTTCTTTTGACCATTCGTAACCCCTTAATATCCTTACCCAATCTCCATACGGCATTAACTGATTATGGGCATTTGTCGGGTTACAAGATCAATACTTCAAAAACAGAAGCCCTCCCAATTAATATCCCTCAACTGATCTCTTAAATCTGAAACAGTAATTTCCCTATAAATGGCAGGATACGTCCTTGGGTTACCTAGGAGTCCGTCTTACACCCACATACTCTTCCCTATATAAGCAGAACTTCCCTCGTCTCTTCCAAAATATACAAACATTGTTAGACAAATGGGCCCCAATATCACTTTCCCTATTAGGAAGAATAGCAGCTGTAAAAATGTCTATTTTACCAAAATTCCTGTATCTTGTGGAGACTTTGCCTGTCCCCATTCCCAAAACTGCCATTAAAAAGTTCCAAACTATGTTGCTTAAATTCATATGGAGGGGTGGGAGACATAGGTTCTCGGCGGCGGTCCTATGTGCTAAAAAACAGTTTGGAGGTCTGGCCATGCCTGATATATATAAATATTATTTGGCGGTGCCCCTCCGGAGAATCCCCTCATGGACCAAATTTTTGGCATATAACAGGTGGACTGAAGTTGAGAAGTTGTGGATTTCTCCTATACACCCATCCTCTATGATATGGTCATCCACCCCCTGCACTGTCACAAGGAACCTTTTGGGGCCAATGAGACTAACTATTAAAATCTGGAATGAGGTCTCCTCCACATACCCTCTTAAATCACTAACCTCTCTACTCACACCAATGTTATTTAACCCTAGTATTCCAGATAGTGATGACATCAGGACTGTCTCTCCTTGGATCACAGCCAAGATATTTTATTTAGCCGACTTGGTTGATCCCATTACTCGAAAGCTTCTAACCCCACAATCTATTAGTGACAAATTTCACATAACAAGAGAATCCCTGTCTCCCACACCATTCAGGAACATTTAGGGATTCACCCATCCCATCCCCCCTTCCCACCTCCAACACCCTTTGAATCTATCTGTAAACGAGACACCTCCACTAGAGGCTTGATCTCAAGAATTTATGATATCCTAATATCTCCAGAGGACACGTCCCAACTACGACACCCATATATGACCAAGTGGGAATCTTATTTAGGGAAATCCCTCACCTTTGCACAATGGCAGGTCATATGGTCACGGGCAGCTAAGTCCTCGACTTGTATCACACACAAAGAGAACCAGTACAAAATCTTACTACATTGGTATCACACGCCTGAGCTGCTACACCGCCTCTCCCCGCAGCTTTCACCCTCTTGTTGGAGGTGTAATAGAGATATTGGTTCTATACCACACATATTTTGGGACTGCCCACTTCTAAGACACTTTTGGCTGGAGGTGCAGTCACTAGTTAGGAGGGTTATAGGGTCCCACATCCCACTGTCAGCGAAGACATATCTTCTGGACATCCCCCCCAGCGGAATCACTACCATTCAGTCTAAACTCTTCTTACATGTACTCACTGCGGCCAAGTGTCTTGTGGCTCAGTGGTGGAGGAAAACTGATAGCCCCCCATTCCAGATGCTACTAGATAAAATCGTAGATATACGGAGAATGGAAATTAAGTCCGCCATGGTGGAAAATAGACTGGATGCTTTTGATACTTTGTGGCGCCGGTGGGATGAATATGTGAAGTCCCTGAGAGTGGTCTGAGGCGGTGGACGGACCCTGAAGAGCTGGAGCCGAGCAGATACTTCTTTATTCTCTTTATCTTCCCTACTTATCCGTCCCTTTATCTTTATCTTCCATACTTACCTGTCTTTTTCTCTATTAACTTTCTACCTCTTACAAAGTTTTTACCTCCTGTTTTTTTTTTTTTACATTATTTTACATCTTCTTCATTGCATATTGCCTGGATTATTGACCATAAGCTGAGGATCCGGAGTCAAGAGATATTATTAGTATCATCTAATAGCGCTTCATATTATCCTCGCTTCATTCTTTATTATCTGTTAGATAACGGCTTTTATCTAAGCTTCATGTCTCTGATGTGGGGTCTTCCCCGGATACTCATAGAGCCGACCTGAAATAATCTGGACTTTACAACATCTTTACAGCCGGATCTATGTTATCATATTGTAACCTGGTCTTATTAATATGTAATGACTCTGTTTATTATTCTATGTACTTTTATTTTCTTATTCTCAAATCTCTGTTTTAAAGAAAAATTCTTTAATAAAAAAACAGTTATAAAAAAAAATATATATATTTACATTTTTAACTCACAGATATGGGGTAGAAAAAGAACAAGAATCAAATTGGAATATTTATGTCAAACAAAGGAGAATGGTGGAATGGACTTCCCGAATATATACAAGTATTTTTTAGCAGGACAAATCTTTTTTTTTTTTTCTCTCTTGATCTCTTCGATTTTTTGTTGTTCAGTAGTGGTGGGATATTTACGGATATTTTCCAGTTATTGGAATCAGTTATTGGTTAAGGAAAACGTTTAGTTCCGAACACTTTGTGCGCGCATGCAGGGGTCGGCCATGCCCCCTTGTGACGTCACGCCACACCCCCTCAATGCAAGCCCTCCCATAGACTTGCATTGCGGGTCAGTGGCCTGATGTCACTAGGGGGAGTGGTCGACCCCCGCAGCGCGCACAAAGCGTTCGGAAATAAATGTTCCGAACGCTGGCCAGTGGAGTACCTCTTTCAGTACTTGACCAAAACCAGTCTCTGCTTCTGTCTTGCTTGCATGCATTCACCCCACTATCCCCGCATGTTATTGACAGCCACTAAGCTGTCTTCTTCTTTTGTCACCAAAGTAAATTACTTCTATTAAAAAATCTTACTCCTTCAAGTACTTATTAGCTGCTGAATTCTACAGACGAAATTCTTTTCTTTTTGGGACACAGTGCTTTCTGCTGACATCATGACCACAGTGCTCTCTGCTGACACCTCTGTCCATTTTAGGAACTGTCCAGACCAGCATATATTTTCTATTGGGATTTTCTCCTACTCTAGACAGTTCTTAAAGTGGTCATGATGTCAGCAGAGAGGTCTGTGTTCCAAAAAGTAAATAATTTCCTCTGTAGTATTCAGCAGCTAATAAGTACTGGAAGGATTAACCTCTTAAGGACGCAGGGCGTATGGATACGCCCTGCATCCCGAGTCCTTAAGGACGCAGGGCGTATCCATACGCCCGTGGGAATTCCGTCCCCCACCGCTAGCCGGTTGGGGACCGGAGCCGGATGCCTGCTGAAATCGTTCAGCAGGCATCCCGGCATATCGTCCAGGGGGGTCATTATGCCCCCCCATGTCGGCGATCGCCGCAGATCGCTGGACAATTCAGTCCAGCGATCTGCGGCGATTCCGGGTCAATCGGGTCTCCAGTGACCCGGTGACCCGGAATTACTGGCTGTTCGGGGCCGTCTCTGAAGGCCCCAAACAGCCAGAGCCTGCAGGGGTGAGGTGGCACTGGTGCCACCTCACGATCGCCCTGATTCGTCGGCCGGATTACCGGCCGACCAATCAGGGCGCCTGCTGCGGGCGTCACTCCCGCACCCGCTCCGCCCCTCTTCCGGAGGGCGTGGGCGGGTGCGGGAAGACGACCCCGGGTGCTGGGGACCCCGATCCCCGGCGTCCATGTTGGGATCGGGGCCCCAGGAGCGACGGCGGCGGCGAGGGACAGTCTGCGATGGAGCAGCAGCAGGAGGTGAGTTACAGCCTCCTGCTGTTGCTTAGCAACAGCACCCAGCATGCAAAAAGGGCATGCTGGGAGCTGTAGTTATGCAACAGCAGGAGGCAGACCACCACAACTCCCAGCATTCCCTTATGGGCATGCTGGGACTTATGGTTTTGCAACAGCTGGAGGCACATTTTTTCTATGGAAAAGTGTACCTTCAGCTGTTGTATAACTACAACTCCCAGCTTGCACAAACAGCTAAAGTGCATGCTGGGAGTTGTAGTGGTGCATCTGCTGGTTGCATAACTACAACTCCCAGCATGCCTGTTGGCTGTCGGTGACTGCTGAGAGTTGTAGTTTTGCAACAGCTGAAGGCACACTGGTTGTGAAACTTAGAGTTTTTTTTTTTACCTAACTCAGTGTTTCACGACCGGTGTGCCTCCAGCAGTTGCAAACTACAACTCCCAGCAGTCACCTTACACCATGCACCGTACATGCTGGGAGTTGTAGTTTTGCAACAGCTAGAGGCACACTGGTTTTGAAACACTGAGTTAGGTCACAAACTCCGTGATACATTACCAGTGTGCCTACAGCTGTTGCAAAACTAAAACTCTCAGCATGTACAGTCTGTCAGCGCATGCTGGGAGTTGTAGTTTTGCAACAGCTGGATGTCCCCCCCAATGTGAATGTACAGGGTACACTCACATGGGCGGAGGCTTACAGTAAGTATCGGGCTGCAAGTTTGAGCTGCAGCAAATTTTCTGCAACAGCTCAAACTGCCAGCGAGAAACTACTGTGAACCCCCGCCCGTGCGACTGTACCCTAAAAACACTACACTACACTAACACAAAATAAAATAAAAAGTAAAAAACACTACATATACACATACCCCTACACAGCCCCCCTCCCCTCCCCAATAAAAATGAAAAACGTCTGGTACGCCATGGTTTCCAAAACGGAGCCTCCAGCTGTTGCAAAACAACAACTCCCAGTATTGTCGGACAGCCGTTGACTGTCCAGGAATGCTGGGAGTTTTGCAACAGCTGGAGGCACCCTGTTTGGGAATCACTGGCGTAGAATACCCCTATGTCCACCCCTATGCAATCCCTAATTTAGGCCTCAAATGCGCATGGCGCTCTCACTTTGGAGCCCTGTCGTATTTCAAGGCAACAGTTAAGGGTCACATATGGGGTATCGCCGTACTCGCGAGAAATTGGGCTTCAAATTTTGGGGGGTATTTTCTGCTTTTACCCTTTTTAAAAATGTAAAGTTTTTGGGAAAAGAAGCATTTTAGGTAAAATTTTTTTTATTTTTTTTACATATGCAATAGTCGTGAAACGCCTGTGGGGTATTAAGGTTCAGTTAACCCCTTGTTACATTCCCCGAGGGCTCTAGTTTCCAAAATGGTATGCCATGTGGGTTTTTTTTGCGGTCCTGGCACCATAGGGGCTTCCTAAATGCGGCATGCCCCCAGAGCAAAATTTGCTTTCAAAAAGCCAAATGTGACTCCTTCTCTTCTGAGACCTGTAGTGCGCCAACAGAGCACTTTTCACCCCCATATGGGGTGTTTTCTGAATCGGGAGAAATTGGGCTTCAAATTTTGTGGGGTATTTTCTGCTTTAACCCTTTGTATAAATGTAAATTTTTGGGGAAACCAAGCATTTTAGGTAAATTTTTTTATTTTTTTTTACATATGCAAAAGTCGTGAAACACCTGTAGGGTATTAAGGTTCACTTTACCCCTTGTTACGTTACCCGAGGGGTCTAGTTTCCAAAATGGTATGCCATGTATTTTTTTTTTTGCTGTTCTGGCACCATAGGGGCTTCCTAAATGCGACATGCCCCCAGAGCAAAATTTGCTTTCAAAAAGCCAAATGTGACTCCTTCTCTTCTGAGACCTGTAGTGCGCCAGCAGAGCACTTTTCACCCCCATATGGGGTGTTTTCTGAATCGGGTTAAATTGGGCTTCAAATTTTGGGGGGGGTATTTTCTGCTATTACCCTTTTTAAAAATGTAAAACTTTTGGGAAACCAAGCATTTTAGGTAAATTTTTTTTTTTTTTACATATGCAAAAGTCGTGAATCACCTGTGGGGTATTAAGGTTCACATTACCCCTTGTTACGTTCCCCGAGGGGTCTAGTTTCCAAAATGGTATGCCATGTGGTTTTGTTTGCAGTTCTGGCACCATAGGGGCTTCCTAAAGGTGACATGCCCCCCAAAAACCATTTGACGCTCCTTCCCTTCTGAGCCCTCTACTGCGCCCGCCGAACACTTTACATAGACATATGAGGTATTTCCTTACTCGAGAGAAATTGGGTTTCAAATACAAGTAAAAATTTTCTCCTTTTTACCCCTTGCAAAAATTCAAAAATTGGGTCTACAAGAACATGCGAGTGTAAAAAATGAAGATTGTGTATTTTCTCCTTCACTTTGCTGCTATTCCTGTGAAACCCGTAAAGGGTTAAAACGCTTACTGAATGTCATTTTGAATACTTTCGAGGGTGCAGTTTTTATAATGGGGTCATTTATGGGGTATTTCTAATATGAAGACCCTTCAAATCCACTTCAAACCTGAACTGGTCCCTGAAAAAAGCGAGTTTCAAAATTTTGTGAAAAATTTGAAAATTGCTGCGGAACTTTGAAGCCCTCTGGTGTCTTCCAAAAGTAAAAACTCATCAATTTTATGATGCAAATATAAAGTAGACATATTGTATATGTGAATTAAAAAAAAAATTATTTTGAATATCCATTTTCCTTACAAGCAGAGAGCTTCAAAGTTAGAAAAATGCTTTTTCTCCTATTACCCCTTGTAAAAATTCAAAAACTGGGTCTACAAGAACATGTTAGTGTAAAAAATTAAGATTTAGAATTTTCTCCTTCATTTTGCTGCTATTCCTGTGAAACACCTAAAGGGTTAACAAACTTTTTGAATGTCATTTTGAATACTTTGAGGGGTGCAGTTTTTATAATGGGGTCATTTATGGGGTATTTCTAATATGAAGGCCCTTCAAATCTACTTCAAAACTGAACTGGTCCCTGAAAAATTCAGATTTTGAAAATATTGTGAAAAATTGGAAAATTTCTGCAGAACTTTGAAGCCCTCTGGTGTCTTCCAAAAGTAAAAACTCGTCAATTTTATGATGCAAACATAAAGAAGATATATTGTATATGTGAATCAATATATAATTAATTTGGAAGTACCCCTTTTTATTGTATTTAAAAGTGTAGATGGTTTATATATATATGATAAGCATATACATTATACTATTATATTTGCAATAAAAGTCATTGGCAGCCTAAGGTACATTAAGTACTTAAGGACCGGGGGGTTTTCCGTTTTTGCATTTTCGTTTTTTCCTCCTTGCCTTTAAAAAATCATAACTCTTTCAATTTTGCACCTAAAAATCCATATGATGGCTTATTTTTTGCGCCACCAATTCTACTTTGTAATGACATCAGTCACTTTACCTAAAAATCTACGGTGAAACGGAAAAAAAAATCATTGTGCGACAAAATTGAAAAAAAACACTGTTTTGTAACTTTTGGGGGCTTCCGTTTCTACGTAGTACATTTTTCGGTAAAAATGACCCCTTCTCTTTATTCTGTAGGTCCATACGATTAAAATTATACCCTACTTATATAGGTTTGATTTTGTCGTACTTCTGGAAAATATCATAACTACATGCAGGAAAATTTATACTTAAAATTGTCATCTTCTGACCCCTATAACTTTTTTATTTTTCCGTGTATGGGGCGGTATGAGGGCTCATTTTTTTGCGCCGTGATCTGAAGTTTTTAACGGTACCATTTTTGCATTGATAGGACTTAATGATCGCTTTTTATTCATTTTTAAATTATATAAAAAGTGACCAAAAATGCACTA